>NW_028159266.1:5000-305107 GCF_964263955.1 Coregonus lavaretus | reverse complement strand
AGTCACCACCATGCCCCGCCCCCACCCCCCCCCCCCCACCCATCATAGCAAAGTAAAGTAAGCAAACGGTCCCCCACACGTTCTATAGTGTACTGTCTGTGTCTGCGGTGGTAATGCTCCTTCCAGTGAATCTGAGTGCTGAGTTACCAGTGTGCTTGGGTCAGTGTCTGTGACTATGGGCTCTCCCTATTCAATTTCACACAATATGCAACAGAGACAATCTACAGCAGACTGTTTTCTTAGCGGACAAAGCCAACAGTCAAGGCTCTCTGCTAATCAATCACAATAAAAGTTCACCCCTAAAGGAGGGGGTGCTCTTGCTGAATCTCAACCAACCAGCTTATCTGATCCTCTGTGTATGTTCAGGCGTTCTTGGTGTGATAAAGTTTGATGTTTGGCTGGCTAGAACATGAACTCACAGCACCAATATATAGGTTGCTGTTTAAATGGGGCCTATTAGGAGAATGGGAATAGTGCTGCTCTTAGTGACAGCACTCAGGCCTATTAGTCAGTCCGCCCGACGACGGCAGCCAGACTGCAGCTCCAACCGCCTCCCATCGTCCCTCTCGCTACACTGATGACATGCCTCACGGAAGACATGCCACATGGATGACCTGCCACACGGATGACCTGCCACACGGATGACTTGCCACACTGGCATTTTTAATCCGGAGAGGAGTCCTATGGCTGTTTCCTCTCACAACAAGAAACCCATAGTGCCTGGCTCCTCTCACAAGAAGACCCCATAGACCCTGGCTCCTCTCACAACAAGACCCCATAGTGCCTGGCTCCTCTCACAGCAAGACCCCATAGTGCCTGGCTCCTCTCACAACAAGACCCCATAGTGCCTGGCTCCTCTCACAGCAAGACCCCATAGTGCCTGGCTCCTCTCACAACAAGACCCCATAGTGCCTGCCACCGAGGTGCAATGTGTTGCATTTGGACCATAGCTGTCAGGAAGAGATGTGCCCTCACTTAAATAGCCGCTCGTAATCTTCTCCATCTCCCTGTTTTACCGTAATTGAACCCACGGGCCGCCAAACGCCATCAATAGCTGAGCTCATCGCCAAATTAATAAAACCTGTGCCAGCCCCAAATGCTTGCCTGTATTAAAGCTAAATGCTTGCCTGTATTAAAGCTAAATGCTTGCCTGTATTAGAGCTAAATGCTTGCCTGAATTAGAGCTAAATGCTTGCCTGTATTAGAGCTGAGGGCTTGCCTGTATTAGAGCTGAGGGTTTGCCTGTATTAGAGCTGAGGGCTTGCCTGTATTAGAGCTAAGGGCTTGCCTGTATTAGGTTCCAAGATGGCATAGCAGTGTGGTCGTGTTTTCTGTAGTGTCCTCATGTAAATAGACAGTTTTTTGTTTTTTTGTCTTTTTCGTACATATTTCTCAGTCTCACTTTCCATCCAACTAAATATACTTTCCTGCAACCCGCCTCACCCAATGTGGAACGGATTCTATTATTTCTTCATACATATTTATCCAGAACCTCTGGCTGAAACTAGACAGCTAGCCAGCTAACTAGCTACTTGCTATTAGCCACCGTTAGCGGTCTTCACCATTGTCCGTGGCCGTGGCCTGCACTACCTACCAGCCAGCTCTAGCCTGGATAATTATCGGCCAGTCTGCACAGTCTGCACATCGCGCTATCGAGCCAGAGCATATTGGATTTTCTGCCGGAATCACTGAATCACTGGACCTTAACACCGGATCATCGCAACTAGCTAGCTGCAACCAAATGGCTGTTGTCGTTGTTGGCTAATCACCACTGTCCTGAAGCTAACCCCAGTTAGCCTTGAGCTAGCCTTGAGCCCATCTCCCGGCTATCTACCTCTCTGTCAACCGGACGGGACCTCCTAGTGTTGACACAGAACCCCGCCAATCCATCACGACTGGTCTGCCGACGTAATCGTCTGATGTGGTTTCAACAGGCTTCCCGTTGCGACGACCACGAAGATCCATCTGCTAGCCCCGGCCCACTAGCACACGCAATCAACAGCCGTGCCTCCAGCTCGCCTGTAGCGTAGCAGCCACTGAACTGCTCCCGGACTTACTTATTGCTGTTCAATGGACCTTATGATCACTCAGCTACACAGCTGATGCCTGCTGGACTGTTCCTTTATACGGTACCCCATCCTGTTTATCTGTTTAGCCTCAGCTCAAACTATCGTCGCCATTACCAGCTGTTGTCTTAGCTCTCTCGAATAACACCTGTGACTGCTTTATGCCTCTCTCCCATGTCAATATGCCTTGCTTGCTGTTTCGGTTAGTTCTAACTATACTTTTTCAATGTAGAGCCCCCAGTCCTGCTCAACCTGTCTCAGAGAGCTCCTTTGTCCCACCCCCCACACACGCGGAGACCGGCTCAATCGGTGCTTCCAGTGATGCTATCTCTTTCATCTTCACCCAACGTTTAGGTTTACCTCCACTGTACTCATATCCTTCCATATCCTTGTCTGTACATAATGCCCTGAATCTTTTCTACAATGCCTGGAAATCTGCCCCTTTTTTTCTCTGTACCCAGCGCACTAGAAGACCAGTTCTTAAAGCCTTTAGCCGTATCCTTATTCTACTCCTCCTCTGTTCCTCTGGTGATGTAGAGGTTAACCCAGGCCCTGTAGCCCCCAGTATCACTCCTGCTCCCCAGGCGCTATCATTTGTTGACTTCTGTAACCGCAAAAGCCTTGGTTTCTTGCATGTTAACATCAGAAGCCTCCTCCCTAAATGTGAGTTATTCACTGCGTTAGCACACTCCGCCAACCCTGATGTTCTAGCAGTGTCTGAATCCTGGCTTAGGAAGGCCACCAAAGATTCTGAAATGTCCATTCCCAACTGCCAAAGGGGGCGGAGTTGCAATCTACTGTAGAGATAGCCTGCAGAGCTCTATCATACTATCCAGGTCTGTGCCCAAACAGTTTGAGCTTCTACTTCTAAAAATCCACCTTTCCAGAAATAAGTCTCTCACTGTTGCCGCTTGCTACAGACCCCCCTCAGCCCCCAGCTGTGCCCTGAACACCATATGTGAATTGATTGCCCCCCATCTATCCTCAGAGATCGTATTGCTTGGTGACCTAAACTGGGATATGCTTAACACCCCGGCCGTCCTACAATCTAAACTAGATGCCCTTAATCTCACACAAAATATCAAGGAACCTACCAGGTACAACCCTAAATCCGTTAACATGGGCACCCTCATAGATATCATCCTGACTAATTTACCCTCTAAATACACCTCCGCTGTCTTCAACCAGGATCTCAGCGATCACTGCCTCATTGCCTGCATCCGTAATGGGTCCGTGGTCAAACGACCACCCCTCATCACTGTCAAACACTCCCTAAAACACTTCAGCGAGCAGGCCTTTCTAATTGACCTGGTCCGGGTATCCTGGATGGATATTGACCTCATTCCGTCAGTAGAGGATGCCTGGTTGTTCTTTAAAAGTGCTTTCCTCTCCATCTTAAATAAGCATGCCCCATTCAAAAAATTCAGAACTAAGAACAGATATAGCCCCTGGTTCACCCCAGACTTGACTGCCCTTGACCAGCACAAAAACATCCTGTGGCGTACTGCATTAGCATTGAACAGCCCCCGCGATATGCAACTTTTCAGGGAAGTCAGGAACCAATATACACAATCAGTTAGGAAAGCAAAGGCTAACTTTTTCAAACAGAAATTTGCATCCTGTAGCACTAACTCCAAAAAGTTTTGGGACGCTGTAAAGTCCATGGAGAATGAGAGCATCTCCTCTCAGCTGCCCACTGCACTGAGGCTAGGAAACATTGTCACTACCGATAAATCTACGATAATCGAAAATGTCAACAAGCATTTTGCTACGGCTGGCCATGCTTTCCACCTGGCTACCTCTACCCCGGCAACCAGCTCTGCACCCTCCGCTGCAACTTGCCCAATGCCCCCCGCTACTCCTTCACCCAAATACAGATAGCTGATGTTTTGAAAGAGCTGCAAAATCTGGACCCCTACAAATCAGCTGGGCTAGACAATCTGGACCCTTTCTTTCTAAAATTATCCGCCGAAATTGTCGCAACCTCTATTATCAGCCTGTTCAACCTCTCTTTCGTATCGTCTGAGATCCCCAGAGATTGGAAAGCTGCCGCGGTCATCCCCCTCTTCAAAGGGGGTGACACTCTAGATCCAAACTGTTACAGACCTATATCCATCCTGCCCTGCCTTTCGAAAGTATTTGAAAGCCAAGTTAACAAACAGATCACCGACCATTTCGAATCCCACCGTACCTTCTCCGCTATGCAATCTGGTCTCCGAGCTGGTCATGGGTGTACCTCAGCCACGCTCAAGGTCCTAAACAATATAATAACCGCGATCGATAAAAGACAGTACTGTGCAGCCGTCTTCATTGACCTGGCCAAGGCTTTTGACTCTTATTGGCAAAAATTGTTTAAAAAATGACTGCCTCGCCTGGTTCACCAACTACTTCTCAGATAGAGTTCAATGTGTCAAATCGGAGGGCCTCTGGCAGTCTCTATGGGGGTGCCACAGGGTTCAATTCTCGGGCCGACTCTATTCTCTGTGTATATCAAGGATGTCGCTCTTGCTGCTGGTGACTCTCAGATCCACCTCTACGCAGACGACACCATTTTGTATACATCTGGCCCTTCATTGGACACTGTGTTAACAAACCTCCAAACGAGCTTCAATGCCATACAGCACTCCTTCCGTGGCCTCCAACTGCTCTTAAACGCTAGTAAAACTAAATGCATGCTCTTCAATCGAACGCTGCTTGCACCCACCTGCCCGACTAGAATCACTACTCTCGGCGGGTCTGACTTAGAATATGTGGACAACTACAAATACCTAGGTGTCTGGTTAGACCGTAAACTCTCCTTCCAGACTCACATTAAGCATCTCCAATCCAAAGTTAAATCTAGAATCGGCTTCCTATTTCGCAACAAAGCCTCCTTCACTCATGCTACTAAACATGCCCTCGTAAAACTGACTATCCTACCGATCCTTGACTTCGGCGATGTCATTTACAAAATAGCTTCCAACACTCTACTCAGCAAATTGGATGTAGTCTATCACAGTGCCATCCGTTTTGTCACCAACGCCCCACATACTACCCACCATTGTGACCTGTACGCTCTCGTTGGCTGGCCCTCACTTCACATTCGTCGCCAAACCCACTGGCTCCAGGTCATCTATAAATCACTTCTAGGCAAATCCCCGCCTTATCTTAGCTCATTGGTCTCCATAACAACACCCACCCGTAGTATGCATTCCAGCAGGTATATCTCACAGGTCATCCGCAAAACCAACACCTCCTTTGGTCACCATTCCTTCCAGTTCTCTGCTGCAAATGACTGGAACGAACTGCAAAAATCTCTGAAGCTGGAGACACTTATCTCCCTCACTATATTTAAGCATCAGTTGTCAGAGCAGCTTACCGATCACTGCACCTGTACACAGCCCATCTGTAATTAGCCCACCCAACTACCTCATCCCCATATTGTTATTTACATTGTTATTTTGCTCATTTGCACCCCAGTAGCTCTATTTGCACATCATCTTCTGCACATCTATCACTCCAGTGTTAATATTACATTATAATTGTAATTATTTTGCACTATGGCCTATTTATTGCCTTACCTCCATAACTTACTACATTTGCACACACTATATATGGATATTCTATTGTGTTACTGACTGTACGTTTTGTTTATTCCATATGTAACTCTGTGTTGTTGTTGTTTTTACCGCACTGCTTTGCTTTAACTTGGCCAGGTCGCAGTTGTAAATGAGAACTTGTTCTCAACTGGCTTACCTGGTTAAATAAAGGTGAAATAAATAAAAATAAAATAAATAAATAAAAAGAGCTGAGGGCTTGCCTGTATTAGAGCTGAGGGCTTGCCTCTATTAGAGCTAAGGGCTTGCCTGTATTAGAGCTGAGGGCTTGCCTGTATTAGAGTTGGGGGCTTGCTTTTATTAGAACTAAAGGCTTGCCTGTATTAGAGCTGAGGGCTTGCCTGTATTAGAGCTGAGGGCTTGCCTGTATTAGAGCTGAGGGCTTCTCCTCAGGTATACGAAGAGGAGAGGGTGGGCCATTGTGTTAACTAAGAGGAGGAAGTGCTCTTATACGTGTTTATTGTGACTGTCTGGAATCTGTCCATCATGGTGTGACTGTCTGGACTCTGTCCAGCATGGTGTGACTGTCTGGACTCTGTCCAGCATGGTGTGAATGTCTGGACTCTGTCCAGCATGATGTGACTGTCTGGACTCTGTCCCGCATGGTGTGACTGTCTGGACTCTGTCCAGCATGATGTGACTGTCTGGACTCTGTCCAGCATGATGTGACTGTCTGGACTCTGTCCAGCATGATGTGACTGTCTGGACTCTGTCCAGCATGGTGTGACTGTCTGGACTCTGTCCAGCATGGTGTGACTGTCTGGACTCTGTCCAGCATGATGTGAATGTCTGGACTCTGTACAGCATGGTGTGACTGTCTGGACTCTGTCCAGCATGGTGTGACTGTCTGGACTCTGTCCAGCATGATGTGACTGTCTGGACTCTGTCCAGCATGATGTGACTGTCTGGACTCTGTCCAGCATGATGTGACTGTCTGGACTCTGTCCAGCATGGTGTGACTGTCTGGACTCTGTCCACCATGGTGTGACTGTCTGGACTCTGTCCAGCATGGTGACTGTCTGGACTCTGTCCACCATGATGTGACTGTTTGGACTCTGTCCAGGATGGTGTGACTGTCTGGAATCTGTCCAGCATGGTGACTGTCTGGACTTTGTCCAGCATGGTGTGACTGTCTGGACTCTGTTCAGCATGGTGTGACTGTCTGGACTCTGTCCACCATGGTGTGACTGTCTGGACTCCAGCATGGTGTGACTGTCTGGGTTCCAGCATGGTGTGACGTCTAGACTCCAGCATGGTGTGACGTCTCGACTCCAGCATGGTGTGACTGTCTGGACTCCAGCATGGTGTGACGTCTCTACTCCAGCATGGTGTGACTGTCTCGACTCCAGCATGGTGTGGCGTCTAGACTCCAGCATGGTGTGACTGTCTGGACTCCAGCAGGGTGTGACTGTCTGGACTCCAGCTTGGTGTGACTGTAGTTATTAAACACATTTGTCATGTCTGTTAGCAGTCACTCAAGTCCCGCTGTCGTTCTCAGACCCACACACCCCAGCCCAGCCAGCCCAGCCAAGCCAAGCCTAGAATCCTGCTGCAAAACTAAGGCCATGACAGCGAACAAGTGATCTGTTCTAAGTGTTCTTCTCTCTCTCTCTCTCTCTCTCTCTCTCTCTCTCTCTCTCTCTCTCTCTCTTGCACTCTCTCTCTCTCTCTCTCTCTCTCTCTCTCTCTCTCTCTCTCTCTCTCGCTCTCTCCCGCTCTCTCTCTCCCTCTCTGTTTTTTATTACATGCTGTAAAGGTCCATTGTTTTCTGACACTTAAACAAAAGCCAAGGCCAAGCTTAGAAGACTGTGAATCCCCGCTGATCTTCCCAAAAGGGATGCTGATCTTTAGGTCTGACCTCCTCTAAGATCAACAGATGGTAGAAAGCCTTCAGGGCTCAGCAGAGCTCCGGGGTTATTTATTGGCCAGTTTTACAGCGCAACGACAACAGCCGTTGAAGAAGCCTGTAGAATAACGTAAAAGAAGAATGGTGTAAAAGCATCTAACGCCAATGACAATTGCACAGTCAAGGCTGGCCAAGGCTGAGCAAGAACACCAGATGCACTCCTATAATGTGGAGAAAACATGTAGAAAACGTTGGTTGTTATTGAGACATGCCTAAACAATACTGTAACAGCACACTGTACACTCGTTTATGCCGGACCAATTACCTGGTCAGTGAAGTGGAAACGCTAGTACAGATGAGTAATCACCAAAAGGGAGCAAAGAGAATCGGAGGTCCCTGTCTGGCTGCACAACACAAACAAAGGCCTGTCTTCTCATCCGAAGCTCCCATGGCTGCTCATCCTTAGCAACTAGTCCTCTTAGCTCCCATGGCTGCTCATCCTTAGGAACATGTCCTCTTAGCTCCCATGGCTGCTACTCCTTAGCAACATGTCCTCTTAGCTCCCATGGCTGCTACTCCTTAGAAACATGTCCTCTTAGCTCTTATGGCTGCTCCTCCTTAGCAACATGTCCTCTTAGCTCTTATGGCTGCTCCTCCTTAGCAACATGTCCTCTTAGCTCTCATGGCTGCTCCTCCTTAGCAACATGTCCTCTTAGCTCTCATGGCTGCTCCTCCCTAGCAACATTTCATCTTAGCTCTCATGGCTGCTCCTCCTTAGCAACATGTCCTCTTAGAGTTTAGGAGTGAGTAATCTCGGTTAACCCAGAACTAAAATATTGCATGATTTGGTCCATGAGAGATTAAGGAGTGAGAGATTCACATGACAGTGACTGAGAACCCTGCAATGATCTCAATGATCTCATTATAGAAGTGACCTGTATTAAGCCTCCGGGCAGGATCCATCCTATACAGAACATGGGAAATGAAGGAGACATAATTGTCAAAAATGAATCAATCAAAAAACTCCTGCACACAAGATATCAAGCGCTGCACGTTGTTTATGGTATTGACATTTTGGTCAGTTACCTTTTTCAAGACAAACCACAAACGAGAGAAGCATGATACTGTGCATGTTAACATTTCACCTGTACTTGCCTGAGAAAGGCCAATAAGATTTGATCTGGAAAGTCAAGCTTGGAACTCTTGTGAAACCCTTGGTCCAGCGTTGAACTTGACCAACTGAAGTATATATTGTCCTCATAGAGATACAACAGTGGTGTGTTTGATTTGGCAAACACCAAGAAAATATTTACTCTAGATGTTTATGTCTGATAGTTTGTCCCTCTCAATTATTTAAAGTTGTAAGGTATCTGGTGCAGACTGAGTCGTTAGACTGGTTTAGCCCCAACTTTATTTAATACATTTATCTTGTCCTTTATTTGTATTATTACAGTCGGTGTCTGATCCACTGTACAGAAAGGTCAGGGCAGTGTCTGGTCCACTATGCAGGCAGGCCAGGTCAGTGTCTGGTCCACTAAGTAGACAGGTCATATCAGTGTCTGGTCCACTATGCAGAATGGTCAGGTCAGTGTCTGGTCCACTATACAGACAGGTCAGGTCAGTGTCTGGTCCACTATGCAGACAGGTCAGGTCAGTGTCTGGTCCACTATGCAAACAGATAAAGTCAGTGTCTGGTCACTATGAAGACAGGTCAGGTCAGTGTCTGATCCACTATGCAGACAGGTCAGTTCAGTGTCTGGTCAACTATGCAGACAGGTCAGGGCAGTGTCTGTTCCACTATGCAAACAGGTCAGGTCAGTGTCTGGTCCACTATGCAGACAGGTCAGTGTCTGGTCAACTATGCAGACAGGTAAGGTCAGTGTCTGGTCCACAATGCAGAAAGGTCAGGGCAGTGTCTGGTCCACTATGTAGACAGGTCATATCAGTATCTGTTCCACTATGCAGACAGTTAAGGTCAGTGTCTGGTCCACTATACAGACAGGTCAGGTCAGTGTCTGGTCCACTATGCAGACAGGTCAGGTCAGTGTCTGGTCAGCTATGCAGACAGATCAAGTCAGTGTCTGGTCCACTATGCAGACAGGTCAGGTCAGTGTCTGGTCCACTATGCAGACAGGTCAGGTCAGTGTCTGGTCCACGATGCAGACAGGTCAGGTCAATGACTGGTCCATAATGCAGACAGATAAAGTCAGTGTCTGGTCCACTATGCAGAAAGGTCAGGTCAGTGTCTGGTCCATCATGCAGACAGGACAGGTCCACTATGCAGATAGGTCAGGGCAGTGTCTGATCCACAATGCAGACAGGACAGGTCCACTATGCGGACAGGTCAGGGCAGTGTCTGATCCACAATGCAGACAGGACAGGTCCACTATGCGGACAGGTCAGCTCAGTGTCTGGTCCACTATGCAGACAGGTCAGGTCAGTTTCTGTTCCACTATGCATAAAGGTCAGGGCAGTGTCTGGTCCACTATGCATGCAGGTCAGGGCAGTGTCTGGTTCACTATGCAGACAGGTCAGGGCAGTGTCTGGTCCACTATGCAGACAGGTCATGTCAGTGTCTGGTCCATTATGCAGACAGGTTAGGGCAGTGTCTGATCAACTATGCAGGCAGGTCAGGGCAGTGTCTGGTCCACAATGCAGAAAGGTCAGGGCAGTGTCTGGTCCACTATGCAGACAGGGGAGGGCAGTGTCCGGTCCACTATGCAGAAAGGTCAGGGCCGTGTCTGGTCCACTATGCAGTTATGTCAGGGCAGTGTCTGTTCCACTATGCAGACAGGTCAGGGCAGTGTCTGGTCCTATATGCAGACTGGTCAGGTCAGTGACTGGTCCATTATGCAGTTATGTCAGGGCAGTGTCTGTTCCACTATGCAGACAGATAAAGTCAGTGTCTGGTCCACTATGCAGACAGGTCAGGTCAGTGTCTGGTCCACCATGCAGACAGGACAGGGCAGTGTCTGGTCCACTATGCATGCAGGTCAGGGCAGTGTCTGGTTCACTATGCAGACAGGTCAGGGCAGTGTCTGGTCCACTATGCAGACAGGTCAGGTCAGTGTCTGGTCCATTATGCAGACAGGTCAGGGCAGTGTCTGGTCCACTATGCAGACAGGTCAGGTCAGTGTCTGGTCCACAATGCAGAAAGGTCAGGGCAGTGTCTGGTCCACTATGCAGACAGGGGAGGGCAGTGTCCGGTCCACTATGCAGAAAGGTCAGGGCCGTGTCTGGTCCACTATGCAGTTATGTCAGGGCAGTGTCTGTTCCACTATGCAGACAGGTCAGGGCAGTGTCTGGTCCTATATGCAGACAGGTCAGGTCAGTGACTGGTCCATTATGCAGTTATGTCAGGGCAGTGTCTGTTCCACTATGCAGACAGATAAAGTCAGTGTCTGGTCCACTATGCAGACAGGTCAGGTCAGTGTCTGGTCATCTATGCAGACAGGTCAGGACAGTTTCTCGTCCACTATGCAGACAGGTCAGGACAGTGTCTGGTCCACTATATGGAAAGGTCAGGTCAGTGTCTTTTCCACTATGCAGACAGTTCAGGTCAGTGGCTGGTCCACTATGCAGACAGGTCAGGGCAGTGTCTGGTCCACTATGCAGACAGGTCAGGTCAGTGTCTGGTCC
Organism: Coregonus lavaretus; assembly: GCF_964263955.1. NCBI lineage: Eukaryota > Metazoa > Chordata > Actinopteri > Salmoniformes > Salmonidae > Coregonus > Coregonus lavaretus. The sequence goes on along the minus strand of NW_028159266.1, from coordinate 293,960 downwards.
AGTATGCAGACAGGTCAGGTCACTGTTTGGTCCACTATGCAGACAGGTCAGGGCATTGTCTGGTCCACTATGTAGACTGGTTATATTAGTTTCTGGTCCACTATGCAGACAGGTCAGGTTAGTGTCTGGTCCACTATGCAGGCAGATCAGGGCAGTGTCTGGTCCACTATGCAGACAGGTCAGGTCAGTGTCTGGTCCACTATGCAGACTGGTCAGGGCAGTGTCTAGTCCACTATGCAGACAAGTTAAGGAAGTATCTGGTCCACTATGCAGACAGGTCAGGTCAGTGTCTGGTCAACTATGCAGACAGGTCAGTTCAGCGTCTTGTCCACTATGCAGACAAGTTAAGGAAGTATCTGGTCCACTATGCAGACAGGTCAGGTCAGTGTCTGGTCAACTATGCAGACAGGTCAGTTCAGTGTCTTGTCCACTATGCAGACAGGTAATGTCAGTATCTGGTCCACTATGCAGACTGGTCAGGTCAGTGTCTGGTCCGCTATGCAGACAGATCAGGTCAGTGTTTGGTCCACTATATAAACAGGTCAGCTCAGTGTCTGGTCCACTATGCAGACAGGTCAGGTCAGTGTCTGGTCCATTATGCAGACAGGTTAGGGCAGTGTCTGGTCCACTGTGCAGACAGGTCAGGGCAGTGTCTGGTCCACTATGCAGACAAGTCAGAGAAGTGTCTGGTCCACTATGCAGACAGGTCAGGTCAGTGTCTGATCCACTATGCAGACAGGTCAGGTCAGTGTCTGGTCATCTATGCAGACAGGTCAGGGCAGTGTCTTGTCCACTATGCAGACAGGTCAGGTCAGTTTCTGATACACTATGCAGACAAGTCAGGGCAGTGTCTGGTCCACTATGCATGCAGGTCAGGGCAGTGTCTGGTTCAATATGCAGACAGGTCAGGGCAGTGTCTGGTCCACTATGCAGACAGGGGAGGGCAGTGTCCGGTCCACTATGCAGAAAGGTCAGGGCCGTGTCTGGTCCATTATGCAGTTATGTCAGGGCAGTGTCTGTTCCACTATGCAGACAGGGCAGTGCAGTGTCTGGTCCTATATGCAGACAGGTCAGGTCAGTGACTGGTCCATTATGCAGTTATGTCAGGGCAGTGTCTGTTCCACTATGCAGACAGATAAAGTCAGTGTCTGGTCCACTATGCAGACAGGTCAGGTCAGTGTCTGGTCCACCATGCAGACAGGACAGGTCCACTATGCGGACAGGTCAGGGCAGTGTCTGGTCCACAATGCAGAAAGGACAGGTCCACTATGCGGACAGGTCAGGGCAGTGTCTGATCCACAATGCAGACAGGACAGGTCCACTATGCGGACAGGTCAGCTCAGTGTCTGGTCCACTATGCAGACAGGTTAGGGCAGTGTCTGGTCCACTATGCAGACAGGTCAGGGCAGTGTCTGGTCCACTAGGCAGACAAGTCAGGGAAGTGTCTGGTCCACTATGCAGACAGGTCAGGTCAGTGTCTGATCCACTATGCAGACAGGTCAGGGCAGTGTCTGGTCCACTATATGGAAAGGTCAGGTCAGTGTCTTTTCCACTATGCAGACAGTTCAGGTCAGTGGCTGGTCCACTATGCAGACAGGTCAGGGCAGTGTCTGGTCCACTATGCAGACAGGTCAGGTCAGTGTCTGGTCCAGTATGCAGACATGTCAGGTCAGTGTTTGGTCCACTATGTAGACAGGTCAGGGCAGTGTCTGGTCCACTATGCAGACAGGTCAGGTCACTGTTTGGTCCACTATGCAGACAGGTCAGGTCATTGTCTGGTCCACTATGCAGACAGGTGAGGGCATTGTCTGGTCCACTATGTAGACTGGTCATATTCGTTTCTGGTCCAATATGCAGACAGGTCAGGTTAGTGTCTGGTCCACTATACAGACAGGTCAGGTCAGCGTCTGGTCCACTATGCAGACAGGTTAGGTCAGTGTCTGGTCCACTATGCAGACAGATCAAGTCAGTGTCTGGTCATCTATGCAATCTGGTCAGGGCAATGTCTTGTCCACTATGCAGACAGGTCAGGTCATTTTCTGGTCCACTATGCAGACAGGTCAGGGCAGTGTCTGGTCCACTATATGGAAAGGTCAGGTCAGTGTCTTTTCCACTATGCAGACAGTTCAGGTCAGTGGCTGGTCCACTATGCAGACAGGTCAGGGCAGTGTCTGGTCCACTATGCAGACAGGTCAGGTCAGTGTCTGGTCCAGTATGCAGACATGTCAGGTCAGTGTTTGGTCCACTATGTAGACAGGTCAGGGCAGTGTCTGGTCCACTATGCAGACAGGTCAGGTCACTGTTTGGTCCACTATGCAGACAGGTCAGGTCATTGTCTGGTCCACTATGCAGACAGGTGAGGGCATTGTCTGGTCCACTATGTAGACTGGTCATATTCGTTTCTGGTCCAATATGCAGACAGGTCAGGTTAGTGTCTGTTCCACTATACAGACAGGTCAGGTCAGCGTCTGGTCCACTATGCAGACAGGTTAGGTCAGTGTCTGGTCCACTATGCACACAGATCAAGTCAGTGTCTGGTCCACTATGCAGACAGGTCAGGTCAGTGTCTAGACCACTATGCATCAGGTCAGGGCAGTGTCTGGTCCACTATGCAGACAGGTCAGGGCAGTGTCTGTTCCACTATGCAAACAGGTCAGGTCAGTGTCTGGTCCACTATGCAGACAGGTCATTGTCTGGTCAACTATGCAGACAGGTCAGTTCAGTGTCTAGTCCACTATGCAGACATGTCATGTCATGTGTCTGGTCCACTATGAAGAAAGGTCAGGGCAGTGTCTGGTCCACTATGCATGAAGGTCAGGGCAGTGTCTGGTTCACTATGCAGACAGGTCAGGTCAGTGTCTGGTCCACTATGCAGACAGGTCAGGTCAGTGTCTGGTCCATTATGCAGACAGGTTAGGGCAGTGTCTGGTCCACTATGCAGACAGGTCAGGGCATTGTCTGGTCCACTATGTAGACTGGTCATATTAGTTTCTGGTCCACTATGCAGACAGGTCAGGTTAGTGTCTGGTCCACTATGCAGGCAGATCAGGGCAGTGTCTGGTCCACTATGCAGACAGGTCAGGTCAGTGTCTGGTCCACTATGCAGACTGGTCAGGGCAGTGTCTAGTCCACTATGCAGACAAGTTAAGGAAGTATCTGGTCCACTATGCAGACAGGTCAGGTCAGTGGCTGGTCCACTATGCAGACAGGTCAGGGCAGTGTCTGGTCCACTATGCAGACAGGTCAGGTCAGTGTCTGGTCCAGTATGCAGACAGGTCAGGTCACTGTTTGGTCCACTATGCAGACAGGTCAGGGCATTGTCTGGTCCACTATGTAGACTGGTCATATTAGTTTCTGGTCCACTATGCAGACAGGTCAGGTTAGTGTCTGGTCCACTATGCAGGCAGATCAGGGCAGTGTCTGGTCCACTATGCAGACAGGTCAGGTCAGTGTCTGGTCCACTATGCAGACTGGTCAGGGCAGTGTCTAGTCCACTATGCAGACAAGTTAAGGAAGTATCTGGTCCACTATGCAGACAGGTCAGGTCAGTGTCTGGTCAACTATGCAGACAGGTCAGTTCAGTGTCTTGTCCACTATGCAGACAGGTAATGTCAGTGTCTGGTCCACTATGCAGACTGGTCAGGTCAGTGTCTGGTCCATTATGCAGACAGGTTAGGGCAGTGTCTGGTCCACTGTGCAGACAGGTCAGGGCAGTGTCTGGTCCACTATGCAGACAAGTCAGGGAAGTGTCTGGTCCACTATGCAGACAGGTCAGGTCAGTGTCTGATCCACTATGCAGACAGGTCAGGTCAGTGGCTGGTCCACTATGCAGACAGGTCAGGGCAGTGTCTGGTCCACTATGCAGACAGGTCAGGTCAGTGTCTGGTCCAGTATGCAGACAGGTCAGGTCACTGTTTGGTCCACTATGCAGACAGGTCAGGGCATTGTCTGGTCCACTATGTAGACTGGTCATATTAGTTTCTGGTCCACTATGCAGACAGGTCAGGTTAGTGTCTGGTCCACTATGCAGGCAGATCAGGGCAGTGTCTGGTCCACTATGCAGACAGGTCAGGTCAGTGTCTGGTCCACTATGCAGACTGGTCAGGGCAGTGTCTAGTCCACTATGCAGACAAGTTAAGGAAGTATCTGGTCCACTATGCAGACAGGTCAGGTCAGTGTCTGGTCAACTATGCAGACAGGTCAGTTCAGTGTCTTGTCCACTATGCAGACAGGTAATGTCAGTGTCTGGTCCACTATGCAGACTGGTCAGGTCAGTGTCTGGTCCATTATGCAGACAGGTTAGGGCAGTGTCTGGTCCACTGTGCAGACAGTTCAGGGCAGTGTCTGGTCCACTATGCAGACAAGTCAGGGAAGTGTCTGGTCCACTATGCAGACAGGTCAGGTCAGTGTCTGATCCACTATGCAGACAGGTCAGGTCAGTGTCTGGTCATCTATGCAGACAGGTCAGGGCAGTGTCTTGTCCACTATGCAGATAGGTCAGGTCAGTTTCTGGTCCACTATGCAGACAGGTCAGGGCAGTGTCTGGTCCACTATGCATGCAGGTCAGGGCAGTGTCTGGTCCACTATGCAGACAAGTCAGGGCAGTGTCTGGTCCACTATGCATGCAGGTCAGGGCAGTGTCTGGTTCACTATGCAGACAGGTCAGGGCAGTGTCTGGTCCACTATGCAGACAGGTCAGGTCAGTGTCTGGTCCATTATGCAGACAGGTTAGGGCAGTGTCTGGTCCACTATGCAGAAAGGTAAGGGCAGTGTCTGGTCCACTATGCAGACAGGTCAGGGCAGTGTCCGGTCCACTATGCAGAAAGGTCAGGGCAGTGTCTGGTCCACTATGCAGACAGGGGAGGGCAGTGTCCGGTCCACTATGCAGAAAGGTCAGTGCCGTGTCTGGTCCATTATGCAGTTATGTCAGGGCAGTGTCTGTTCCACTATGCAGACAGGGCAGTGCAGTGTCTGGTCCTATATGCAGACAGGTCAGGTCAGTGACTGGTCCATTATGCAGTTATGTCAGGGCAGTGTCTGTTCCACTATGCAGACAGATAAAGTCAGTGTCTGGTCCACTATGCAGACAGGTCAGGTCAGTGTCTGGTCCACCATGCAGACAGGACAGGTCCACTATGCGGACAGGTCAGAGCAGTGTCTGGTCCACAATGCAGAAAGGACAGGTCCACTATGCGGACAGGACAGGGCAGTGTCTGATCCACAATGCAGACAGGACAGGTCCACTATGCGGACAGGTCAGCTCAGTGTCTGGTCCACTATGCAGACAGGTCAGGTCAGTGTCTGGTCCATTATGCAGACAGGTTAGGGCAGTGTCTGGTCCACTATGCAGACAGGTCAGGGCAGTGTCTGGTCCACTAGGCAGACAAGTCAGGGAAGTGTCTGGTCCACTATGCAGACAGGTCAGGTCAGTGTCTGATCCACTATGCAGACAGGTCAGGTCAGTGTCTGGTCATCTATGCAATCTGGTCAGCGCAGTGTCTTGTCCACTATGCAGACAGGTCAGGTCAGTTTCTGGTCCACTATGCAGACAGGTCAGGGCAGTGTCTGGTCCACTATATGGAAAGGTCAGTTCAGTGTCTTGTCCACTATGCAGACAGTTCAGGTCAGTGGCTGGTCCACTATGCAGACAGGTCAGGGCAGTGTCTGGTCCACTATTCAGACAGGTCAGGTCAGTGTCTGGTCCAGTATGCAGACATGTCAGGTCAGTGTTTGGTCCACTATGTAGACAGGTCAGGGCAGTGTCTGGTCCACTATGCAGACAGGTCAGGTCACTGTTTGGTCCACTATGCAGACAGGTCAGGTCATTGTCTGGTCCACTATGCAGACAGGTCAGGGCATTGTCTGGTCCACTATGTAGACTGGTCATATTAGTTTCTGGTCCAATATGCAGACAGGTCAGGTTAGTATCTGGTCCACTATACAGACAGGTCAGGTCAGCGTCTGGTCCACTATGCAGACAGGTTAGGTCAGTGTCTGGTCCACTATGCAGACAGATCAAGTCAGTGTCTGGTCATCTATGCAGACATGTCATGTCATGTGTCTGGTCCACTATGCAGAAAGGTCAGGGCAGTGTCTGGTCCACTATGCATGAAGGTCAGGGCAGTGTCTGGTTCACTATGCAGACAGGTCAGGTCAGTGTCTGGTCCACTATGCAGACAGGTCAGGTCAGTGTCTGGTCCATCATGCAGACAGGTTAGGGCAGTGTCTGGTCCACTATGCAGTTAGGTCAGGGCAGTGTCTGGTCCATTATGCAGAAAGGTCAGGGCAGTGTCTGGTCCACTATGCAGACAGGGGAGGGCAGTGTCCGGTCCACTATGCAGAAAGGTCAGGGCCGTGTCTGGTCCACTATGCAGGCATGTCAGGGCAGTGTCTCTTCCACTATGCAGACAGGTCAGGGCAGTGTCTGGTCCAATATGCAGACAGGTAAAGTCAGTGTTTGGTCCATTATGCAGACAGGTTAGGGCAGTGTCTGGTCCACTATGCAGGCAGGTCAGGGCAGTTTCTGGTCCACTATGCAGGCAGGTCAGGGCAGTTTCTGGTCCACTATGCAGAAAGGACAGGGCAGTGTCTGGTCCACTATGCAAACAGGTCAGGTCATTGTCTAGTCCACTATGCAGACAGGTCATTTCAGTGTCTGGTCCACTATGAAGACAGGTGAGTTCAGTGTCTTGTCCACTATGCAGACAGGTAATGTCAGTGTCTGGTCCACTATGCAGAAAGGTCAGGTCAGTGTCTGGTCCACTATGCATGCAGGTCAGGGCAGTGTCTGGTCCACTATGCAGACATGTCAGGGCAGTGTCAGGTCCACTATAAAGACAGGTCAGGTCAGTGTCTTGTCCATTATGCAGACAGGTTAGGGCAGTGTCTGGTCCACTATGCAGGCAGGTCATGGCAGTGTCTGTTCCACTATGCAGGCAGATCAGGGCAGTGTCTGGTCCACTATGCAGACAGGTCAGGTCAGTGTCTGGTCCACTATGCAGACTGGTCAGGGCAGTGTCTAGTCCACTATGCAGACATTTTAAGGAAGTATCTGGTCCACTATGCAGACAGGTCAGGTCAGTGTCTGATCCACTATGCAGACAGGTCAGGTCAGTGTCTGGTCAACTATGCAGACAGGTCAGTTCAGTGTCTTGTCCACTATGCAGACAGGTAATGTCAGTGTCTGGTCCACTATGTAGACTGGTCAGGTCAGTGTCTGCTCCGCTATGCAGACAGATCAGGTCAGTGTTTGGTCCACTATATAAACAGGTCAGGGCAGTGTCTGGTCCACTATGCAGACAGGTCAGGTCAGTGTCTGGTCCACAATGCAGAGAGGTCAGGTCAGTGTCGGGTCCACTATGCAGAAAGGTCAGGTCAGTGTCTGGTCCACTATGCAGATAGGTCAGGTCAGTGTCTGGTCCACTATGCAGACAGTTTAGGTCAGTGGCTGGTCCACTATGCGGACATGTCAGGTCAGTGTCTGGTCCACTATGCAGACAGGTCAGGTCAGTGTCTTGTCCACTATGCAGTAAGGTCAGGGCAGTGTTTGTTCCACTATAAAGACAGGTCAGGTCAGTGTCTGGTCCATTATGCAGACAGGTTAGGGCAGTGTCTGGTCCACTATGCAGGCAGGTCAGGGCAGTGTCTGGTCCACTATGCAGAAAGGTCAGGGCAGAGTCTGGTCCACTATGCAGGCAGGGGAGGGCAGTGTCCTGTCCACTATGCAGAAAGGTAAGGGTCGTGTCTGGTCCACTATGCAGGCATGTCAGGGCAGTGTCTGTTCCACTATGCAGGCAGATCAGGGCAGTGTCTGGTCCACTATGCAGACAGGTCAGGTCAGTGTCTGGTCCACTATGCAGACCGGTCAGGGCAGTGTCTGGTCCAATATGCAGACAAGTTAGGGAAGTATATGGTCCACTATGCAGACAGGTCAGGTCAGTGTCTGATCCACTATGAAGACAGGTCAGGTCAGTGTCTGGTCAACTATGCAGACAGGTCAGTTCAGTGTCTTGTCCACTATGCAGACAGGTAATGTCAGTGTCTGGTCCACTATGCAGACTGGTCAGGTCAGTGTCTGGTCCGCTATGCAGACAGGTCAGGTCAGTGTCTGGTCCACTTTGCAAACAGGTCAGGGCAATGTCTGGTCCACTATATGGAAAGGTCAGGTCTGTGTCTTTTCCACTATGCAGAATGGTCAGGTCAGTGTCTGGTCCACTATGCAGTGAGGTCAGGTCAGTGTCTGGTCCACTATGCAGACAGGTCAGGTCAGTGTCTGGTCCACTATGCAGACAGTTCAGGTCAGTAGCTGGTCCACTATGCAGACAGGTCAGGGCAGTGTCTGGTCACCTATGCAGATAGGTCAGGTCAGTGTCTGGTCCACTATGCAAACATGTCAGGTCAGTGTTTGGTCCACTATGTAGACAGGTCAGGGCCGTGTCTGGTCCACTATGCAGACAGGTCAGGTCAGTGTTTGGTCCACTATGCAGACAGGTTAGTTCAGTGTCTGGTCCACTATGCAGAATGGTTAGGGCAGTGTCTAGTCCACTATGCAGACAAGTTAGGGAAGTATCTGGTCCACTATGCAGATTGGTCAGGTCAGTGTCTGATCCACTATGCAGACAGGTCAGGTCAGTGTCTGGTCAACTATGCAGACAGGTCAGGGCAGTGTCTTGTCCACTATGCAGACAGGTCAGGTCAGTGTCTGGTCCACTATGCAGACAGGTCAGGTCAGTGTCTGGTCAACTATGCAGACAGGTCAGGTCAGTTTCTGGTCCACTATGCAGACAGGTCAGGTCAGTGTCTGGTCCACTATGCAGACAGGTCAGGTCAGTTTCTGGTCCACTATGCAGACAGGTCAGGTCAGTGTCTGGTCCACTATGCACACAGGTCAGGGCAGTGTCTGGTCCACTTTGCAGGCAGGTCAGGTCAGTGTCTGGTCCACTATGCAGACGGGTCAGTTCAGTGTCTTGTCCACTATGCAGACAGGTAATGTCAGTGTCTGGTCCACTATGCAGACTGGTCAGGTCAGTGTCTGGTCCGCTATGCAGACCGGTCAGGTCAGTTTCTGTTCCACTATGCAAACAGTTCAGGGCAGTGTCTGGTCCGCTATATGGAAAGGTCAGGTCAGTGTCTATTATACTATGCAGACAGGTCAGGGCAGTGTCTAGTCCACTATGCAGACAGGTCAGGTCAGTGTTTGGTCCACTATGAAGACAGCTCAGGTCAGTGTCTGGTCCACTATGCAAACAGGTCAGGGCAGTGTCTGGTCCACTATGCAGACAGGTCAGGTCAGTGTCTGGTCCGCTATGCAGACAGGTCAGGTCAGTGTCTGGTCCACTATGCAAACAGTTCAGGGCAGTGTCTGGTCCAATATGCAAACAGGTCAGGGCAATGTCTGGTCCACTATATGGAAAGGTCAGGTCAGTGTCTTTTCCACTATGCAGAATGGTCAGGTCAGTGTCTGGTCCACTTTGCAGATAGGTCACGTCAGTGTCTGGTCCACTATGCAGAAAGGTCAGGTCAGTGTCTGGTCCACTATGCAGACAGGTCAGGTCAGTGTCTGGTCCACTATGCAGACAGTTCAGGTCAGTAGCTGGTCCACTATGCAGACAGGTCAGGGCAGTGTCTGGTCACCTATGCAGACAGGTCAGGGCAGTGTCTGGTCCACTATGCAGACATGTCAGGTCAGTGTTAGGTCCACTATGTAGACAGGTCAGGGCAGTGTCTGGTCCACTATGCAGACAATTCAGGTCAGTGTTTGGTCCGCTATGCAGACAGGTCAGGTCAGTGTCTGGTCCACTATGCAGAATGGTCAGGGCAGTGTCTAGTCCACTATGCAGACAAGTTAGGGAAGTATCTGGTCCACTATGCAGACTGGTCAGGTCAGTGTCTGATCCACTATGCAGACAGGTCAGGTCAGTGTCTGGTCAACTATGCAGACAGGTCAGGGCAGTGTCTTGTCCACTATGCAGACAGGTCAGGTCAGTATCTGGTCCACTATGCAGACAGGTCAGGTCAGTGTCTGGTCAACTATGCAGACAGGTCAGGTCAGTTTCTGGTCCACTATGCAGACAGGTCAGGTCAGTGTCTGGTCCACTATGCACACAGGTCAGGGCAGTGTCTGGTCCACTTTGCAGGCAGGTCAGGTCAGTGTCTGGTCCACTATGCAGACGGGTCAGTTCAGTGTCTTGTCCACTATGCAGACAGGTAATGTCAGTGTCTGGTCCACTATGCAGACTGGTCAGGTCAGTGTCTGGTCCGCTATGCAGACAGGTCAGGTCAGTGTCTGGTCCACTATGCAAACAGTTCAGTGCAGTGTCTGGTCCACTATGCAAACAGTTCAGTGCAGTGTCTGGTCCGCTATATGGAAAGGTCAGGTCAGTGTCTTTTATACTATGCAGACAGGTCAGGGCAGTGTCTGGTCCACTATGCAGACAGGTCAGGTCAGTGTTTGGTCCACTATGCAGACAGCTCAGGTCAGTGTCTGGTCCACTATGCAGACAGGTCAGGGCAGTGTCTGGTCCACTATGCAGACAGGTCAGGTCAGTGTCTGGTCCGCTATGCAGACAGGTCAGGTCAGTGTCTGGTCCACTATGCAAACAGTTCATGGCAGTGTCTGGTCAACTATGCAGAAAGGTCAGAACAGTGTCTGGTCCACTATGCAGACAGGTCAGGTCAGTGTCTGGTCCACTATGCAGACAGTTCAGGTCAGTGTTTGGTCCACTATGCAGACAGGTCAGGTCAGTGTCTGTTCCTCTATGCAGACAGGTCAGGGCAGTGTGTGGTCCACTATGTAGACTGGTCATATTAGTGTCTGGTCCACTATGCAGACAGATCAGGTCAGTGTCTGGTCCACTATGCAGAAAGGTCAGGTCAGTGTCTGGTCCACTATGCAGATAGGTCAGGTCAGTGTCTGGTTCACTATGCAGACAGTTCAGGTCAGTGGCTGGTCCATTATGCAGACAGGTCAGGGCAGTGTCTGGTCCACTATGCAGACAGGTCAGGTCAGTGTTTGGTCCACTATGCAGACAGGTCAGGTCAGTGTCTGGTCCACTTTGCAGACTTGTCAGGGCAGTGTCTGGTCCACTATGTAGACTGGTCATATTAGTGTCTGGTCCACTATGCAGACAGGTCAGGTCAGTGTCTGGTCCACTATTCAGACAGGTCAGGTCAGTGTCTCATCCACTATGTAGACCGATCAAGTCAGTGTCTGGTCCACTATGCAGACAGGTCAGGTCAGTTTCTGGTCCACTATGCAGACAGGTCATTTCAGTGTCTGGTCCACTATGCAGACAGGTCAGTTCAGTGTCTTGTCCACTATGCAGACAGGTAATGTCAGTGTCTGGTCCACTATGCAGACAGGTCAGGTCAGTTTCTGGTCCACTATGCAGACAGGTCATTTCATTGTCTGGTCCACTATGCAGACAGGTCAGTTCAGTGTCTTGTCCACTATGCAGACAGGTTATGTCAGTGTCTGGTCCACTATGCAGACTGGTCAGGTCAGTGTCTGGTCCGCTATGCAGACAGGTCAGGTCAGTGTCTGGTCCACTATATGGAAAGGTCAGGTCAGTGTCTTGTCCACTATTCAGACAGGTCAGGTCAGTGTCTGGTCAACTATGCAGACTGGTCAGTTCTTTGTCTGGTCAACTATGTAGAAAGGTCAGGACAGTGTCTGGTCCACCATGCAGACAGGTCAGGTCAGTGTCTGTTCCACTATGCACACAGGTCAGGTCAGTGTCTGGTCCACTATGCAGTCATGTCAGGTCAGTGTCTGGTCCGCTATGCATACAAGTCAGGTCAGTGTCTGGTCCACTATGCAGACAGGTCAGGTCAGTGTCTGGTCCATTATGTAGACAGGTCAGGTCAGTGTCTGGTACACTATGCAGACAGGTCAGGGCAGTGTCTGGTTTACTATGCAGATACGTCAGGTAAGTGTCTTTTCCACTATGCAGACAGATCAAGTCAGTGTCTGGACCACTATGCAGACATGTCAGGTCAGTGTTTGGTCCACTATGCAGACAGGTCAGGTCAGTGTCTGGTCCACTATGCAGACAGGTCAGGGCAGTGTCTGGTCCACAATGTAGACAGGTCATATCAGTGTCAGGTCCACTATGCCGTCAGATAAATTCAGTGTCTGGTCCACTATGCAGACAGGTCAAGTCAGTGTCTTGTCCACCATGCAGACAGGACAGGTCCACTATGCGGACAGGTCAGGGCAGTGTCTGATCCACTATGCAGACAGGTCAGGTCAGTGTCTGGTCCAATATGCAGAAAAGTCAGGGCAGTGTCTGGTCCACTATGCATGCAGGTCAGGGCAGTGTCTGTTCCACTTTTCAGACAGGTCAGGTCAGTGTCTGGTCCACTATATGGAAAGGTCAGGTCAGTGTCTGGTCCACTATTCAGACAGGTCAGGTCAGTGTCTGGTCAACTATGCAGACTGGTCAGTTCTTTGTCTGGTCAACTATGTAGAAAGGTCAGGACAGTGTCTGGTCCACCATGCAGACAGGTCAGGTCAGTGTCTGTTCCACTATGCACACAGGTCAGGTCAGTGTCTGGTCCACTATGCAGTCATGTCAGGTCAGTGTCTGGTCCGCTATGCATACAAGTCAGGTCAGTGTCTGGTCCACCATGCAGACAGGACAGGTCCACTATGCGGACAGGTCAGGGCAGTGTCTGGTCCACAATGCAGAAAGGACAGGTCCACTATGCGGACAGGACAGGGCAGTGTCTGATCCACAATGCAGACAGGACAGGTCCACTATGCGGACAGGTCAGCTCAGTGTCTGGTCCACTATGCAGACAGGTCAGGTCAGTCTCTGGTCCATTATGCAGACAGGTTAGGGCAGTGTCTGGTCCACTATGCAGACAGGTCAGGGCAGTGTCTGGTCCACTAGGCAGACAAGTCAGGGAAGTGTCTGGTCCACTATGCAGACAGGTCAGGTCAGTGTCTGATCCACTATGCAGACAGGTCAGGTCAGTGTCTGGTCATCTATGCAATCTGGTCAGGGCAGTGTCTTGTCCACTATGCAGACAGGTCAGGTCAGTTTCTGGTCCACTATGCAGACAGGTCAGGGCAGTGTCTGGTCCACTATATGGAAAGGTCAGTTCAGTGTCTTGTCCACTATGCAGACAGTTCAGGTCAGTGGCTGGTCCACTATGCAGACAGGTCAGGGCAGTGTCTGGTCCACTATTCAGACAGGTCAGGTCAGTGTCTGGTCCAGTATGCAGACATGTCAGGTCAGTGTTTGGTCCACTATGCAGACAGGTCAGGTCACTGTTTGGTCCACTATGCAGACAGGTCAGGTCATTGTCTGGTCCACTATGCAGACAGGTCAGGGCATTGTCTGGTCCACTATGTAGACTGGTCATATTAGTTTCTGGTCCAATATGCAGACAGGTCAGGTTAGTATCTGGTCCACTATACAGACAGGTCAGGTCAGCGTCTGGTCCACTATGCAGACAGGTTAGGTCAGTGTCTGGTCCACTATGCAGACAGATCAAGTCAGTGTCTGGTCCACTATGCAGACAGGTCAGGTCAGTGTCTAGACCACTATGCATCAGGTCAGGGCAGTGTCTGGTCCACTATGCAGACAGGTCAGGAAAGTGTCTGTTCCACTATGCAAACAGGTCAGGTCAGTGTCTGGTCCACTATGCAGACAGGTCATTGTCTGGTCAACTATGCAGACAGGTCAGTTCAGTGTCTAGTCCACTATGCAGACATGTCATGTCATGTGTCTGGTCCACTATGCAGAAAGGTCAGGGCAGTGTCTGGTCCACTATGCATGAAGGTCAGGGCAGTGTCTGGTTCACTATGCAGACAGGTCAGGTCAGTGTCTGGTCCACTATGCAGACAGGTCAGGTCAGTGTCTGGTCCACTATGCAGTTAGGTCAGGGCAGTGTCTGGTCCATTATGCAGAAAGGTCAGGGCAGTGTCTGGTCCACTATGCAGACAGGGGAGGGCAGTGTCCGGTCCACTATGCAGAAAGGTCAGGGCCGTGTCTGGTCCACTATGCAGGCATGTCATGGCAGTGTCTCTTCCACTATGCAGACAGGTCAGGGCAGTGTCTGGTCCACTATGCAGGCAGGTCAGGGCAGTTTCTGGTCCACTATGCAGAAAGGACAGGGCAGTGTCTGGTCCACTATGCAAACAGGTCAGGTCATTGTCTAGTCCACTATGCAGACAGGTCATTTCAGTGTCTGGTCCACTATGAAGACAGGTGAGTTCAGTGTCTTGTCCACTATGCAGACAGGTAATGTCAGTGTCTGGTCCACTATGCAGAAAGGTCAGGTCAGTGTCTGGTCCACTATGCATGCAGGTCAGGGCAGTGTCTGGTCCACTATGCAGACATGTCAGGGCAGTGTCAGGTCCACTATAAAGACAGGTCAGGTCAGTGTCTTGTCCATTATTTAGACAGGTTAGGGCAGTGTCTGGTCCACTATGCAGGCAGGTCATGGCAGTGTCTGTTCCACTATGCAGGCAGATCAGGGCAGTGTCTGGTCCACTATGCAGACAGGTCAGGTCAGTGTCTGGTCCACTATGCAGACTGGTCAGGGCAGTGTCTAGTCCACTATGCAGACATTTTAAGGAAGTATCTGGTCCACTATGCAGACAGGTCAGGTCAGTGTCTGATCCACTATGCAGACAGGTCAGGTCAGTGTCTGGTCAACTATGCAGACAGGTCAGTTCAGTGTCTTGTCCACTATGCAGACAGGTAATGTCAGTGTCTGGTCCACTATGTAGACTGGTCAGGTCAGTGTCTGCTCCGCTAAGCAGACAGATCAGGTCAGTGTTTGGTCCACTATATAAACAGGTCAGGGCAGTGTCTGGTCCACTATGCAGACAGGTCAGGTCAGTGTCTGGTCCACAATGCAGAGAGGTCAGGTCAGTGTCGGGTCCACTATGCAGAAAGGTCAGGTCAGTGTCTGGTCCACTATGCAGATAGGTCAGGTCAGTGTCTGGTCCACTATGCAGACAGTTTAGGTCAGTGGCTGGTCCACTATGCAGACAGGTCAGGTCAGTGTCTGGTCCACTATGCAGACAGGTCAGGTCAGTGTCTTGTCCACTATGCAGTAAGGTCAGGGCAGTGTTTGGTCCACTATAAAGACAGGTCAGGTCAGTGTCTGGTCCATTATGCAGACAGGTTAGGGCAGTGTCTGGTCCAATATGCAGGCAGGTCAGGGCAGTGTCTGGTCCACTATGCAGAAAGGTCAGGGCAGAGTCTGGTCCACTATGCAGGCAGGGGAGGGCAGTGTCCTGTCCACTATGCAGAAAGGTAAGGGTCGTGTCTGGTCCACTATGCAGGCATGTCAGGGCAGTGTCTGTTCCACTATGCAGGCAGATCAGGGCAGTGTCTGGTCCACTATGCAGACAGGTCAGGTCAGTGTCTGGTCCACTATGCAGACCGGTCAGGGCAGTGTCTGGTCCAATATGCAGACAAGTTAGGGAAGTATATGGTCCACTATGCAGACAGGTCAGGTCAGTGTCTGATCCACTATGAAGACAGGTCAGGTCAGTGTCTGGTCAACTATGCAGACAGGTCAGTTCAGTGTCTTGTCCACTATGCAGACAGGTAATGTCAGTGTCTGGTCCACTATGCAGACTGGTCAGGTCAGTGTATGGTCCGCTATGCAGACAGGTCAGGTCAGTGTCTGGTCCACTTTGCAAACAGGTCAGGGCAATGTCTGGTCCACTATATGGAAAGGTCAGGTCTGTGTCTTTTCCACTATGCAGAATGGTCAGGTCAGTGTCTGGTCCACTATGCAGTGAGGTCAGGTCAGTGTCTGGTCCACTATGCAGACAGGTCAGGTCAGTGTCTGGTCCACTATGCAGACAGTTCAGGTCAGTAGCTGGTCCACTATGCAGACAGGTCAGGGCAGTGTCTGGTCACCTATGCAGATAGGTCAGGTCAGTGTCTGGTCCACTATGCAAACATGTCAGGTCAGTGTTTGGTCCACTATGTAGACAGGTCAGGGCCGTGTGTGGTCCACTATGCAGACAGGTCAGGTCAGTGTTTGGTCCACTATGCAGACAGGTTAGTTCAGTGTCTGGTCCACTATGCAGAATGGTTAGGGCAGTGTCTAGTCCACTATGCAGACAAGTTAGGGAAGTATCTGGTCCACTATGCAGATTGGTCAGGTCAGTGTCTGATCCACTATGCAGACAGGTCAGGTCAGTGTCTGGTCAACTATGCAGACAGGTCAGGGCAGTGTCTTGTCCACTATGCAGACAGGTCAGGTCAGTGTCTGGTCCACTATGCAGACAGGTCAGGTCAGTGTCTAGTCAACTATGCAGACAGGTCAGGTCAGTTTCTGGTCCACTATGCAGACAGTTCAGGTCAGTGTCTGGTCCACTATGCACACAGGTCAGGGCAGTGTCTGGTCCACTTTGCAGGCAGGTCAGGTCAGTGTCTGGTCCACTATGCAGACGGGTCAGTTCAGTGTCTTGTCCACTATGCAGACAGGTAATGTCAGTGTCTGGTCCACTATGCAGACTGGTCAGGTCAGTGTCTGGTCCGCTATGCAGACCGGTCAGGTCAGTTTCTGTTCCACTATGCAAACAGTTCAGGGCAGTGTCTGGTCCGCTATATGGAAAGGTCAGGTCAGTGTCTATTATACTATGCAGACAGGTCAGGGCAGTGTCTAGTCCACTATGCAGACAGGTCAGGTCAGTGTTTGGTCCACTATGAAGACAGCTCAGGTCAGTGTCTGGTCCACCATGCAAACAGGTCAGGGCAGTGTCTGGTCCACTATGCAGACAGGTCAGGTCAGTGTCTGGTCCGCTATGCAGACAGGTCAGGTCAGTGTCTGGTCCACTATGCAAACAGTTCAGGGCAGTGTCTGGTCCAATATGCAAACAGGTCAGGGCAATGTCTGGTCCACTATATGGAAAGGTCAGGTCAGTGTCTTTTCCACTATGCAGAATGGTCAGGTCAGTGTCTGGTCCACTATGCAGATAGGTCACGTCAGTGTCTGGTCCACTATGCAGAAAGGTCAGGTCAGTGTCTGGTCCACTATGCAGACAGGTCAGGTCAGTGTCTGGTCCACTATGCAGACAGTTCAGGTCAGTAGCTGGTCCACTATGCAGACAGGTCAGGGCAGTGTCTGGTCACCTATGCAGACAGGTCAGGGCAGTGTCTGGTCCACTATGCAGACATGTCAGGTCAGTGTTAGGTCCACTATGTAGACAGGTCAGGGCAGTGTCTGGTCCACTATGCAGACAGGTCAGGTCAGTGTTTGGTCCACTATGCAGACAGGTCAGGTCAGTGTCTGGTCCACAATGCAGAATGGTCAGGGCAGTGTCTAGTCCACTATGCAGACAAGTTAGGGAAGTATCTGGTCCACTATGCAGACTGGTCAGGTCAGTGTCTGATCCACTATGCAGACAGGTCAGGTCAGTGTCTGGTCATCTATGCAGACAGGTCAGGGCAGTGTCTTGTCCACTATGCAGACAGGTCAGGTCAGTATCTGGTCCACTATGCAGACAGGTCAGGTCAGTGTCTGGTCAACTATGCAGACAGGTCAGGTCAGTTTCTGGTCCACTATGCAGACAGGTCAGGTCAGTGTCTGGTCCACTATGCACACAGGTCAGGGCAGTGTCTGGTCCACTTTGCAGGCAGGTCAGGTCAGTGTCTGGTCCACTATGCAGACGGGTCAGTTCAGTGTCTTGTCCACTATGCAGACAGGTAATGTCAGTGTCTGGTCCACTATGCAGACTGGTCAGGTCAGTGTCTGGTCCGCTATGCAGACAGGTCAGGTCAGTGTCTGGTCCACTATGCAAACAGTTCAGTGCAGTGTCTGGTCCGCTATATGGAAAGGTCAGGTCAGTGTCTTTTATACTATGCAGACAGGTCAGGGCAGTGTCTGGTCCACTATGCAGACAGGTCAGGTCAGTGTTTGGTCCACTATGCAGACAGCTCAGGTCAGTGTCTGGTCCACTATGCAGACAGGTCAGGGCAGTGTCTGGTCCACTATGCAGACAGGTCAGGTCAGTGTCTGGTCCGCTATGCAGACAGGTCAGGGCAGTGTCTGGTCACCTATGCAGACAGGTCAGGGCAGTGTCTGGTCCACTATGCAGACATGTCAGGTCAGTGTTAGGTCCACTATGTAGACAGGTCAGGGCAGTGTCTGGTCCACTATGCAGACAGGTCAGGTCAGTGTTTGGTCCACTATGCAGACAGGTCAGGTCAGTGTCTGGTCCACTATGCAGAATGGTCAGGGCAGTGTCTAGTCCACTATGCAGACAAGTTAGGGAAGTATCTGGTCCACTATGCAGACTGGTCAGGTCAGTGTCTGATCCACTATGCAGACAGGTCAGGTCAGTGTCTGGTCAACTATGCAGACAGGTCAGGGCAGTGTCTTGACCACTATGCAGACAGGTCAGGTCAGTATCTGGTCCACTATGCAGACAGGTCAGGTCAGTGTCTGGTCAACTATGCAGACAGGTCAGGTCAGTTTCTGGTCCACTATGCAGACAGGTCAGGTCAGTGTTTGGTCCACTATGCAGACAGGTTAGTTCAGTGTCTGGTCCACTATGCAGAATGGTTAGGGCAGTGTCTAGTCCACTATGCAGACAAGTTAGGGAAGTATCTGGTCCACTATGCAGATTGGTCAGGTCAGTGTCTGATCCACTATGCAGACAGGTCAGGTCAGTGTCTGGTCAACTATGCAGACAGGTCAGGGCAGTGTCTTGTCCACTATGCAGACAGGTCAGGTCAGTGTCTGGTCCACTATGCAGACAGGTCAGGTCAGTGTCTGGTCAACTATGCAGACAGGTCAGGTCAGTTTCTGGTCCACTATGCAGACAGGTCAGGTCAGTGTCTGGTCCACTATGCACACAGGTCAGGGCAGTGTCTGGTCCACTTTGCAGGCAGGTCAGGTCAGTGTCTGGTCCACTATGCAGACGGGTCAGTTCAGTGTCTTGTCCACTATGCAGACAGGTAATGTCAGTGTCTGGTCCACTATGCAGACTGGTCAGGTCAGTGTCTGGTCCGCTATGCAGACCGGTCAGGTCAGTTTCTGTTCCACTATGCAAACAGTTCAGGGCAGTGTCTGGTCCGCTATATGGAAAGGTCAGGTCAGTGTCTATTATACTATGCAGACAGGTCAGGGCAGTGTCTAGTCCACTATGCAGACAGGTCAGGTCAGTGTTTGGTCCACTATGAAGACAGCTCAGGTCAGTGTCTGGTCCACCATGCAAACAGGTCAGGGCAGTGTCTGGTCCACTATGCAGACAGGTCAGGTCAGTGTCTGGTCCGCTATGCAGACAGGTCAGGTCAGTGTCTGGTCCACTATGCAAACAGTTCAGGGCAGTGTCTGGTCCAATATGCAAACAGGTCAGGGCAATGTCTGGTCCACTATATGGAAAGGTCAGGTCAGTGTCTTTTCCACTATGCAGAATGGTCAGGTCAGTGTCTGGTCCACTATGCAGATAGGTCACGTCAGTGTCTGGTCCACTATGCAGAAAGGTCAGGTCAGTGTCTGGTCCACTATGCAGACAGGTCAGGTCAGTGTCTGGTCCACTATGCAGACAGTTCAGGTCAGTAGCTGGTCCACTATGCAGACAGGTCAGGGCAGTGTCTGGTCACCTATGCAGACAGGTCAGGGCAGTGTCTGGTCCACTATGCAGACATGTCAGGTCAGTGTTAGGTCCACTATGTAGACAGGTCAGGGCAGTGTCTGGTCCACTATGCAGACAGGTCAGGTCAGTGTTTGGTCCACTATGCAGACAGGTCAGGTCAGTGTCTGGTCCACTATGCAGAATGGTCAGGGCAGTGTCTAGTCCACTATGCAGACAAGTTAGGGAAGTATCTGGTCCACTATGCAGACTGGTCAGGTCAGTGTCTGATCCACTATGCAGACAGGTCAGGTCAGTGTCTGGTCATCTATGCAGACAGGTCAGGGCAGTGTCTTGTCCACTATGCAGACAGGTCAGGTCAGTATCTGGTCCACTATGCAGACAGGTCAGGTCAGTGTCTGGTCAACTATGCAGACAGGTCAGGTCAGTTTCTGGTCCACTATGCAGACAGGTCAGGTCAGTGTCTGGTCCACTATGCACACAGGTCAGGGCAGTGTCTGGTCCACTTTGCAGGCAGGTCAGGTCAGTGTCTGGTCCACTATGCAGACGGGTCAGGTCAGTGTCTGGTCCACTATGCAGACGGGTCAGTTCAGTGTCTTGTCCACTATGCAGACAGGTAATGTCAGTGTCTGGTCCACTATGCAGACTGGTCAGGTCAGTGTCTGGTCCGCTATGCAGACAGGTCAGGTCAGTGTCTGGTCCACTATGCAAACAGTTCAGTGCAGTGTCTGGTCCGCTATATGGAAAGGTCAGGTCAGTGTCTTTTATACTATGCAGACAGGTCAGGGCAGTGTCTGGTCCACTATGCAGACAGGTCAGGTCAGTGTTTGGTCCACTATGCAGACAGCTCAGGTCAGTGTCTGGTCCACTATGCAGACAGGTCAGGGCAGTGTCTGGTCCACTATGCAGACAGGTCAGGTCAGTGTCTGGTCCGCTATGCAGACAGGTCAGGGCAGTGTCTGGTCACCTATGCAGACAGGTCAGGGCAGTGTCTGGTCCACTATGCAGACATGTCAGGTCAGTGTTAGGTCCACTATGTAGACAGGTCAGGGCAGTGTCTGGTCCACTATGCAGACAGGTCAGGTCAGTGTTTGGTCCACTATGCAGACAGGTCAGGTCAGTGTCTGGTCCACTATGCAGAATGGTCAGGGCAGTGTCTAGTCCACTATGCAGACAAGTTAGGGAAGTATCTGGTCCACTATGCAGACTGGTCAGGTCAGTGTCTGATCCACTATGCAGACAGGTCAGGTCAGTGTCTGGTCAACTATGCAGACAGGTCAGGGCAGTGTCTTGACCACTATGCAGACAGGTCAGGTCAGTATCTGGTCCACTATGCAGACAGGTCAGGTCAGTGTCTGGTCAACTATGCAGACAGGTCAGGTCAGTTTCTGGTCCACTATGCAGACAGGTCAGGTCAGTGTCTGGTCCACTATGCACACAGGTCAGGGCAGTGTCTGGTCCACTTTGCAGGCAGGTCAGGTCAGTGTCTGGTCCACTTTGCAGGCAGGTCAGGTCAGTGTCTGGTCCACTATGCAGACGGGTCAGTTCAGTGTCTTGTCCACTATGCAGACAGGTAATGTCAGTGTCTGGTCCACTATGCAGACTGGTCAGGTCAGTGTCTGGTCCGCTATGCAGACAGGTCAGGTCAGTGTCTGGTCCACTATGCAAACAGTTCAGTGCAGTGTCTGGTCCGCTATATGGAAAGGTCAGGTCAGTGTCTTTTATACTATGCAGACAGGTCAGGGCAGTGTCTGGTCCACTATGCAGACAGGTCAGGTCAGTGTTTGGTCCACTATGCAGACAGCTCAGGTCAGTGTCTGGTCCACTATGCAGACAGGTCAGGGCAGTGTCTGGTCCACTATGCAGACAGGTCAGGTCAGTGTCTGGTCCGCTATGCAGACAGGTCAGGTCAGTGTCTGGTCCACTATGCAAACAGTTCATGGCAGTGTCTGGTCAACTATGCAGAAAGGTCAGAACAGTGTCTGGTCCACTATGCAGACAGGTCAGGTCAGTGTCTGGTCCACTATGCAGACAGGTCAGGGCAGTGTCTGGTCCACTATGCAGACAGGTCAGGTCAGTGTCTGGTCCGCTATGCAGACAGGTCAGGTCAGTGTCTGGTCCACTATGCAAACAGTTCAGGTCAGTGTTTGGTCCACTATGCAGACAGGTCAGGTCAGTGTCTGTTCCTCTATGCAGACAGGTCAGGGCAGTGTCTGGTCCACTATGTAGACTGGTCATATTAGTGTCTGGTCCACTATGCAGACAGGTCAGGTCAGTGTCTGGTCCACTATGCAGAAAGGTCAGGTCAGTGTCTGGTCCACTATGCAGATAGGTCAGGTCAGTGTCTGGTTCACTATTCAGACAGTTCAGGTCAGTGGCTGGTCCACTATGCAGACAGGTCAGGGCAGTGTCTGGTCCACTATGCAGACAGGTCAGGTCAGTGTTTGGTCCACTATGCAGACAGGTCAGGTCAGTGTCTGGTCCACTATGCAGACTTGTCAGGGCAGTGTCTGGTCCACTATGTAGACTGGTCATATTAGTGTCTGGTCCACTATGCAGACAGGTCAGGTCAGTGTCTGGTCCACTATTCAGACAGGTCAGGTCAGTGTCTCATCCACTATGTAGACCGATCAAGTCAGTGTCTGGTCCACTATGCAGACAGGTCAGGTCAGTTTCTGGTCCACTATACAGACAGGTCATTTCAGTGTCTGGTCCACTATGCAGACAGGTCAGTTCAGTGTCTTGTCCACTATGCAGACAGGTAATGTCAGTGTCTGGTCCACTATGCAGACAGGTCAGGTCAGTTTCTGGTCCACTATGCAGACAGGTCATTTCATTGTCTGGTCCACTATGCAGACAGGTCAGTTCAGTGTCTTGTCCACTATGCAGACAGGTTATGTCAGTGTCTGGTCCACTATGCAGACTGGTCAGGTCAGTGTCTGGTCCGCTATGCAGACAGGTCAGGTCAGTGTCTGGTCCACTACATGGAAAGGTCAGGTCAGTGTCTGGTCCACTATTCAGACAGGTCAGGTCAGTGTCTGGTCAACTATATAGACTGGTCAGTTCTTTGTCTGGTCAACTATGCAGAAAGGTCAGAACAGTGTCTGGTCCACTATGCAGACAGGTCAGGTCAGTGTCTGGTCCACTATGCAGACAGGTCAGGGCAGTGTCTGGTCCACTATGCAGACAGGTCAGGTCAGTGTCTGGTCCGCTATGCAGACAGGTCAGGTCAGTGTCTGGTCCACTATGCAAACAGTTCAGGTCAGTGTTTGGTCCACTATGCAGACAGGTCAGGTCAGTGTCTGTTCCTCTATGCAGACAGGTCAGGGCAGTGTCTGGTCCACTATGTAGACTGGTCATATTAGTGTCTGGTCCACTATGCAGACAGGTCAGGTCAGTGTCTGGTCCACTATGCAGAAAGGTCAGGTCAGTGTCTGGTCCACTATGCAGATAGGTCAGGTCAGTGTCTGGTTCACTATTCAGACAGTTCAGGTCAGTGGCTGGTCCACTATGCAGACAGGTCAGGGCAGTGTCTGGTCCACTATGCAGACAGGTCAGGTCAGTGTTTGGTCCACTATGCAGACAGGTCAGGTCAGTGTCTGGTCCACTATGCAGACTTGTCAGGGCAGTGTCTGGTCCACTATGTAGACTGGTCATATTAGTGTCTGGTCCACTATGCAGACAGGTCAGGTCAGTGTCTGGTCCACTATTCAGACAGGTCAGGTCAGTGTCTCATCCACTATGTAGACCGATCAAGTCAGTGTCTGGTCCACTATGCAGACAGGTCAGGTCAGTTTCTGGTCCACTATGCAGACAGGTCATTTCAGTGTCTGGTCCACTATGCAGACAGGTCAGTTCAGTGTCTTGTCCACTATGCAGACAGGTAATGTCAGTGTCTGGTCCACTATGCAGACAGGTCAGGTCAGTTTCTGGTCCACTATGCAGACAGGTCATTTCATTGTCTGGTCCACTATGCAGACAGGTCAGTTCAGTGTCTTGTCCACTATGCAGACAGGTTTTGTCAGTGTCTGGTCCACTATGCAGACTGGTCAGGTCAGTGTCTGGTCCGCTATGCAGACAGGTCAGGTCAGTGTCTGGTCCACTACATGGAAAGGTCAGGTCAGTGTCTGATCCACTATTCAGACAGGTCAGGTCAGTGTCTGGTCAACTATATAGACTGGTCAGTTCTTTGTCTGGTCAACTATGTAGAAAGGTCAGGACAGTGTCTGGTCCACCATGCAGACAGGTCAGGTCAGTGTCTGTTCCACTATGCACACAGGTCAGGTCAGTGTCTGGTCCACTATGCAGTCATGTCAGGTCAGTGTCTGGTCCGCTATGCATACAAGTCAGGTCAGTGTCTGGTCCACTATGCAGACAGGTCAGGTCAGTGTCTGGTCCATTATGTAGACAGGTCAGGTCAGTGTCTGGTACACTATGCAGACAGGTCAGGGCAGTGTCTGGTTTACTATGCAGATAGGTCAGGTAAGTGTCTTTTCCACTATGCAGACAGATCAAGTCAGTGTCTGGACCACTATGCAGACATGTCAGGTCAGTGTTTGGTCCACTATGCAGACAGGTCAGGTCAGTGTCTGGTCCACTATGCAGACAGGTCAGGGCAGTGTCTGGTCCACAATGTAGACAGGTCATATCAGTGTCAGGTCCACTATGCCGTCAGATAAAGTCAGTGTCTGGTCCACTATGCAGACAGGTCAAGTCAGTGTCTTGTCCACCATGCAGACAGGACAGGTCCACTATGCGGACAGGTCAGGGCAGTGTCTGATCCACTATGCAGACAGGTCAGGTCAGTGTCTGGTCCAATATGCAGAAAAGTCAGGGCAGTGTCTGGTCCACTATGCATGCAGGTCAGGGCAGTGTCTGTTCCACTATTCAGACAGGTCAGGTCAGTGTCTGGTCCACTATATGGAAAGGTCAGGTCAGTGTCTGGTCCACTATTCAGACAGGTCAGGTCAGTGTCTGGTCAACTATGCAGACTGGTCAGTTCTTTGTCTGGTCAACTATGTAGAAAGGTCAGGACAGTGTCTGGTCCACCATGCAGACAGGTCAGGTCAGTGTCTGTTCCACTATGCACACAGGTCAGGTCATTGTCTGGTCCACTATGCAGTCATGTCAGGTCAGTGTCTGGTCCGCTATGCATACAAGTCAGGTCAGTGTCTGGTCCACTATGCAGACAGGTCAGGTCAGTGTCTGGTCCATTATGTAGACAGGTCAGGTCAGTGTCTGGTACACTATGCAGACAGGTCAGGGCAGTGTCTGGTTTACTATGCAGATAGGTCAGGTAAGTGTCTTTTCCACTATGCAGACAGATCAAGTCAGTGTCTGGACCACTATGCAGACATGTCAGGTCAGTGTTTGGTCCACTATGCAGACAGGTCAGGTCAGTGTCTGGTCCACTATGCAGACAGGTCAGGGCAGTGTCTGGTCCACAATGTAGACAGGTCATATCAGTGTCAGGTCCACTATGCCGTCAGATAAAGTCAGTGTCTGGTCCACTATGCAGACAGGTCAAGTCAGTGTCTTGTCCACCATGCAGACAGGACAGGTCCACTATGCGGACAGGTCAGGGCAGTGTCTGATCCACTATGCAGACAGGTCAGGTCAGTGTCTGGTCCAATATGCAGAAAAGTCAGGGCAGTGTCTGGTCCACTATGCATGCAGGTCAGGGCAGTGTCTGTTCCACAATGCAGACAGGTCAGGGCAGTGTCTGGTCCACTATGCAGACAGGTCAGGTCAGTGTCTGGTCCACTATGCAGACAGGTCAGGTCAGTGTCTGGTCGATTATGCAGACAGGTTAGGGCAGTGTCTGGTCCACTAAGCAGACAGGTCAGGGCAGTTTCTGGTCCACTATGCAGACAAGTCAGGGTAGTGTTTGGTCCACTATGCAGACAGGTCAGGTCAGTGTCTGATCTACTATGCACAGGTCAGGTCAGTGTCTGGTCAACTATGCAGACATGACAGGGCAGTGTCTTGTCCACTATGCAGACAGGTCAGGTAAGTTTCAGGTTCACTATGCAGAGAGGTTAGGTCAGTGTCTGCTCCACTATGCAGACAGGTCAGGGCAGTGTCTGGTCCACTATGCAGACAGGTCAGGGCAGTGTCTGGTCCACTATTCAGACAGGTCAGGTCAGTGTCTGGTCAACTATGCAGACTGGTCAGTTCTTTGTCTGGTCAACTATGTAGAAAGGTCAGGACAGTGTCTGGTCCACCATGCAGACAGGTCAGGTCAGTGTCTGTTCCACTATGCACACAGGTCAGGTCATTGTCTGGTCCACTATGCAGTCATGTCAGGTCAGTGTCTGGTCCGCTATGCATACAAGTCAGGTCAGTGTCTGGTCCACTATGCAGACAGGTCAGGTCAGTGTCTGGTCCATTATGTAGACAGGTCAGGTCAGTGTCTGGTACACTATGCAGACAGGTCAGGGCAGTGTCTGGTTTACTATGCAGATAGGTCAGGTAAGTGTCTTTTCCACTATGCAGACAGATCAAGTCAGTGTCTGGACCACTATGCAGACATGTCAGGTCAGTGTTTGGTCCACTATGCAGACAGGTCAGGTCAGTGT
The DNA here is from genome assembly GCF_964263955.1 of Coregonus lavaretus. Taxonomy (NCBI): domain Eukaryota; kingdom Metazoa; phylum Chordata; class Actinopteri; order Salmoniformes; family Salmonidae; genus Coregonus; species Coregonus lavaretus. The sequence goes on along the minus strand of NW_028159266.1, from coordinate 267,809 downwards.
CTGGTCCACTATGCAGACAGGTCAGGGCAGTGTCTGGTCCACAATGTAGACAGGTCATATCAGTGTCAGGTCCACTATGCCGTCAGATAAAGTCAGTGTCTGGTCCACTATGCAGACAGGTCAAGTCAGTGTCTTGTCCACCATGCAGACAGGACAGGTCCACTATGCGGACAGGTCAGGGCAGTGTCTGATCCACTATGCAGACAGGTCAGGTCAGTGTCTGGTCCAATATGCAGAAAAGTCAGGGCAGTGTCTGGTCCACTATGCATGCAGGTCAGGGCAGTGTCTGTTCCACAATGCAGACAGGTCAGGGCAGTGTCTGGTCCACTATGCAGACAGGTCAGGTCAGTGTCTGGTCCACTATGCAGACAGGTCAGGTCAGTGTCTGGTCGATTATGCAGACAGGTTAGGGCAGTGTCTGGTCCACTAAGCAGACAGGTCAGGGCAGTTTCTGGTCCACTATGCAGACAAGTCAGGGTAGTGTTTGGTCCACTATGCAGACAGGTCAGGTCAGTGTCTGATCTACTATGCACAGGTCAGGTCAGTGTCTGGTCAACTATGCAGACATGACAGGGCAGTGTCTTGTCCACTATGCAGACAGGTCAGGTAAGTTTCAGGTTCACTATGCAGAGAGGTTAGGTCAGTGTCTGCTCCACTATGCAGACAGGTCAGGGCAGTGTCTGGTCCACCATGCAGACAGGACAGGTCCACTATGCGGACAGGTCAGGGCAGTGTCTGATCCACTATGCAGACAGGTCAGGTCAGTGTCTGGTCCAATATGCAGAAAAGTCAGGGCAGTGTCTGGTCCACTATGCATGCAGGTCAGGGCAGTGTCTGTTCCACTATTCAGACAGGTCAGGTCAGTGTCTGGTCCACTATATGGAAAGGTCAGGTCAGTGTCTGGTCCACTATTCAGACAGGTCAGGTCAGTGTCTGGTCAACTATGCAGACTGGTCAGTTCTTTGTCTGGTCAACTATGTAGAAAGGTCAGGACAGTGTCTGGTCCACCATGCAGACAGGTCAGGTCAGTGTCTGTTCCACTATGCACACAGGTCAGGTCATTGTCTGGTCCACTATGCAGTCATGTCAGGTCAGTGTCTGGTCCGCTATGCATACAAGTCAGGTCAGTGTCTGGTCCACTATGCAGACAGGTCAGGTCAGTGTCTGGTCCATTATGTAGACAGGTCAGGTCAGTGTCTGGTACACTATGCAGACAGGTCAGGGCAGTGTCTGGTTTACTATGCAGATAGGTCAGGTAAGTGTCTTTTCCACTATGCAGACAGATCAAGTCAGTGTCTGGACCACTATGCAGACATGTCAGGTCAGTGTTTGGTCCACTATGCAGACAGGTCAGGTCAGTGTCTGGTCCACTATGCAGACAGGTCAGGGCAGTGTCTGGTCCACAATGTAGACAGGTCATATCAGTGTCAGGTCCACTATGCCGTCAGATAAAGTCAGTGTCTGGTCCACTATGCAGACAGGTCAAGTCAGTGTCTTGTCCACCATGCAGACAGGACAGGTCCACTATGCGGACAGGTCAGGGCAGTGTCTGATCCACTATGCAGACAGGTCAGGTCAGTGTCTGGTCCAATATGCAGAAAAGTCAGGGCAGTGTCTGGTCCACTATGCATGCAGGTCAGGGCAGTGTCTGTTCCACAATGCAGACAGGTCAGGGCAGTGTCTGGTCCACTATGCAGACAGGTCAGGTCAGTGTCTGGTCCACTATGCAGACAGGTCAGGTCAGTGTCTGGTCGATTATGCAGACAGGTTAGGGCAGTGTCTGGTCCACTAAGCAGACAGGTCAGGGCAGTTTCTGGTCCACTATGCAGACAAGTCAGGGTAGTGTTTGGTCCACTATGCAGACAGGTCAGGTCAGTGTCTGATCTACTATGCACAGGTCAGGTCAGTGTCTGGTCAACTATGCAGACATGACAGGGCAGTGTCTTGTCCACTATGCAGACAGGTCAGGTAAGTTTCAGGTTCACTATGCAGAGAGGTTAGGTCAGTGTCTGCTCCACTATGCAGACAGGTCAGGGCAGTGTCTGGTCCACTATGCAGACAGGTCAGGGCAGTGTCTGGTCCACTATGCAGACAGGTCAGGTCAGTGTCTGGTCCACTATGCAGACAGGTCAGGTCAGTGTTTGGTCCACAATGCAGACAGGTCAGGTCAGTGTCTGGTCCACTAAAGAGACATGTCATGTCAGTGTCTGGTCCACTATGCAGAAAGGTCAGGGCAGTGTCTGGTCCACTATGCATGCAGGTCAGGGCAGTGTCTGGTTCACTATGCAGACAGGTCAGGTCAGTGTCTGGTCCACTATGCAGACAGGTCAGGTCAGTGTCTGGTCCATTATGCAGACAGGTCAGGGCAGTGTCTGGTCCATTATGCAGAAAGGTCAGGGCAGTGTCTGGTCCACTATGCAGTTAGGTCAGGGCAGTGTCTGGTCCATTATGCAGAAAGGTCAGGGCAGTGTCTGGTCCACTATGCAGACAGGGGAGGGCAGTGTCCGGTCCACTATGCAGAAAGGTCAGGGCCGTGTCTGGTCCACTATGCAGTCATGTCAGGGCAGTGTCTCTTCCACTATGCAGACAGGTCAGGGCAGTGTCTGGTCCACTATGCAGACAGGTCAAGTCAGTGTTTGGTCCATTATGCAGACAGGTTAGGGCAGTGTCTGGTCCACTATGCAGGCAGGTCAGGGCAGTTTCTGGTCCACTATGCAGAAAGGACAGGGCAGTGTCTGGTCCACTGTGCAGACAGGTCAGGTCATTGTCTAGTCCACTATGCAGACAGGTCATTTCAGTGTCTGGTCCACTATGAAGACAGGTGAGTTCAGTGTCTTGTCCACTATGCAGACAGGTAATGTCAGTGTCTGGTCCACTATGCAGAAAGGTCAGGTCAGTGTCTGGTCCACTATGCATGCAGGTCAGGTCAGTGTCTGGTCCACTATGCAGACATGTCAGGGCAGTGTCAGGTCCCTAATAAAAACAGGTCAGGTCAGTGTCTTGTCCATTATGCAGACAGGTTAGGGCAGTGTCTGGTCCACTATGTAGGCAGGTCATGGCAGTGTCTGTTCCACTATGCAGGCAGATCAGGGCAGTGTCTGGTCCACTATGCAGACAGGTCAGGTCAGTGTCTGGTCCACTATGCAGACTGGTCAGGGCAGTGTCTACTCCACTATGCAGACATTTTAAGGAAGTATCTGGTCCACTATGCAGACAGGTCAGGTCAGTGTCTGATCCACTATGCAGACAGGTCAGGTCAGTGTTTGGTCCACTATATAAACAGGTCAAGGCAGTGTCTGGTCCACTATGCAGACAGGTCAGGTCAGTGTCTGGTCCACAGTGCAGAGAGGTCAGGTCAGTGTCGGGTCCACTATGCAGAAAGGTCAGGTCAGTGTCTGGTCCACTATGCAGATAGGTCAGGTCAGTGTCTGGTCCACTATGCAGACAGTTTAGGTCAGTGGCTGGTCCACTATGCAGACAGGTCAGGTCAGTGTCTGGTCCACTATGCAGACAGGTCAGGTCATTGTCTAGTCCACTATGCAGACAGGTCATTTCAGTGTCTGGTCCACTATGAAGACAGGTGAGTTCAGTGTCTTGTCCACTATGCAGACAGGTAATGTCAGTGTCTGGTCCACTATGCAGAAAGGTCAGGGCAGTGTCTGGTCCACTATGCATGCAGGTCAGGTCAGTGTCTGGTCCACTATGCAGACATGTCAGGGCAGTGTCAGGTCCCTAATAAAGACAGGTCAGGTCAGTGTCTTGTCCATTATGCAGACAGGTTAGGGCAGTGTCTGGTCCACTATGCAGGCAGGTCATGGCAGTGTCTGTTCTACTATGCAGGCAGATCAGGGCAGTGTCTGGTCCACTATGCAGACTGGTCAGGGCAGTGTCTACTCCACTATGCAGACATTTTAAGGAAGTATCTGGTCCACTATGCAGACAGGTCAGGTCAGTGTCTGATCCACTATGCAGACAGGTCAGGTCAGTGTTTGGTCCACTATATAAACAGGTCAGGGCAGAGTCTGGTCCACTATGCAGGCAGGGGAGGGCAGTGTCCTGTCCATTATGCAGACAGGTTAGGGCAGTGTCTGGTCCACTATGCAGGCAGGTCATGGCAGTGTCTGTTCTACTATGCAGGCAGGTCAGGTCAGTGTCTGGTCCACTATGCAGACTGGTCAGGGCAGTGTCTACTCCACTATGCAGACATTTTAAGGAAGTATCTGGTCCACTATGCAGACAGGTCAGGTCAGTGTCTGATCCACTATGCAGACAGGTCAGGTCAGTGTTTGGTCCACTATATAAACAGGTCAAGGCAGTGTCTGGTCCACTATGCAGACAGGTCAGGTCAGTGTCTGGTCCACAGTGCAGAGAGGTCAGGTCAGTGTCGGGTCCACTATGCAGAAAGGTCAGGTCAGTGTCTGGTCCACTATGCAGATAGGTCAGGTCAGTGTCTGGTCCACTATGCAGACAGTTTAGGTCAGTGGCTGGTCCACTATGCAGACAGGTCAGGTCAGTGTCTGGTCCAATATGCAGAAAAGTCAGGGCAGTGTCTGGTCCACTATGCATGCAGGTCAGGGCAGTGTCTGTTCCACAATGCAGACAGGTCAGGGCAGTGTCTGGTCCACTATGCAGACAGGTCAGGTCAGTGTCTGGTCCACTATGCAGACAGGTCAGGTCAGTGTCTGGTCGATTATGCAGACAGGTTAGGGCAGTGTCTGGTCCACTAAGCAGACAGGTCAGGGCAGTTTCTGGTCCACTATGCAGACAAGTCAGGGTAGTGTTTGGTCCACTATGCAGACAGGTCAGGTCAGTGTCTGATCTACTATGCACAGGTCAGGTCAGTGTCTGGTCAACTATGCAGACATGACAGGGCAGTGTCTTGTCCACTATGCAGACAGGTCAGGTAAGTTTCAGGTTCACTATGCAGAGAGGTTAGGTCAGTGTCTGCTCCACTATGCAGACAGGTCAGGGCAGTGTCTGGTCCACTATGCAGACAGGTCAGGGCAGTGTCTGGTCCACTATGCAGACAGGTCAGGTCAGTGTCTGGTCCACTATGCAGACAGGTCAGGTCAGTGTTTGGTCCACAATGCAGACAGGTCAGGTCAGTGTCTGGTCCACTAAAGAGACATGTCATGTCAGTGTCTGGTCCACTATGCAGAAAGGTCAGGGCAGTGTCTGGTCCACTATGCATGCAGGTCAGGGCAGTGTCTGGTTCACTATGCAGACAGGTCAGGTCAGTGTCTGGTCCACTATGCAGACAGGTCAGGTCAGTGTCTGGTCCATTATGCAGACAGGTCAGGGCAGTGTCTGGTCCATTATGCAGAAAGGTCAGGGCAGTGTCTGGTCCACTATGCAGTTAGGTCAGGGCAGTGTCTGGTCCATTATGCAGAAAGGTCAGGGCAGTGTCTGGTCCACTATGCAGACAGGGGAGGGCAGTGTCCGGTCCACTATGCAGAAAGGTCAGGGCCGTGTCTGGTCCACTATGCAGTCATGTCAGGGCAGTGTCTCTTCCACTATGCAGACAGGTCAGGGCAGTGTCTGGTCCACTATGCAGACAGGTCAAGTCAGTGTTTGGTCCATTATGCAGACAGGTTAGGGCAGTGTCTGGTCCACTATGCAGGCAGGTCAGGGCAGTTTCTGGTCCACTATGCAGAAAGGACAGGGCAGTGTCTGGTCCACTGTGCAGACAGGTCAGGTCATTGTCTAGTCCACTATGCAGACAGGTCATTTCAGTGTCTGGTCCACTATGAAGACAGGTGAGTTCAGTGTCTTGTCCACTATGCAGACAGGTAATGTCAGTGTCTGGTCCACTATGCAGAAAGGTCAGGTCAGTGTCTGGTCCACTATGCATGCAGGTCAGGTCAGTGTCTGGTCCACTATGCAGACATGTCAGGGCAGTGTCAGGTCCCTAATAAAAACAGGTCAGGTCAGTGTCTTGTCCATTATGCAGACAGGTTAGGGCAGTGTCTGGTCCACTATGTAGGCAGGTCATGGCAGTGTCTGTTCCACTATGCAGGCAGATCAGGGCAGTGTCTGGTCCACTATGCAGACAGGTCAGGTCAGTGTCTGGTCCACTATGCAGACTGGTCAGGGCAGTGTCTACTCCACTATGCAGACATTTTAAGGAAGTATCTGGTCCACTATGCAGACAGGTCAGGTCAGTGTCTGATCCACTATGCAGACAGGTCAGGTCAGTGTTTGGTCCACTATATAAACAGGTCAAGGCAGTGTCTGGTCCACTATGCAGACAGGTCAGGTCAGTGTCTGGTCCACAGTGCAGAGAGGTCAGGTCAGTGTCGGGTCCACTATGCAGAAAGGTCAGGTCAGTGTCTGGTCCACTATGCAGATAGGTCAGGTCAGTGTCTGGTCCACTATGCAGACAGTTTAGGTCAGTGGCTGGTCCACTATGCAGACAGGTCAGGTCAGTGTCTGGTCCACTATGCAGACAGGTCAGGTCATTGTCTAGTCCACTATGCAGACAGGTCATTTCAGTGTCTGGTCCACTATGAAGACAGGTGAGTTCAGTGTCTTGTCCACTATGCAGACAGGTAATGTCAGTGTCTGGTCCACTATGCAGAAAGGTCAGGGCAGTGTCTGGTCCACTATGCATGCAGGTCAGGTCAGTGTCTGGTCCACTATGCAGACATGTCAGGGCAGTGTCAGGTCCCTAATAAAGACAGGTCAGGTCAGTGTCTTGTCCATTATGCAGACAGGTTAGGGCAGTGTCTGGTCCACTATGCAGGCAGGTCATGGCAGTGTCTGTTCTACTATGCAGGCAGATCAGGGCAGTGTCTGGTCCACTATGCAGACTGGTCAGGGCAGTGTCTACTCCACTATGCAGACATTTTAAGGAAGTATCTGGTCCACTATGCAGACAGGTCAGGTCAGTGTCTGATCCACTATGCAGACAGGTCAGGTCAGTGTTTGGTCCACTATATAAACAGGTCAGGGCAGAGTCTGGTCCACTATGCAGGCAGGGGAGGGCAGTGTCCTGTCCATTATGCAGACAGGTTAGGGCAGTGTCTGGTCCACTATGCAGGCAGGTCATGGCAGTGTCTGTTCTACTATGCAGGCAGGTCAGGTCAGTGTCTGGTCCACTATGCAGACTGGTCAGGGCAGTGTCTACTCCACTATGCAGACATTTTAAGGAAGTATCTGGTCCACTATGCAGACAGGTCAGGTCAGTGTCTGATCCACTATGCAGACAGGTCAGGTCAGTGTTTGGTCCACTATATAAACAGGTCAAGGCAGTGTCTGGTCCACTATGCAGACAGGTCAGGTCAGTGTCTGGTCCACAGTGCAGAGAGGTCAGGTCAGTGTCGGGTCCACTATGCAGAAAGGTCAGGTCAGTGTCTGGTCCACTATGCAGATAGGTCAGGTCAGTGTCTGGTCCACTATGCAGACAGTTTAGGTCAGTGGCTGGTCCACTATGCAGACAGGTCAGGTCAGTGTCTGGTCCACTATGCAGACAGGTCAGGTCAATGTCTTGTCCACTATGCAGTAAGGTCAGGGCAGTGTCTGGTCCACTATAAAGACAGGTCAGGTCAGTGTCTGGTCCATTATGCAGACAGGTTAGGGCAGTGTCTGGTCCACTATGCAGGCAGGTCAGGGCAGTGTCTGGTCCACTATGCAGAAAGGTCAGGGCAGAGTCTGGTCCACTATGCAGGCAGGGGAGGGCAGTGTCCTGTCCACTATGCAGAAAGGTAAGGGTCGTGTCTGGTCCACTATGCAGGCATGTCAGGGCAGTGTCTGTTCCACTATGCAGGCAGATCAGGGCAGTGTCTGGTCCACTATGCAGACAGGTCAGGTCAGTGTCTGGTCCACTATGCAGACCGGTCAGGGCAGTGTCTGGTCCACTATGCAGACAAGTTAGGGAAGTATATGGTCCACTATGCAGACAGGTCAGGTCAGTGTCTGATCCACTATGAAGACAGGTCAGGTCAGTGTCTGGTCAACTATGCAGACAGGTCAGTTCAGTGTCTTGTCCACTATGCAGACAGGTAATGTCAGTGGCTGGTCCACTATGCAGACTGGTCAGGTCAGTGTCTGGTCCGCTATGCAGACAGGTCAGGTCAGTGTCTGGTCCACTTTGCAAACAGGTCAGGGCAATGTCTGGTCCACTATATGGAAAGGTCAGGTCAGTGTCTATTATACTATGCAGACAGGTCAGGGCAGTGTCTAGTCCACTATGCAGACAGGTCAGGTCAGTGTTTGGTCCACTATGCAGACAGGTCAGGGCAGTGTCTGGTCCACTATGCAGACAGGTCAGGTCAGTGTCTGGTCCGCTATGCAGACAGGTCAGGTCAGTGTCTGGTCCACTATGCAAACAGTTCAGGGCAGTGTCTGGTCCACTATGCAAACAGGTCAGGGCAATGTCTGGTCCACTATGCAGACAGGTCAGGTCAGTGTCTGGTCCACTATGCAGACAGTTCAGGTCAGTAGCTGGTCCACTATGCAGACAGGTCAGGGCAGTGTCTGGTCACCTATGCAGACAGGTCAGGTCAGTGTCTGGTCCACTATGCAGAAAGGTCAGGTCAGTGTCTGGTCCACTATGCAGACAGGTCAGGTCAGTGTCTGGTCCACTATGCAGACAGTTCAGGTCAGTAGCTGGTCCACTATGCAGACAGGTCAGGGCAGTGTCTGGTCACCTATGCAGACAGGTCAGGTCAGTGTCTGGTCCACTATGCAAACATGTCAGGTCAGTGTTTGGTCCACTATGTAGACAGGTCAGGGCCGTGTCTGGTCCACTATGCAGACAGGTCAGGTCAGTGTTTTGTCCACTATGCAGACAGGTCAGGTCAGTGTCTGGTCCACTATGCAGAATGGTCAGGGCAGTGTCTAGTCCACTATGCAGACAAGTTAGGGAAGTATCTGGTCCACTATGCAGATTGGTCAGGTCAGTGTCTGATCCACTATGCAGACAGGTCAGGTCAGTGTCTGGTCAACTATGCAGACAGGTCAGGGCAGTGTCTTGTCCACTATGCAGACAGGTCAGGTCAGTGTCTGGTCCACTATGCAGACAGGTCAGGTCAGTGTCTGGTCAACTATGCAGACAGGTCAGGTCATTGTCTAGTCCACTATGCAGACAGGTCATTTCAGTGTCTGGTCCACTATGAAGACAGGTGAGTTCAGTGTCTTGTCCACTATGCAGACAGGTAATGTCAGTGTCTGGTCCACTATGCAGAAAGGTCAGGTCAGTGTCTGGTCCACTATGCATGCAGGTCAGGTCAGTGTCTGGTCCACTATGCAGACATGTCAGGGCAGTGTCAGGTCCCTAATAAAAACAGGTCAGGTCAGTGTCTTGTCCATTATGCAGACAGGTTAGGGCAGTGTCTGGTCCACTATGCAGGCAGGTCATGGCAGTGTCTGTTCCACTATGCAGGCAGATCAGGGCAGTGTCTGGTCCACTATGCAGACAGGTCAGGTCAGTGTCTGGTCCACTATGCAGACTGGTCAGGGCAGTGTCTACTCCACTATGCAGACATTTTAAGGAAGTATCTGGTCCACTATGCAGACAGGTCAGGTCAGTGTCTGATCCACTATGCAGACAGGTCAGGTCAGTGTTTGGTCCACTATATAAACAGGTCAAGGCAGTGTCTGGTCCACTATGCAGACAGGTCAGGTCAGTGTCTGGTCCACAGTGCAGAGAGGTCAGGTCAGTGTCGGGTCCACTATGCAGAAAGGTCAGGTCAGTGTCTGGTCCACTATGCAGATAGGTCAGGTCAGTGTCTGGTCCACTATGCAGACAGTTTAGGTCAGTGGCTGGTCCACTATGCAGACAGGTCAGGTCAGTGTCTGGTCCACTATGCAGACAGGTCAGGTCATTGTCTAGTCCACTATGCAGACAGGTCATTTCAGTGTCTGGTCCACTATGAAGACAGGTGAGTTCAGTGTCTTGTCCACTATGCAGACAGGTAATGTCAGTGTCTGGTCCACTATGCAGAAAGGTCAGGTCAGTGTCTGGTCCACTATGCATGCAGGTCAGGTCAGTGTCTGGTCCACTATGCAGACATGTCAGGGCAGTGTCAGGTCCCTAATAAAGACAGGTCAGGTCAGTGTCTTGTCCATTATGCAGACAGGTTAGGGCAGTGTCTGGTCCACTATGCAGGCAGGTCATGGCAGTGTCTGTTCTACTATGCAGGCAGATCAGGGCAGTGTCTGGTCGACTATGCAGACAGGTCAGGTCAGTGTCTGGTCCACTATGCAGACTGGTCAGGGCAGTGTCTACTCCACTATGCAGACATTTTAAGGAAGTATCTGGTCCACTATGCAGACAGGTCAGGTCAGTGTCTGATCCACTATGCAGACAGGTCAGGTCAGTGTTTGGTCCACTATATAAACAGGTCAAGGCAGTGTCTGGTCCACTATGCAGACAGGTCAGGTCAGTGTCTGGTCCACAGTGCAGAGAGGTCAGGTCAGTGTCGGGTCCACTATGCAGAAAGGTCAGGTCAGTGTCTGGTCCACTATGCAGATAGGTCAGGTCAGTGTCTGGTCCACTATGCAGACAGTTTAGGTCAGTGGCTGGTCCACTATGCAGACAGGTCAGGTCAGTGTCTGGTCCACTATGCAGACAGGTCAGGTCAATGTCTTGTCCACTATGCAGTAAGGTCAGGGCAGTGTCTGGTCCACTATAAAGACAGGTCAGGTCAGTGTCTGGTCCATTATGCAGACAGGTTAGGGCAGTGTCTGGTCCACTATGCAGGCAGGTCAGGGCAGTGTCTGGTCCACTATGCAGAAAGGTCAGGGCAGAGTCTGGTCCACTATGCAGGCAGGGGAGGGCAGTGTCCTGTCCACTATGCAGAAAGGTAAGGGTCGTGTCTGGTCCACTATGCAGGCATGTCAGGGCAGTGTCTGTTCCACTATGCAGGCAGATCAGGGCAGTGTCTGGTCCACTATGCAGACAGGTCAGGTCAGTGTCTGGTCCACTATGCAGACCGGTCAGGGCAGTGTCTGGTCCACTATGCAGACAAGTTAGGGAAGTATATGGTCCACTATGCAGACAGGTCAGGTCAGTGTCTGATCCACTATGAAGACAGGTCAGGTCAGTGTCTGGTCAACTATGCAGACAGGTCAGTTCAGTGTCTTGTCCACTATGCAGACAGGTAATGTCAGTGGCTGGTCCACTATGCAGACTGGTCAGGTCAGTGTCTGGTCCGCTATGCAGACAGGTCAGGTCAGTGTCTGGTCCACTTTGCAAACAGGTCAGGGCAATGTCTGGTCCACTATATGGAAAGGTCAGGTCAGTGTCTATTATACTATGCAGACAGGTCAGGGCAGTGTCTAGTCCACTATGCAGACAGGTCAGGTCAGTGTTTGGTCCACTATGCAGACAGGTCAGGTCAGTGTCTGGTCCACTATGCAGACAGGTCAGGGCAGTGTCTGGTCCACTATGCAGACAGGTCAGGTCAGTGTCTGGTCCGCTATGCAGACAGGTCAGGTCAGTGTCTGGTCCACTATGCAAACAGTTCAGGGCAGTGTCTGGTCCACTATGCAAACAGGTCAGGGCAATGTCTGGTCCACTATGCAGACAGGTCAGGTCAGTGTCTGGTCCACTATGCAGACAGTTCAGGTCAGTAGCTGGTCCACTATGCAGACAGGTCAAGGCAGTGTCTGGTCACCTATGCAGACAGGTCAGGTCAGTGTCTGGTCCACTATGCAGAAAGGTCAGGTCAGTGTCTGGTCCACTATGCAGACAGGTCAGGTCAGTGTCTGGTCCACTATGCAGACAGTTCAGGTCAGTAGCTGGTCCACTATGCAGACAGGTCAGGGCAGTGTCTGGTCACCTATGCAGACAGGTCAGGTCAGTGTCTGGTCCACTATGCAAACATGTCAGGTCAGTGTTTGGTCCACTATGTAGACAGGTCAGGGCCGTGTCTGGTCCACTATGCAGACAGGTCAGGTCAGTGTTTTGTCCACTATGCAGACAGGTCAGGTCAGTGTCTGGTCCACTATGCAGAATGGTCAGGGCAGTGTCTAGTCCACTATGCAGACAAGTTAGGGAAGTATCTGGTCCACTATGCAGATTGGTCAGGTCAGTGTCTGATCCACTATGCAGACAGGTCAGGTCAGTGTCTGGTCAACTATGCAGACAGGTCAGGGCAGTGTCTTGTCCACTATGCAGACAGGTCAGGTCAGTGTCTGGTCCACTATGCAGACAGGTCAGGTCAGTGTCTGGTCAACTATGCAGACAGGTCAGGTCAGTTTCTGGTCCACTATGCAGACAGGTCAGGTCAGTGTCTGGTCCACTATGCACACAGGTCAGGGCAGTGTCTGGTCCACTTTGCAGGCAGGTCAGGTCAGTGTCTTGTCCACTATGCAGACAGGTAATGTCAGTGTCTGGTCCACTATGCAGACTGGTCAGGTCAGTGTCTGGTCCGCTATGCAGACAGGTCAGGTCAGTGTCTGGTCCACTATGCAAACAGTTCAGGGCAGTGTCTGGTCCGCTATATGGAAAGGTCAGGTCAGTGTCTATTATACTATGCAGACAGGTCAGGGCAGTATCTAGTCCACTATGCAGACAGGTCAGGTCAGTGTTTGGTCCACTATGCAGACAGGTCAGGTCAGTGTCTGGTCCACTATGCAGACAGGTCAGGGCAGTGTCTGGTCCACTATGCAGACAGGTCAGGTCAGTGTCTGGTCCGCTATGCAGACAGGTCAGGTCAGTGTCTGGTCCACTATGCAAACAGTTCAGGGCAGTGTCTGGTCCACTATGCAAACAGGTCAGGGCAATGTCTGGTCCACTATATGGAAAGGTCAGGTCAGTGTCTTTTCCACTATGCAGAATGGTCAGGTCTGTGTCTGGTCCACTATGCAGAGAGGTCAGGTCAGTGTCTGGTCCACTATGCAGAAAGGTCAGGTCAGTGTCTGGTCCACTATGCAGACAGGTCAGGTCAGTGTCTGGTCCACTATGCAGACAGTTCAGGTCAGTAGCTGGTCCACTATGCAGACAGGTCAGGGCAGTGTCTGGTCACCTATGCAGACAGGTCAGGTCAGTGTCTGGTCCACTATGCAGACATGTCAGGTCAGTGTTTGGTCCACTATGTAGACAGGTCAGGGCAGTGTCTGGTCCACTATGCAGACAGGTCAGGTCAGTGTTTGGTCCACTATGCAGACAGGTCAGGTCAGTGTCTCGTCCACTATGCAGAATGGTCAGGGCAGTGTCTAGTCCAATATGCAGACAAGTTAGGGAAGTATCTGGTCCACTATGCAGACTGGTCAGGTCAGTGTCTGATCCACTATGCAGACAGGTCAGGTCAGTGTCTGGTCAACTATGCAGACAGGTCAGGGCAGTGTCTTGTCCACTATGCAGACAGGTCAGGTCAGTATCTGGTCCAATATGCAGACAGGTCAGGTCAGTGTCTGGTCAACTATGCAGACAGGTCAGGTCAGTTTCTGGTCCACTATGCAGACAGGTCAGGTCAGTGTCTGGTCCACTATGCACACAGGTCAGGGCAGTGTCTGGTCCACTTTGCAGGCAGGTCAGGTCAGTGTCTGGTCCACTATGCAGACGGGTCAGTTCAGTGTCTTGTCCACTATGCAGACAGGTAATGTCAGTGTCTGGTCCACTATGCAGACTGGTCAGGTCAGTGTCTGGTCCGCTATGCAGACAGGTCAGGTCAGTGTCTGGTCCACTATGCAAACAGTTCAGGGCAGTGTCTGGTCCGCTATATGGAAAGGTCAGGTCAGTGTCTTTTATACTATGCAGACAGGTCAGGGCAGTGTCTGGTCCACTATGCAGACAGGTCAGGTCAGTGTTTGGTCCACTATGCAGACAGCTCAGGTCAGTGTCTGGTCCACTATGCAGACAGGTCAGGGCAGTGTCTGGTCCACTATGCAGACAGGTCAGGTCAGTGTCTGGTCCGCTATGCAGACAGGTCAGGTCAGTGTCTGGTCCACTATGCAAACAGTTCAGGGCAGTGTCTGGTCAACTATGCAGAAAGGTCAGGACAGTGTCTGGTCCACTATGCAGACAGGTCAGGTCAGTGTCTGGTCCACTATGCAGACAGGTCAGGGCAATGTCTGGTCCACTATGCAGACAGGTCAGGTCAGTGTCTGGTCCGCTATGCACACAGGTCAGGGTAGTGTCTGGTCCACTATGCAAACAGTTCAGGTCAGTGTTTGGTCCACTATGCAGACAGGTCAGGTCAGTGTCTGTTCCACTATGCAGACAGGTCAGGGCAGTGTCTGGTCCACTATGTAGACTGGTCATATTAGTGTCTGGTCCACTATGCAGACAGGTCAGGTCAGTGTCTGGTCCACTATGCAGAAAGGTCAGGTCAGTGTCTGGTCCACTATGCAGACAGGTCAGGGCAGTGTCTGGTTCACTATGCAGACAGTTCAGGTCAGTGGCTTGTCCACTATGCAGACAGGTCAGGGCAGTGTCTGGTCCACTATGCAGACATTTCAGGTCAGTGTTTGGTCCACTATGCAGACAGGTCAGGGCAGTGTCTGGTCCACTATGCAGACATTTCAGGTCAGTGTTTGGTCCACTATGCAGACAGGTCAGGTCAGTGTCTGGTCCACTATGCAGACATGTCAGGTCAGTGTCTCATCCACTATGTAGACCGATCAAGTCAGTGTCTGGTCCACTATGCAGACAGGTCAGGTCAGTTTCTGGTCCACTATGCAGACAGGTCATTTCAGTGTCTGGTCCACTATGCAGACAGGTCAGTTCAGTGTCTTGTCCACTATGCAGACAGGTAATGTCAGTGTCTGGTCCACTATGCAGACAGGTCAGGTCAGTTTCTGGTCCACTATGCAGACAGGTCATTTCATTGTCTGGTCCACTATGCAGACAGGTCAGTTCAGTGTCTTGTCCACTATGCAGACAGGTAATGTCAGTGTCTGGTCCACTATGCAGACTGGTCAGGTCAGTGTCTGGTCCGCTATGCAGACAGGTCAGGTCAGTGTCTGGTCCACTATATGGAACGGTCAGGTCAGTGTCTGGTCCACTATTCAGACAGGTCAGGTCAGTGTCTGGTCAACTATGCAGACTGGTCAGTTCTTTGTCTGGTCAACTATGTAGAAAGGTCAGGACAGTGTCTGGTCCACCATGCAGACAGGTCAGGTCAGTGTCTGTTCCACTATGCACACAGGTCAGGTCAGTGTCTGGTCCACTATGCAGTCATGTCAGGTCAGTGTCTGGTCCGCTATGCATACAAGTCAGGTCAGTGTCTGGTCCACTATGCAGACTGGTCAGGTCAGTGTCTGGTCCATTATGTAGACAGGTCAGGTCAGTGTCTGGTACACTATGCAGACAGGTCAGGGCAGTGTCTGGTTTACTATGCAGATAGGTCAGGTAAGTGTCTTTTCCACTATGCAGACAGATCAAGTCAGTGTCTGGACCACTATGCAGACATGTCAGGTCAGTGTTTGGTCCACTATGCAGACAGGTCAGGTCAGTGTCTGGTCCACTATGCAGACAGGTCAGGGCAGTGTCTGGTCCACTATGTAGACAGGTCATATCAGTGTCAGGTCCACTATGCCGTCATATAAAGTCAGTGTCTGGTCCACTATGCAGACAGGTCAAGTCAGTGTCTTGTCCACCATGCAGACAGGACAGGTCCACTATGCGGACAGGTCAGGGCAGTGTCTGATCCACTATTCAGACAGGTCAGGTCAGTGTCTGGTCCAATATGCAGAAAAGTCAGGGCAGTGTCTGGTCCACTATGCATGCAGGTCAGGGCAGTGTCTGTTCCACTATGCAGACAGGTCAGGGCAGTGTCTGGTCCACTATGCAGACAGGTCAGGTCAGTGTCTGGTCGATTATGCAGACAGGTTAGGGCAGTGTCTGGTCAACTAAGCAGACAGGTCAGGGCAGTGTCTGGTCCACTATGCAGACAAGTCAGGGAAGTGTTTGGTCCACTATGCAGACAGGTCAGGTCAGTGTCTGATCTACTATGCACAGGTCAGGTCAGTGTCTTGTCAACTATGCAGACATGACAGGGCAGTGTCTTGTCCACTATGCAGACAGGTCAGGTAAGTTTCAGGTCCACTATGCAGAGAGGTTAGGTCAGTGTCTTGTCCACTATGCAGTCAGGTCAGGTCAGTGTCTGGTCCACAATGCAGACAGGTCAGGTCAGTGTCTGGTCCACTAAGCAGACAGGTCAGGGCAGTGTCTGGTCCACTATGCAGACAAGTCAGGGAAGTGTTTGGTCCACTATGCAGACTGGTCAGGTCAGTGTCTGGTCCGCTATGCAGACAGGTCAGGTCAGTGTCTGGTCCACTATATGGAACGGTCAGGTCAGTGTCTGGTCCACTATTCAGACAGGTCAGGTCAGTGTCTGGTCAACTATGCAGACTGGTCAGTTCTTTGTCTGGTCAACTATGTAGAAAGGTCAGGACAGTGTCTTGTCCACCATGCAGACAGGTCAGGTCAGTGTCTGTTCCACTATGCACACAGGTCAGGTCAGTGTCTGGTCCACTATGCAGTCATGTCAGGTCAGTGTCTGGTCCGCTATGCATACAAGTCAGGTCAGTGTCTGGTCCACTATGCAGACTGGTCAGGTCAGTGTCTGGTCCATTATGTAGACAGGTCAGGTCAGTGTCTGGTACACTATGCAGACAGGTCAGGGCAGTGTCTGGTTTACTATGCAGATAGGTCAGGTAAGTGTCTTTTCCACTATGCAGACAGATCAAGTCAGTGTCTGGACCACTATGCAGACATGTCAGGTCAGTGTTTGGTCCACTATGCAGACAGGTCAGGTCAGTGTCTGGTCCACTATGCAGACAGGTCAGGGCAGTGTCTGGTCCACTATGTAGACAGGTCATATCAGTGTCAGGTCCACTATGCCGTCATATAAAGTCAGTGTCTGGTCCACTATGCAGACAGGTCAAGTCAGTGTCTTGTCCACCATGCAGACAGGACAGGTCCACTATGCGGACAGGTCAGGGCAGTGTCTGATCCACTATTCAGACAGGTCAGGTCAGTGTCTGGTCCAATATGCAGAAAAGTCAGGGCAGTGTCTGGTCCACTATGCATGCAGGTCAGGGCAGTGTCTGTTCCACTATGCAGACAGGTCAGGGCAGTGTCTGGTCCACTATGCAGACAGGTCAGGTCAGTGTCTGGTCGATTATGCAGACAGGTTAGGGCAGTGTCTGGTCCACTAAGCAGACAGGTCAGGGCAGTGTCTGTTCCACTATGCAGACAGGTCAGGGCAGTGTCTGGTCCACTATGCAGACAGGTCAGGTCAGTGTCTGGTCGATTATGCAGACAGGTTAGGGCAGTGTCTGGTCCACTAAGCAGACAGGTCAGGGCAGTGTCTGGTCCACTATGCAGACAAGTCAGGGAAGTGTTTGGTCCACTATGCAGACAGGTCATGTCAGTGTCTGATCTACTATGCACAGGTCAGGTCAGTGTCTTGTCAACTATGCAGACATGACAGGGCAGTGTCTTGTCCACTATGCAGACAGGTCAGGTAAGTTTCAGGTCCACTATGCAGAGAGGTTAGGTCAGTGTCTTGTCCACTATGCAGTCAGGTCAGGTCAGTGTCTGGTCCACAATGCAGACAGGTCAGGTCAGTGTCTGGTCCACTAAGCAGACAGGTCAGGGCAGTGTCTGGTCCACTATGCAGACAAGTCAGGGAAGTGTTTGGTCCACTATGCAGACTGGTCAGGTCAGTGTCTGGTCCGCTATGCAGACAGGTCAGGTCAGTGTCTGGTCCACTATATGGAACGGTCAGGTCAGTGTCTGGTCCACTATTCAGACAGGTCAGGTCAGTGTCTGGTCAACTATGCAGACTGGTCAGTTCTTTGTCTGGTCAACTATGTAGAAAGGTCAGGACAGTGTCTGGTCCACCATGCAGACAGGTCAGGTCAGTGTCTGTTCCACTATGCACACAGGTCAGGTCAGTGTCTGGTCCACTATGCAGTCATGTCAGGTCAGTGTCTGGTCCGCTATGCATACAAGTCAGGTCAGTGTCTGGTCCACTATGCAGACTGGTCAGGTCAGTGTCTGGTCCATTATGTAGACAGGTCAGGTCAGTGTCTGGTACACTATGCAGACAGGTCAGGGCAGTGTCTGGTTTACTATGCAGATAGGTCAGGTAAGTGTCTTTTCCACTATGCAGACAGATCAAGTCAGTGTCTGGACCACTATGCAGACATGTCAGGTCAGTGTTTGGTCCACTATGCAGACAGGTCAGGTCAGTGTCTGGTCCACTATGCAGACAGGTCAGGGCAGTGTCTGGTCCACTATGTAGACAGGTCATATCAGTGTCAGGTCCACTATGCCGTGATATAAAGTCAGTGTCTGGTCCACTATGCAGACAGGTCAAGTCAGTGTCTTTTCCACCATGCAGACAGGACAGGTCCACTATGCGGACAGGTCAGGGCAGTGTCTGATCCACTATTCAGACAGGTCAGGTCAGTGTCTGGTCCAATATGCAGAAAAGTCAGGGCAGTGTCTGGTCCACTATGCATGCAGGTCAGGGCAGTGTCTGTTCCACTATGCAGACAGGTCAGGGCAGTGTCTGGTCCACTATGCAGACAGGTCAGGTCAGTGTCTGGTCGATTATGCAGACAGGTTAGGGCAGTGTCTGGTCCACTAAGCAGACAGGTCAGGGCAGTGTCTGGTCCACTATGCAGACAAGTCAGGGAAGTGTTTGGTCCACTATGCAGACAGGTCAGGTCAGTGTCTGATCTACTATGCACAGGTCAGGTCAGTGTCTTGTCAACTATGCAGACATGACAGGGCAGTGTCTTGTCCACTATGCAGACAGGTCAGGTAAGTTTCAGGTCCACTATGCAGAGAGGTTAGGTCAGTGTCTTGTCCACTATGCAGTCAGGTCAGGTCAGTGTCTGGTCCACAATGCAGACAGGTCAGGTCAGTGTCTGGTCCACTAAGCAGACAGGTCAGGGCAGTGTCTGGTCCACTATGCAGACAAGTCAGGGAAGTGTTTGGTCCACTATGCAGACAGGTCAGGTCAGTGACTGATCTACTATGCACAGGTCAGGTCAGTGTCTGGTCAACTATGCAGACATGACAGGGCAGTGTCTTGTCCACTATGCAGACAGGTCAGGTAAGTGTCTGGTCCACTATGCAGACAGGTCAGGGCAGTGTCTGGTCCACTATGCAGACAGGTCAGGGCAGTGTCTGGTCCACTATGCAGACAGGTCAGGGCAGTGTCTGGTCCACTATGCAGACAGGTCATGTCAGTGTCTGGTCCACTATGCAGACAGGTCAGGTCAGTGTTTGGTCCACAATGCAGACAGGTCAGGTCAGTGTCTGGTCCACTAAAGAGACAGGTCAGGTCAGTGTCTGGTCCACCATGCAGACAGGACAGGTCCACTATGCGGACAGGTCAGGGCAGTGTCTGATCCACTATGCAGACAGGTCAGGTCAGTGTCTGGTCCAATATGCAGAAAAGTCAGGTCAGTGTCTGGTCCATTATGCAGACAGGTCAGGGCAGTGTCTGTTCCACTATGCAGACAGATAAAGTCAGTGTCTGGTCCACTGTGCAGACAGGTCAGGTCAGTGTCTGGTCCACTATGCAGACAGGTCAGGTCAGTGTTTGGTCCACAATAAAGACAGGTCAGGTCAGTGTCTGGTCCACTAAAGAGACAGGTCAGGTCAGTGTCTGGTCCACCATGCAGACAGGACAGGTCCACTATGCGGACAGGTCAGGGCAGTGTCTGATCCACTATTCAGACAGGTCAGGTCAGTGTCTGGTCAACTATGCAGACATGACAGGGCAGTGTCTTGTCCACTATGCAGACAGGTCAGGTAAGTTTCAGGTCCACTATGCAGAGAGGTTAGGTCAGTGTCTGGTCCACTATGCAGACAGGTCAGGTCAGTGTCTGGTCCACTATGCAGACAGGTTTGGTCAGTGTCTGGTCCACTAAGCAGACAGGTCAGGGCAGTGTCTGGTCCACTATGCAGACAAGTCAGGGAAGTGTTTGGTCCACTATGCAGACAGGTCAGGTCAGTGACTGATCTACTATGCACAGGTCAGGTCAGTGTCTGGTCAACTATGCAGACATGACAGGGCAGTGTCTTGTCCACTATGCAGACAGGTCAGGTAAGTTTCAGGTCCACTATGCAGAGAGGTCAGGTCAGTGTCTGGTCCACTATGCATGCAGGTCAGGGCAGTGTCTGGTCCACTATGCAGACAGGTCAGGGCAGTGTCTGGTCCACTATGCAGACAGGTCAGGTCAGTGTCTGGTCCACTATGCAGACAGGTCAGGTCAGTGTTTGGTCCACAATGCAGACAGGTCAGGTCAGTGTCTGGTCCACTAAAGAGACAGGTCAGGTCAGTGTCTGGTCCACCATGCAGACAGGACAGGTCCACTATGCGGACAGGTCAGGGCAGTGTCTGATCCACTATGCAGACAGGTCAGGTCAGTGTCTGGTCCAATATGCAGAAAAGTCAGGTCAGTGTCTGGTCCATTATGCAGACAGGTCAGGGCAGTGTCTGTTCCACTATGCAGACAGATAAAGTCAGTGTCTGGTCCACTGTGCAGACAGGTCAGGTTAGTGTTTTGTCCACTATGCAGACAGGTCAGGTCAGTGTCTGGTCCACTATGCAAACAGTTCAGGGCAGTGTCTGGTCAACTATGCAGAAAGGTCAGGACAGTGTCTGGTCAGTGTCTGGTCCGCTATGCAGACAGTGTTTTGTCCACTATGCAGACAGGTCAGGTCAGTGTCTGGTCCACTATGCAAACAGTTCAGGGCAGTGTCTGGTCAACTATGCAGAAAGTTCAGGACAGGTCAGGTCAGTGTCTGGTCCGCTATGCAGACAGGTCAGGTCAGTGTCTGATCCACTATGCAGACAGGTCAGGTCAGTGTCTGGTCCAATATGCAGAAAAGTCAGGTCAGTGTCTGGTCCATTATGCAGACAGGTCAGGGCAGTGTCTGTTCCACTATGCAGACAGATAAAGTCAGTGTCTGGTCCACTGTGCAGACAGGTCAGGTCAGTGTCTGGTCCACTATGCAGACAGGTCAGGTCAGTGTTTGGTCCACAATAAAGACAGGTCAGGTCAGTGTCTGGTCCACTAAAGAGACAGGTCAGGTCAGTGTCTGGTCCACCATGCAGACAGGACAGGTCCACTATGCGGACAGGTCAGGGCAGTGTCTGATCCACTACTCAGACAGGTCAGGTCAGTGTCTGGTCCAATATGCAGAAAGTCAGGTCAGTGTCTGGTCCACTATGCATGCAGGTCAGGGCAGTGTCTGTTCCACTATGCAGACAGGTCAGGGCAGTGTCTGGTCCACTATGCAGACAGGTCAGGTCAGTGTCTGGTCGATTATGCAGAAAGGTTAGGGCAGTGTCTGGTCCACTAAGCAGACAGGTCAGGGCAGTGTCTGGTCCACTATGCAGACAAGTCAGGGAAGTGTTTGGTCCACTATGCAGACAGGTCAGGTCAGTGTCTGATCTACTATGCACAGGTCAGGTCAGTGTCTGGTCAACTATGCAGACATGACAGGGCAGTGTCTTGTCTACTATGCAGACAGGTCAGGTAAGTTTCAGGTCCGCTATGCAGAGAGGTTAGGTCAGTGTCTGGTCCACTATGCAGACAGGTCAGGTCAGTGTCTGGTCCACTATGCAGACAGGTTTGGTCAGTGTCTGGTCCACTAAGCAGACAGGTCAGGGCAGTGTCTGGTCCACTATGCAGACAAGTCAGGGAAGTGTTTGGTCCACTATGCAGACAGGTCAGGTCAGTGACTGATCTACTATGCACAGGTCAGGTCAGTGTCTGGTCAACTATGCAGACATGACAGGGCAGTGTCTTGTCCACTATGCAGACAGGTCAGGTAAGTTTCAGGTCCACTATGCAGAGAGGTCAGGTCAGTGTCTGGTCCACTATGCATGCAGGTCAGGGCAGTGTCTAGTCCACTATGCAGACAGGTCAGGGCAGTGTCTGGTCCACTATGCAGACAGGTCAGGTCAGTGTCTGGTCCACTATGCAGACAGGTCAGGTCAGTGTCTGGTCCACTAAAGAGACAGGTCAGGTCAGTGTCTGGTCCACCATGCAGACAGGACAGGTCCACTATGCGGACAGGTCAGGGCAGTGTCTGATCCACTATGCAGACAGGTCAGGTCAGTGTCTGGTCCAATATGCAGAAAAGTCAGGTCAGTGTCTGGTCCATTATGCAGACAGGTCAGGGCAGTGTCTGTTCCACTATGCAGACAGATAAAGTCAGTGTCTGGTCCACTGTGCAGACAGGTCAGGTTAGTGTTTTGTCCACTATGCAGACAGGTCAGGTCAGTGTCTGGTCCACTATGCAAACAGTTCAGGGCAGTGTCTGGTCAACTATGCAGAAAGGTCAGGACAGTGTCTGGTCAGTGTCTGGTCCGCTATGCAGACAGTGTTTTGTCCACTATGCAGACAGGTCAGGTCAGTGTCTGGTCCACTATGCAAACAGTTCAGGGCAGTGTCTGGTCAACTATGCAGAAAGTTCAGGACAGGTCAGGTCAGTGTCTGGTCCGCTATGCAGACAGGTCAGGTCAGTGTCTGGTCCACTATGCAAACAGTTCAGGTCAGTGTTTGGTCCACTATGCAGACAGGTCAGGTCAGTGTCTGTTCCACTATGCAGACAGGTCAGGGCAGTGTCTGGTCCACTATGTAGACTGGTCATATTAGTGTCTGGTCCACTATGCAGACAGGTCAGGTCAGTGTCTTGTCCACTATGCAGAAAGGTCAGGTCAGTGTCTGGTCCACTATGCAGACAGGTCAGGTCAGTTACTGGTTCACTATGCAGACAGTTCAGGTCAGTGGCTGGTCCACTATGCAGACAGGTCAGGGCAGTGTCTGGTCCACTATGCAGACAGGTCAGGTCAGTGTTTGGTCCACTATGCAGACAGGTCAGGTCAGTGTCTGGTCCACTATGCAGACAGGTCAGGGCAGTGTCTGGTCCACTATGTAGACTGATCATATTAGTGTCTGGTCCACTATGCAGACAGGTCAGATCAGTGTCTGGTCCACTATGCAGACAGGTCAGGTCAGTGTCTCATCCACTATGCAGACCGATCAAGTCAGTGTCTGGTCCACTATGCAGACAGGTCAGGTCAGTTTCTGGTCCACTATGCAGACAGGTCATTTCAGTGTCTGGTCCACAATGCAGACAGGTCAGTTCAGTGTCTTGTCCACTATGCAGACAGGTAATTTCAGTGTCTGGTCCACTATGCAGACAGGTCAGGTCAGTTTCTGGTCCACTATGCAGACAGGTCATTTCAGTGTCTGGTCCACTATGCAGACAGGTCAGTTCAGTGTCTTGTCCACTATGCAGACGGACCAGACACTGTATAGCGGACCAGACACTGACCTGACCAGTCTACATAGTGGACCAGACACTGACATTACCTGTCTGCATAATGGACAAGACACTGAACTGACCTGTCTGCATAGTTGACCAGACACTGACCTGACCTGTCTGCATAGTGGATCAGACACTGACAGGTCAGGTCAGTATCTGGTCCACTATGCAGACAGGTCAGGTCAGTGTCTGGTCAACTATGCAGACAGGTCAGGTCAGTTTCTGGTCCACTATGCAGACAGGTCAGGTCAGTGTCTGGTCCACTATGCACACAGGTCAGGGCAGTGTCTGGTCCACTTTGCAGGCAGGTCAGGTCAGTGTCTGGTCCACTATGCAGACGGGTCAGTTCAGTGTCTTGTCCACTATGCAGACAGGTAATGTCAGTGTCTGGTCCACTATGCAGACTGGTCAGGTCAGTGTCTGGTCCGCTATGCAGACAGGTCAGGTCAGTGTCTGGTCCACTATGCAAACAGTTCAGGGCAGTGTCTGGTCCGCTATATGGAAAGGTCAGGTCAGTGTCTTTTATACTATGCAGACAGGTCAGGGCAGTGTCTGGTCCACTATGCAGATAGGTCAGGTCAGTGTTTGGTCCACTATGCAGACAGCTCAGGTCAGTGTCTGTCCACTATGCAGACAGGTCAGGGCAGTGTCTGGTCCGCTATGCAGACAGGTCAGGTCAGTGTCTGGTCCGCTATGCAGACAGGTCAGGTCAGTGTCTGGTCCACTATGCAAACAGTTCAGGGCAGTGTCTGGTCAACTATGCAGAAAGGTCAGGACAGTGTCTGGTCCACTATGCAGACAGGTCAGGTCAGTGTCTGGTCCACTATGCAGACAGGTCAGGGCAGTGTCTGGTCCACTATGCAGACAGGTCAGGTCAGTGTCTGGTCCGCTATGCAGACAGGTCAGGTCAGTGTCTGGTCCACTATGCAAACAATTCAGGTCAGTATTTGGTCTACTATGCAGACAGGTCAGGTCAGTGTCTGGTCCACTATGCAGACAGGTCAGGGCAGTGTCTGGTCCAATATGTAGACTGGTCATATTAGTGTCTGGTCCACTATGCAGACAGGTCAGGTCAGTGTCTGGTCCACTATGCAGAAAGGTCAGGTCAGTGTCTGGTCCACTATACAGACAGGTCAGGTCAGTGTCTGGTTCACTAAAGAGACAGGTCAGGTCAGTGTCTGGTCCACCATGCAGACAGGACAGGTCCACTATGCGGACAGGTCAGGGCAGTGTCTGGTCCAATATGCAGAAAAGTCAGGTCAGTGTCTGGTCCATTATGCAGACAGGTCAGGGCAGTGTCTGTTCCACTATGCAGACAGATAAAGTCAGTGTCTGGTCCACTGTGCAGACAGGTCAGGTCAGTGTTTTGTCCACTATGCAGACAGGTCAGGTCAGTGTCTGGTCCACTATGCAAACAGTTCAGGGCAGTGTCTGGTCAACTACGCAGAAAGGTCAGGACAGTGTCTGGTCAGTGTCTGGTCCGCTATGCAGACAGTGTTTTGTCCACTATGCAGACAGGTCAGGTCAGTGTCTGGTCCACTATGCAAACAGTTCAGGGCAGTGTCTGGTCAACTATGCAGAAAGGTCAGGGCAGTGTCTGGTCCACTATGTAGACAGATCATATCAGTGTCAGGTCCACTATGCCGTCAGATAAAGTCAGTGTCTGGTCCACTATGCAGACAGGTCAAGTCAGTGTCTTGTCCACCATGCAGACAGGACAGGTCCACTATGCGGACAGGTCAGGGCAGTGTCTGATCCACTATTCAGACAGGTCAGGTCAGTGTCTGGTCCAATATGCAGAAAAGTCAGGGCAGTGTCTGGTCCACTATGCATGCAGGTCAGGGCAGTGTCTGTTCCACTATGCAGACAGGTCAGGGCAGTGTCTGGTCCACTATGCAGACAGGTCAGGTCAGTGTCTGGTCGATTATGCAGACAGGTTAGGGCAGTGTCTGGTCCACTAAGCAGACAGGTCAGGGCAGTGTCTGGTCCACTATGCAGACAAGTCAGGGAAGTGTTTGGTCCACTATGCAGACAGGTCAGGTCAGTGACTGATCTACTATGCACAGGTCAGTTCAGTGTCTGGTCCACTATGCAGACAGGTCAGGTCAGTGTCTGGTCCACTATGCAGACAGGTCAGGTCAGTGTTTGGTCCACAATAAAGACAGGTCAGGTCAGTGTCTGGTCCACTAAAGAGACAGGTCAGGTCAGTGTCTGGTCCACCATGCAGACAGGACAGGTCCACTATGCGGACAGGTCAGGGCAGTGTCTGATCCACTATTCAGACAGGTCAGGTCAGTGTCTGGTCCAATATGCAGAAAAGTCAGGGCAGTGTCTGGTCCACTATGCATGCAGGTCAGGGCAGTGTATGTTCCACTATGCAGACAGGTCAGGGCAGTGTCTGGTCCACTATGCAGACAGGTCAGGTCAGTGTCTGGTCGATTATGCAGACAGGTAAGGGCAGTGTCTGGTCCACTAAGCAGACAGGTCAGGGCAGTGTCTGGTCCACTATGCAGACAAGTCAGGGAAGTGTTTGGTCCACTATGCAGACAGGTCAGGTCAGTGTCTGATCTACTATGCACAGGTCAGGTCAGTGTCTGGTCAACTATGCAGACATGACAGGGCAGTGTCTTGTCCACTATGCAGACAGGTCAGGTAAGTTTCAGGTCCACTATGCAGAGAGGTTAGGTCAGTGTCTGGTCCACTATGCAGACAGGTTTGGTCAGTGTCTGGTCCACTAAGCAGACAGGTCAGGGCAGTGTCTGGTCCACTATGCAGACAAGTCAGGGAAGTGTTTGGTCCACTATGCAGACAGGTCAGGTCAGTGACTGATCTACTATGCACAGGTCAGGTCAGTGTCTGGTCAACTATGCAGACATGACAGGGCAGTGTCTTGTCCACTATGCAGACAGGTCAGGTAAGTTTCAGGTCCACTATGCAGAGAGGTCAGGTCAGTGTCTGGTCCACTATGCAGACAGGTCAGGGCAGTGTCTGGTCCACTATGCAGACAGGTCAGGGCAGTGTCTGGTCCACTATGCAGACAGGTCAGGTCAGTGTCTGGTCCACTATGCAGACAGGTCAGGTCAGTGTTTGGTCCACAATGCAGACAGGTCAGGTCAGTGTCTGGTCCACTAAAGAGACAGGTCAGGTCAGTGTCTGGTCCACCATGCAGACAGGACAGGTCCACTATGCGGACAGGTCAGGGCAGTGTCTGATCCACTATGCAGAAAAGTCAGGTCAGTGTCTGGTCCATTATGCAGACAGGTCAGGGCAGTGTCTGTTCCACTATGCAGACAGATAAATTCAGTGTCTGGTCCACTGTGCAGACAGGTCAGGTTAGTGTTTTGTCCACTATGCAGACATGTCAGGTCAGTGTCTGGTCCACTATGCAAACAGTTCAGGGCAGTGTCTGGTCAACTATGCAGAAAGGTCAGGACAGTGTCTGGTCAGTGTCTGGTCCGCTATGCAGACAGTGTTTTGTCCACTATGCAGACAGGTCAGGTCAGTGTCTGGTCCACTATGCAAACAGTTCAGGGCAGTGTCTGGTCAACTATGCAGAAAGTTCAGGACAGGTCAGGTCAGTGTCTGGTCCGCTATGCAGACAGGTCAGGTCAGTGTCTGGTCCACTATGCAAACAGTTCAGGTCAGTGTTTGGTCCACTATGCAGACAGGTCAGGTCAGTGTCTGTTCCACTATGCAGACAGGTCAGGGCAGTGTCTGGTCCACTATGTAGACTGGTCATATTAGTGTCTGGTCCACTATGCAGACAGGTCAGGTCAGTGTCTTGTCCACTATGCAGAAAGGTCAGGTCAGTGTCTGGTCCACTATGCAGACAGGTCAGGTCAGTTACTGGTTCACTATGCAGACAGTTCAGATCAGTGGCTGGTCCACTATGCAGACAGGTCAGGGCAGTGTCTGGTCCACTATGCAGACAGGTCAGGTCAGTGTTTGGTCCACTATGCAGACAGGTCAGGTCAGTGTCTGGTCCACTATGCAGACAGGTCAGGGCAGTGTCTGGTCCACTATGTAGACTGGTCATATTAGTGTCTGGTCCACTATGCAGACAGGTCAGATCAGTGTCTGGTCCACTATGCAGACAGGTCAGGTCAGTGTCTCATCCACTATGCAGACCGATCAAGTCAGTGTCTGGTCCACTATGCAGACAGGTCAGGTCAGTTTCTGGTCCACTATGCAGACAGGTCATTTCAGTGTCTGGTCCACAATGCAGACAGGTCAGTTCAGTGTCTTGTCCACTATGCAGACAGGTATTTCAGTGTCTGGTCCACTATGCAGACAGGTCAGGTCAGTTTCTGGTCCACTATGCAGACAGGTCATTTCAGTGTCTGGTCCACTATGCAGACAGGTCAGTTCAGTGTCTTGTCCACTATGCAGACGGACCAGACACTGCATAGCGGACCAGACACTGACCTGACCAGTCTACATAGTGGACCAGACACTGACATTACCTGTCTGCATAGTGGACAAGACACTGACCTGACCTGTCTGCATAGTGGATCAGACACTGACAGGTCAGGTCAGTATCTGGTCCACTATGCAGACAGGTCAGGTCAGTGTCTGGTCAACTATGCAGACAGGTCAGGTCAGTTTCTGGTCCACTAGGCAGACAGGTCAGGTCAGTGTCTGGTCCACTATGCACACAGGTCAGGGCAGTGTCTGGTCCACTTTGCAGGCAGGTCAGGTCAGTGTCTGGTCCACTATGCAGACGGGTCAGTTCAGTGTCTTGTCCAGTATGCAGACAGGTAATGTCAGTGTCTGGTCCACTATGCAGACTGGTCAGGTCAGTGTCTGGTCCGCTATGCAGACAGGTCAGGTCAGTGTCTGGTCCACTATGCAAACAGTTCAGGGCAGTGTCTGGTCCGCTATATGGAAAGGTCAGGTCAGTGTCTTTTATACTATGCAGACAGGTCAGGGCAGTGTCTGGTCCACTATGCAGATAGGTCAGGTCAGTGTTTGGTCCACTATGCAGACAGCTCAGGTCAGTGTCTGGTCCACTATGCAGACAGGTCAGGGCAGTGTCTGGTCCACTATGCAGACAGGTCAGGTCAGTGTCTGGTCCGCTATGCAGACAGGTCAGGTCAGTGTCTGGTCCACTATGCAAACAGTTCAGGGCAGTGTCTGGTCAACTATGCAGAAAGGTCAGGACAGTGTCTGGTCCACTATGCAGACAGGTCAGGTCAGTGTCTGGTCCACTATGCAGACAGGTCAGGGCAGTGTCTGGTCCACTATGCAGACAGGTCAGGTCAGTGTCTGGTCCGCTATGCAGACAGGTCAGGTCTGTGTCTGGTCCACTATGCAAACAGTTCAGGTCAGTGTTTGTAGGGGCGGCAGGTAGCTTAGTGGTTAAGAGCGTTGTGCCAGTAACCGAAAGGTCGCTGGTTCTAATCCCCGAGCCGACTAGGTGATAAATCTGTCGATGTGCCCTTGAGCAAGGCACTTAACCCTAATTGCTCCTGTAAGTCGCTCTGGAAAAGAGCGTCTGCTAAATGACTCAAATGTAAATGTAAATGTAAATGTTTGGTCTACTATGCAGACAGGTCAGGTCAGTGTCTGGTCCACTATGCAGACAGGTCAGGGCAGTGTCTGGTCCAATATGTAGACTGGTCATATTAGTGTCTGGTCCACTATGCAGACAGGTCAGGTCAGTGTCTGGTCCACTATGCAGAAAGGTCAGGTCAGTGTCTGGTCCACTATGCGGACAGGTCAGGTCAGTTTCTGGTTCACTATGCAGACAGTTCAGGTCAGTGGCTGGTCCACTATGCAGACAGGTCAGGGCAGTGTCTGGTCCACTATGCAGACAGGTCAGGTCAGTGTTTGGTCCACTATGCAGACAGGTCAGGTCAGTGTCTGGTCCACTATGCAGACTTGTCAGGGCAGTGTCTGGTCCACTATGTAGACTGGTCATATTAGTGTCTGGTCCACTATGCAGACAAGTCAGGTCAGTGTCTGGTCCACTATGCAGACAGGTCATGTCAGTGTCTCATCCACTATGTAGACCGATCAAGTCAGTGTCTGGTCCACTATGCAGACAGGTCAGGTCAGTTTCTGGTCCACTATGCAGACAGGTCATTTCAGTGTCTGGTCCACTATGCAGACAGGTCAGTTCAGTGTCTTGTCCACTATGCAGACAGGTAATGTCAGTGTCTGGTCCACTATGCAGACAGGTCAGGTCAGTTTCTGGTCCACTATGCAGACAGGTCATTTCATTGTCTGGTCCACTATGCAGACAGGTCAGTTCAGTGTCTTGTCCACTATGCAGACAGGTAATGTCAGTGTCTGGTCCACTATGCAGACTGGTCAGGTCAGTGTCTGGTCCGCTATGCAGACAGGTCAGGTCAGTGTTTGGTCCACTATATGGAAAGGTCAGGTCAGTGTCTGGTCCACTATTCAGACTGGTCAGGTCAGTGTCTGGTCCGCTATGCAGACAGGTCAGGGCAGTGTCTGGTCCGCTATATGGAAAGGTCAGGTCAGTGTCTTTTATACTATGCAGACAGGTCAGGGCAGTGTCTGGTCCACTATGCAGACAGGTCAGGTCAGTGTTTGGTCCACTATGCAGACAGGTCAGGTCAGTGTCTGGTCCACTATATGGAAAGGTCAGGTCAGTGTCTGGTCCACTATTCAGAGAGGTCAGGTCAGTGTCTGGTCAACTATGCAGACTGGTCAGTTCTTTGTCTGGTCAACTATGTAGAAAGGTCAGGTCAGTGTCTGTTCCACTATGCACACAGGTCAGGTCAGTGTCTGGTCCACTATGCAGTCATGTCAGGTCAGTGTCTGGTCCGCTATGCATACAAGTCAGGTCAGTGTCTGGTCCACTATGCAGACAGGTCAGGTCAGTGTCTGGTCCATTATGTAGACAGGTCAGGTCAGTGTCTGGTACACTATGCAGACAGGTCAGGGCAGTGTCTGGTTTACTATGCAGATAGGTCAGGTAAGTGTCTTTTCCACTATGCAGACAGATCAAGTCAGTGTCTGGACCACTATGCAGACATGTCAGGTCAGTGTTTGGTCCACTATGCAGACAGGTCAGGTCAGTGTCTGGTCCACTATGCACACAGGTCAGGGCAGTGTCTGGTCCACTATGTAGACAGGTCATATCAGTGTCAGGTCCACTATGCCGTCAGATAAAGTCAGTGTCTGGTCCACTATGCAGACAGGTCAAGTCAGTGTCTTGTCCACCATGCAGACAGGACAGGTCCACTATGCGGACAGGTCAGTGTCTGGTCCACAATGCAGAAAGGTCAGGGCAGTGTCTGGTCCACTATGTAGACAGTTAATTTCAGTGTCTGGTCCACTATACAGACAGGTCAGGTCAGTGTCTGGTCCACTATGCAGACAGGTCAGGTCAGTGTCTGGTCCACTATGCAGACAGATCAAGTCAGTGTCTGGTCCACTATGCAGACAGGTCAGGTCAGTGTCTGGTCCACTATGCAGACAGGTCAGGTCAGTGTCTGGTCCACGATGCAGACAGGTCAGGTCAATGTCTGGTCCACCATGCAGACAGGTCAGGTCCACTATGCGTACAGGTCAGGGCAGTGTCTGATCCACAATGCAGACAGGACAGGTCCACTATGCGGACAGGTCAGGGCAGTGTCTGATCCACAATGCAGACAGGACAGGTCCACTATGCGGACAGGTCAGCTCAGTGACTGGTCCACTATGCAGACAGGTCAGGTCAGTGTCTGGTCCATTATGCAGAAAGGTCAGGTCAGTGTCTGGTCAACTATGCAGACAGGTCAGGGCAGTGTCTTGTCCACTATGCAGACAGGTCATATCAGTATCTGTTCCACTATGCAGACAGTTAAGGTCAGTGTCTGGTCCACTATACAGACAGGTCAGGTCAGTGTATGGTCCACTATGCAGACAGGTCAGGTCAGTGTCTGGTCCACTATGCAGACAGATCAAGTCAGTGTCTGGTCCACTATATAGACAGGTCAGTTCAGTGTCTGGTCCACTATGCAAATAGATCAGGTCAGTGTCTGGTCCAAGATGAAGACAGGTCAGGTCAATGACTGGTCCATTATGCAGACAGATAAAGTCAGTGTCTGGTCCACTATGCAGACAGGTCAGGTCAGTGTCTGGTCCACCATGCAGACAGGACAGGTCCACTATGTGGACAGGTCAGGTCAGTGTCTGGTCCACTATGCAGACATGTCAGGGCAGTGTCTGTTCCACTATCTAAACAGGTCAGGTCAGTGTCTGGTCCACTATGCAGACAGCTCAGTGTCTGGTCAACTATGCAGACAGGTCAGGTCAGTGTCTGGTCCACTATGCAGACAGGTCAGGTCAGTGTCTGGTCCACTATGCAGACAGGTCAGGGCAGTGTCTGGTCCACTATGTAGACAGGTCATATCAGTGTATGGTCCACTATAAAGACAGGTCAGGTCAGTGTCTAGTCCACTATACAGACAGGTCAGGTCAGTCTCTGGTCCACTATGCAGACAGGTCAGGTCAGTGTCTGGTCCACTATGCAAACAGATAAAGTCAGTGTCTGGTCACTATGAAGACAGGTCAGGTCAGTGTCTGATCCACTATGCAGACAGGTCAGGTCAGTGTCTGGTCAACTATGCAGACAGTTCAGGGCATTGTCTGTTCCACTATGCAAACAGGTCAGGTCAGTGTCTGGTCCACTATGCAGACAGGTCAGTGTCTGGTCAACTATGCAGACAGGTAAGGTCAGTGTCTGGTCCACAATCCAGAAAGGTCAGGGCAGTGTCTGGTCCACTATGTAGACAGGTCATATCAGTATATGTTCCACTATGCAGACAGTTAATTTCAGTGTCTGGTCCACTATACAGACAGGTCAGGTCAGTGTATGGTCCACTATGCAGACAGGTCAGGTCAGTGTCTGGTCCGCTATGCAGACATATCAAGTCAGTGTCTGGTCCACTATGCAGACAGGTCAGGTCAGTGTCTGGTCCACTATGCAGACAGGTCAGGTCAGTGTCTGGTCCACGATGCAGACAGGTCAGGTCAATGTCTGGTCCACCATGCAGACAGGACAGGTCCACTATGCGTACAGGTCAGGGCAGTGTCTGATCCACAATGCAGACAGGACAGGTCCACTATGCGGACAGGTCAGGGCAGTGTCTGATCCACAATGCAGACAGGACAGGTCCACTATGCGGACAGGTCAGCTCAGTGTCTCGTCCACTATGCAGACAGGTCAGGTCAGTGTCTGGTCCATTATGCAGACAGGTCAGGTCAGTGTCTGGTCAACTATGCAGACAGGTCAGGGCAGTGTCTTGTCCACTATGCAGACAGATCAGGTCAGTGTCTGGTCCACTATGCAGACAGGTCTTTTCAGTGTCTGGTCCACAGTGCAGACAGGTCAGGTCAGTGTATGGTCCACTATGCAGACATGTCAGGTCAGTGTTTGGTCCACTATGTTGACAGGTCAGGGCAGTGTCTGATCCACTATGCAGACAGGTCAGGTCAGTGTCTGGTCCACTATGCAGACAGGTCAGGTCAGTGTCTGGTCCACTATGCAGACAGGTCAGGGCAGTGCCTGGTCCACTAAGTATACAGGTCATATCAGAGTCTGGTCCACTATGCAGACAGGTCAGGTCAGTGTCTGGTCCACTATACAGACAGGTCAGGTCAGTGTCTGGTCCACTATGCAGATAGGTCAGGTCAGTGTCTGGTCCACTATGCAGACAGGTCAGGGCAGTGTCTGGTCCACTATGGAGACAGGTCATATCAGTGTATGGTCCACTATAAAGACAGGTCAGGTCAGTGTCTGGTCCACTATACAGACAGGTCAGGTCAGTGTCTGGTCCACTATGCAGACAGGTCAGGTCAGTGTCTGGTCCACTATGCAAACAGATAAAGTCAGTGTCTGGTTACTATGAAGACAGGTCAGGTCAGTGTCTGATCCACTATGCAGACAAGTCAGGTCAGTGTCTGGTCAACTATGCAGACAGGTCAGGGCATTGTCTGTTCCACTATGCAAACAGGTCAGGTCAGTGTCTGGTCCACTATGCAGACAGGTCAGTGTCTGGTCAACTATGCAGACAGGTAAGGTCAGTGTCTGGTCCACAATGCAGAAAGGTCAGGGCAGTGTCTGGTCCACTATGTAGACAGGTCATATCAGTATCTGTTCCACTATGCAGACAGTTAACGTCAGTGTCTGGTCCACTATACAGACAGGTCAGGTCAGTGTCTGGTCCACTATGCAGACAGGTCAGGTCAGTGTCTGGTCCACTATGCAGACAGATCAAGTCAGTGTCTGGTCCACTATGCAGACAGGTCAGGTCAGTATCTGGTCCACTATGCAGACAGGTCAGGTCAGTGTCTGGTCCACCATGCAGACAGGTCAGGTCCATGACTGGTCCATTATGCAGACAGATAAAGTCAGTGTCTGGTCCACTATGCAGACAGGTCAGGTCAGTGTCTGGTCCATCATGCAGACAGGACAGGTCCACTATGCGTACAGGTCAGGGCAGTGTCTGATCCACAATGCAGACAGGACAGGTCCACTATGCGGACAGGTCAGCTCAGTGTCTGGTCCACTATGCAGACAGGTCAGGTCAGTGTCTGGTCCATTATGCAGACAGGTCAGGTCAGTGTCTGGTCAACTATGCAGACAGGTCAGGGCAGTGTCTTGTCCACTATGCAGACAGATCAGGTCAGTATCTGGTCCACTATGCAGACAGGTCAGGTCAGTGTCTGGTCCACCATGCAGACAGGTCAGGTCCATGACTGGTCCATTATGCAGACAGATAAAGTCAGTGTCTGGTCCACTATGCAGACAGGTCAGGTCAGTGTCTGGTCCACCATGCAGACAGGACAGGTCCACTATGCGGACAGGTCAGGGCAGTGTCTGATCCACAATGCAGACAGGACAGGTCCACTATGCGGACAGGTCAGCTCAGTGTCTGGTCCACTATGCAGACAGGTCAGGTCAGTGTCTGGTCCATTATGCAGACAGGTCAGGTCAGTGTCTGGTCAACTATGCAGACAGGTCAGGGCAGTGTCTTGTCCACTATGCAGACAGATCAGGTCAGTGTCTGGTCCACTATGCAGACAGGTCTTTTCAGTGTCTGGTCCACAGTGCAGACAGGTCAGGTCAGTGTATGGTCCACTATGCAGACATGTCAGGTCAGTGTTTGGTCCACTATGTTGACAGGTCAGGTCAGTGTCTGGTCCACAATACAGACAGGTCAGGTCAGTGTCTGGTCCACTATGCAGATAGGTCAGGTCAGTGTCTGGTGCACTATGCAGACAGATCAAGTCAGTGTCTGGTCCACTATGCAGACAGGTCAGGTCAGTGTCTGGTCCACTATGCAGACAGGTCAGGTCAGTGTCTGGTCCACTATGCAGACAGGTCAGGGCAGTGTCTGTTCCACTATGCAAACAGGTCAGGTCAGTGTCTGGTCCATTATGCAGACAGGTCAGTGTCTGGTCAACTATGCAGACAGGTCAGGTCAGTGTCTGGTCCACTATGCAGACAGGTCAGGTCAGTGTCTGGTCAACTTTGTAGACAGGTCTTATCAGTGTCTGGTCCACTATGCAGACAGGTCAGGTCAGTGTCTGGTCCACTATACAGACAGGTCAGGTCAGTGCCTGGTCCACTTTGCAGACAGGTAAGGTCAGTGTCTGGTCCACTATGCAAACAGATAAAGTCAGTGTCTGGTCACTATGAAGACAGGTCAGGTCAGTATCTGATCCACTATGCAGACAGGTCATGTCATTGTCTGGTCAACTATGCAGACAGGTCAGCGCAGTGTCTGTTCCACTATGCAAATAGGTCAGGTCAGTGTCTGGTCCACTATGCAGTCATGTCAGTGTCTGGTCAACTATGCAGACAGGTCAGGTCAGTGTCTGGTTTACTATACAGACAGGTCAGTGCAGTGTCTGGTCCACTATATAGACAGGTCATATCAGTATCTGTTCCACTATGCAGACAGGTCAGGTCAGTGTCTGGTCCACTATGCAGACAGGTCAGGTCAGTGTCTAGTCCACTATGCAGACAGATCAAGCCAGTGTCTAGTCCACTATGCAGACAGGTCAGGTCAGTGTCTGGTCCACTATGCAGACAGGTCAGGTCAGTGTCTGGTCCACGATGCAGACAGGTAAGGTCAATGACTGTCCCATTATGCAGACAGATAAAGTCAGTGTCTGGTCCACTATGCAGACAGGTCAGGTCAGTGTCTGGTCCACCATGCAGACAGGACAGGTCCACTATGCAGACAGGTCAGGTCAGTGTCTGGTCAACTATGCAGACAGGTCAGGTCGGTGTCTGGTCCACTATGAAGACAGGTCAGGGCAGTGTCTGTTCCACTATGCAAAAAGGTCAGGTCAGTGTCTGGTCCACTATGCAGACAGGTCAGTGTCTGGTCAACTATGCAGAAAGGTCAGGTCAGTGCCTGGTCCACTATGCAGACAGGTCAGGTCAGTGTCTGGTCCACTATGCAGACAGGTCAGGGCAGTGTCTGGTCCACTATGTAGACAGGTCATATCAGTGTCTGGTCAACTATGCAGACAGGTCAGGTCAGTGTCTGGTCCACTATACAGACAGGTCAGGTCAGTGTCTGGTCCACTATGCAAACAGATCAGGTCAGTGTCTGGTCCACTATGCAGACAGGTCAGTGTCTGGTCAACTATGCAGACAGGTCAGGTCAGTGTTTGGTCCACTATGCAGACAGGTCAGGGCAGTGTCTGGTCCACTATGTAGATAGGTCATATCAGTATCTGTTCCACTATGCAGACAGTTAAGGTCAGTGTCTGGTCAACTATACAGACAGGTCAGGTCAGTGTCTGTTCCACTATGCAGACAGGTCAGGTCAGTGTCTGGTCCACTATGCAGACAGATCAAGTCAGTGTCTGGTCAACTATGCACACAGGTCAGGTCAGTGTCTGGTCCACTATGCAGACAGGTCAGGTCAGTGTCTGGTCCACGATGCAGACAGGTCAGATCAATGACTGGTCCATAATGCAGACAGATAAAGTCAGTGTCTGGTCCACTATGCAGACAGGTCAGGGCAGTGTCTGGTCAACCATGCAGACAGGACAGGTCCACTATGCGGAGAGGTCAGGGCAGTGTCTGATCCACAATGCAGACAGGATAGGTCCACTATGCGGACAGGTCAGGGCAGTGTCTGATCCACAATGCAGACAGGACAGGTCCACTATGCGGACAGGTCAGCTCAGTGTCGGTCCACTATGCAGACAGGTCAGGGCAGTGTCTGGTCCACTATGCAGACAAGTCAGGGAAGTGTCTGGTCCACTATGCAGACAGGTCAGGTCAGTGTCTGATCCACTATGCAGACAGGTCAGGTCAGTGTCTGGTCATCTATATAGTCTAGTCAGGGCAGTGTCTTGTCCACTATGCAGACAGGTCAGGTCAGTTTCTGGTCCATTATGCAGACAGGTCAGGGCAGTGTCTGGTCCACTATATGGAAAGGTCAGGTCAGTGTCTTTTCCAATATGCAGAAAGGTCAGGTCAGTGTCTGGTCCACTATGCAGACAGGTCAGGTCAGTGTCTGGTCCACAATGCAGAGAGGTCAGGTCAGTGTCTGGTCCACTATGCAGACAGATCAAGTCAGTGTCTGGTCCACTATGCTGCAGGTCAGGTCAGTGTCTAGTCCACTATGCATCAGGTCAGGTCAGTGTCTGGTCCACTATGCAGACAGGTCAGGGCAGTGTCTGTCCACTATGCAAACAGGTCAGGTCAGTGTCTGGTCCACTATGCAGACAGGTCATTGTCTGGTCAACTATGCAGACAGGTCAGTTCAGTGTCTGGTCCACTATGCAGACAGGTCATGTCAGTGTCTGGTCCACTATGCAAAAAGGTCAGGGCAGTGTCTGGTCCACTATGCATGCAGGTCAGGGCAGTGTCTGGTTCACTATGCAGACAGGTCAGGGCAGTGTCTGGTCCACTATGCAGAAAGGTCAGGTCAGTGTCTGGTCCATTATGCAGACAGGTTAGGGCAGTGTCTGGTCCACTATGCTGGCAGGTCAGGGCAGTGTCTGGTCCACTATGCAGAAAGGTCAGGGAAGTATCTGGTCCACTATGCAGACAGGGGAGGGCAGTGTCCGGTCCACTATGCAGAAAGGTCAGGGCCGTGTCTTTTCCACTATGCAGGCATGTCAGGGCAGTGTCTGTTCCACTATGCAGACAGGTCAGGGCAGTGTCTGGTCCACTATGCAGACAGGTCAAGTCAGTGTCTGGTCCATTATGCAGACAGGTTAGGGCAGTGTCTGGTCCACTATGCAGGCAGGTCAGGGCAGTTTCTGGTCCACTATGCAGACAGGTCAGGGCAGTGTCTGGTCCACTATATAGACAGGTTAGGTCAGTGTCTGGTCCACTATGTAGACTGGTCATATTAGTTTCTGGTCCACTATGCAGACAGGTCAGGTTAGTGTCTGGTCCACTATACAGACAGGTCAGGTCAGCGTCTGGTCCACTCTGCAGACAGGTTAGGTCAGTGTCTGGTCCACTATGCAGACAGATCAAGTCAGTGTCTGGTCCACTATGCTGCAGGTCAGGTCAGTGTCTAGTCCACTATGCATCAGGTCAGGTCAGTGTCTGGTCCATTATGCAGACAGGTCAGGTCAGTGTCTGGTCAACTATGCAGACAGGTCAGGGCAGTGTCTTGTCCACTATGCAGACAGATCAGGTCAGTGTCTGGTCCACTATGCAGACAGGTCTTTTCAGTGTCTGGTCCACAGTGCAGACAGGTCAGGTCAGTGTATGGTCCACTATGCAGACATGTCAGGTCAGTGTTTGGTCCACTATGTTGACAGGTCAGGTCAGTGTCTGGTCCACAATACAGACAGGTCAGGTCAGTGTCTGGTCCACTATGCAGATAGGTCAGGTCAGTGTCTGGTGCACTATGCAGACAGATCAAGTCAGTGTCTGGTCCACTATGCAGACAGGTCAGGTCAGTGTCTGGTCCACTATGCAGACAGGTCAGGTCAGTGTCTGGTCCACTATGCAGACAGGTCAGGGCAGTGTCTGTTCCACTATGCAAACAGGTCAGGTCAGTGTCTGGTCCACTATGCAGACAGGTCAGTGTCTGGTCAACTATGCAGACAGGTCAGGTCAGTGTCTGGTCCACTATGCAGACAGGTCAGGTCAGTGTCTGGTCAACTTTGTAGACAGGTCTTATCAGTGTCTGGTCCACTATGCAGACAGGTCAGGTCAGTGTCTGGTCCACTATACAGACAGGTCAGGTCAGTGCCTGGTCCACTTTGCAGACAGGTAAGGTCAGTGTCTGGTCCACTATGCAAACAGATAAAGTCAGTGTCTGGTCACTATGAAGACAGGTCAGGTCAGTATCTGATCCACTATGCAGACAGGTCATGTCATTGTCTGGTCAACTATGCAGACAGGTCAGCGCAGTGTCTGTTCCACTATGCAAATAGGTCAGGTCAGTGTCTGGTCCACTATGCAGTCATGTCAGTGTCTGGTCAACTATGCAGACAGGTCAGGTCAGTGTCTGGTTTACTATACAGACAGGTCAGTGCAGTGTCTGGTCCACTATATAGACAGGTCATATCAGTATCTGTTCCACTATGCAGACAGGTCAGGTCAGTGTCTGGTCCACTATGCAGACAGGTCAGGTCAGTGTCTAGTCCACTATGCAGACAGATCAAGCCAGTGTCTAGTCCACTATGCAGACAGGTCAGGTCAGTGTCTGGTCCACTATGCAGACAGGTCAGGTCAGTGTCTGGTCCACGATGCAGACAGGTAAGGTCAATGACTGTCCCATTATGCAGACAGATAAAGTCAGTGTCTGGTCCACTATGCAGACAGGTCAGGTCAGTGTCTGGTCCACCATGCAGACAGGACAGGTCCACTATGCAGACAGGTCAGGTCAGTGTCTGGTCAACTATGCAGACAGGTCAGGTCGGTGTCTGGTCCACTATGAAGACAGGTCAGGGCAGTGTCTGTTCCACTATGCAAAAAGGTCAGGTCAGTGTCTGGTCCACTATGCAGACAGGTCAGTGTCTGGTCAACTATGCAGAAAGGTCAGGTCAGTGCCTGGTCCACTATGCAGACAGGTCAGGTCAGTGTCTGGTCCATATGCAGACAGGTCAGGGCAGTGTCTGGTCCACTATGTAGACAGGTCATATCAGTGTCTGGTCAACTATGCAGACAGGTCAGGTCAGTGTCTGGTCCACTATACAGACAGGTCAGGTCAGTGTCTGGTCCACTATGCAGACAGGTCAGGTCAGTGTCTGGTCCACTAAGCAAACAGATAAAGTCAGTGTCTGGTCACTATGAAGACAGTTCAGGTCAGTGTCTGATCCACTATGCAGACAGGTCAGGGCAGTGTCTGTTCCACTATGCAAACAGATCAGGTCAGTGTCTGGTCCACTATGCAGACAGGTCAGTGTCTGGTCAACTATGCAGACAGGTCAGGTCAGTGTTTGGTCCACTATGCAGACAGGTCAGGGCAGTGTCTGGTCCACTATGTAGATAGGTCATATCAGTATCTGTTCCACTATGCAGACAGTTAAGGTCAGTGTCTGGTCAACTATACAGACAGGTCAGGTCAGTGTCTGTTCCACTATGCAGACAGGTCAGGTCAGTGTCTGGTCCACTATGCAGACAGATCAAGTCAGTGTCTGGTCAACTATGCACACAGGTCAGGTCAGTGTCTGGTCCACTATGCAGACAGGTCAGGTCAGTGTCTGGTCCACGATGCAGACAGGTCAGATCAATGACTGGTCCATAATGCAGACAGATAAAGTCAGTGTCTGGTCCACTATGCAGACAGGTCAGGGCAGTGTCTGGTCAACCATGCAGACAGGACAGGTCCACTATGCGGAGAGGTCAGGGCAGTGTCTGATCCACAATGCAGACAGGATAGGTCCACTATGCGGACAGGTCAGGGCAGTGTCTGATCCACAATGCAGACAGGACAGGTCCACTATGCGGACAGGTCAGCTCAGTGTCTGGTCCATTATGCAGACAGGTTAGGGCAGTGTCTGGTCCACTATGCAGACAGGTCAGGGCAGTGTCTGGTCCACTATGCAGACAAGTCAGGGAAGTGTCTGGTCCACTATGCAGACAGGTCAGGTCAGTGTCTGTTCCACTATGCAGACAGTTAAGGTCAGTGTCTGGTCCACTATACAGACAGGTCAGGTCAGTGTCTGGTCCACTATGCAGACAGGTCAGGTCAGTGTCTAGTCCACTATGCAGACAGATCAAGTCAGTGTCTAGTCCACTATGCAGACAGGTCAGGTCAGTGTCTGGTCCACTATGCAGACAGGTCAGGTCAGTGTCTGGTCCACGATGCAGACAGGTCAGGTCAATGACTGTCCCATTATGCAGACAGATAAAGTCAGTGTCTGGTCCACTATGCAAACAGGTCAGGTCAGTGTCTGGTCCACCATGCAGACAGGACAGGTCCACTATGCAGACAGGTCAGGTCAGTGTCTGGTCCACGATGCAGACAGGTCAGATCAATGACTGGTCCATAATGCAGACAGGTTAGGGCAGTGTCTGGTCCACTATGCAGACAGGTCAGGGCAGTGTCTGGTCCACTATGCAGACAAGTCAGGGAAGTGTCTGGTCCACTATGCAGACAGGTCAGGTCAGTGTCTGATCCACTATGCAGACAGGTCAGGTCAGTGTCTGGTCATCTATATAGTCTAGTCAGGGCAGTGTCTTGTCCACTATGCAGACAGGTCAGGTCAGTTTCTGGTCCATTATGCAGACAGGTCAGGGCAGTGTCTGGTCCACTATATGGAAAGGTCAGGTCAGTGTCTTTTCCAATATGCAGAAAGGTCAGGTCAGTGTCTGGTCCACTATGCAGACAGGTCAGGTCAGTGTCTGGTCCACAATGCAGAGAGGTCAGGTCAGTGTCTGGTCCACTATGCAGACAGGTCAGGTCAGTGTCTGGTCCACTATGCAGACAGTTCAGGTTAGTGGCTGGTCCACTATGCAGACAGGTCAGGGCAGTGTCTGGTCCACTATGCAGACAGGTCAGGTCAGTGTCTGGTCCACTATGTAGACTGGTCATATTAGTTTCTGGTCCACTATGCAGACAGGTCAGGTTAGTGTCTGGTCCACTATACAGACAGGTCAGGTCAGCATCTGGTCCACTCTGCAGACAGGTTAGGTCAGTGTCTGGTCCACTATGCAGACAGATCAAGTCAGTGTCTGGTCCACTATGCTGCAGGTCAGGTCAGTGTCTAGTCCACTATGCATCAGGTCAGGTCAGTGTCTGGTCCACTATGCAGACAGGTCAGGGCAGTGTCTGTCCACTATGCAAACAGGTCAGGTCAGTGTCTGGTCCACTATGCAGACAGGTCATTGTCTGGTCAACTATGCAGACAGGTCAGTTCAGTGTCTGGTCCACTATGCAGACAGGTCATGTCAGTGTCTGGTCCACTATGCAAAAAGGTCAGGGCAGTGTCTGGTCCACTATGCATGCAGGTCAGGGCAGTGTCTGGTTCACTATGCAGACAGGTCAGGGCAGTGTCTGGTCCACTATGCAGAAAGGTCAGGTCAGTGTCTGGTCCATTATGCAGACAGGTTAGGGCAGTGTCTGGTCCACTATGCTGGCAGGTCAGGGCAGTGTCTGGTCCACTATGCAGAAAGGTCAGGGAAGTATCTGGTCCACTATGCAGACAGGGGAGGGCAGTGTCCGGTCCACTATGCAGAAAGGTCAGGGCCGTGTCTTTTCCACTATGCAGGCATGTCAGGGCAGTGTCTGTTCCACTATGCAGACAGGTCAGGGCAGTGTCTGGTCCACTATGCAGACAGGTCAAGTCAGTGTCTGGTCCATTATGCAGACAGGTTAGGGCAGTGTCTGGTCCACTATGCAGGCAGGTCAGGGCAGTTTCTGGTCCACTATGCAGACAGGTCAGGGCAGTGTCTGGTCCACTATATAGACAGGTTAGGTCAGTGTCTGGTCCACTATGTAGACTGGTCATATTAGTTTCTGGTCCACTATGCAGACAGGTCAGGTTAGTGTCTGGTCCACTATACAGACAGGTCAGGTCAGCGTCTGGTCCACTCTGCAGACAGGTTAGGTCAGTGTCTGGTCCACTATGCAGACAGATCAAGTCAGTGTCTGGTCCACTATGCTGCAGGTCAGGTCAGTGTCTAGTCCACTATGCATCAGGTCAGGTCAGTGTCTGGTCCACTATGCAGACAGGTCAGGGCAGTGTCTGTTCCACTATGCAAATAGGTCAGGTCAGTGTCTGGTCCACTATGCAGTCATGTCAGTGTCTGGTCAACTATGCAGACAGGTCAGGTCAGTGTCTGGTTTACTATACAGACAGGTCAGTGCAGTGTCTGGTCCACTATATAGACAGGTCATATCAGTATCTGTTCCACTATGCAGACAGGTCAGGTCAGTGTCTGGTCCACTATGCAGACAGGTCAGGTCAGTGTCTAGTCCACTATGCAGACAGATCAAGCCAGTGTCTAGTCCACTATGCAGACAGGTCAGGTCAGTGTCTGGTCCACTATGCAGACAGGTCAGGTCAGTGTCTGGTCCACGATGCAGACAGGTAAGGTCAATGACTGTCCCATTATGCAGACAGATAAAGTCAGTGTCTGGTCCACTATGCAGACAGGTCAGGTCAGTGTCTGGTCCACCATGCAGACAGGACAGGTCCACTATGCAGACAGGTCAGGTCAGTGTCTGGTCAACTATGCAGACAGGTCAGGTCGGTGTCTGGTCCACTATGAAGACAGGTCAGGGCAGTGTCTGTTCCACTATGCAAAAAGGTCAGGTCAGTGTCTGGTCCACTATGCAGACAGGTCAGTGTCTGGTCAACTATGCAGAAAGGTCAGGTCAGTGCCTGGTCCACTATGCAGACAGGTCAGGTCAGTGTCTGGTCCACTATGCAGACAGGTCAGGGCAGTGTCTGGTCCACTATGTAGACAGGTCATATCAGTGTCTGGTCAACTATGCAGACAGGTCAGGTCAGTGTCTGGTCCACTATACAGACAGGTCAGGTCAGTGTCTGGTCCACTATGCAGACAGGTCAGGTCAGTGTCTGGTCCACTAAGCAAACAGATAAAGTCAGTGTCTGGTCACTATGAAGACAGTTCAGGTCAGTGTCTGATCCACTATGCAGACAGGTCAGGGCAGTGTCTGTTCCACTATGCAAACAGATCAGGTCAGTGTCTGGTCCACTATGCAGACAGGTCAGTGTCTGGTCAACTATGCAGACAGGTCAGGTCAGTGTTTGGTCCACTATGCAGACAGGTCAGGGCAGTGTCTGGTCCACTATGTAGATAGGTCATATCAGTATCTGTTCCACTATGCAGACAGTTAAGGTCAGTGTCTGGTCAACTATACAGACAGGTCAGGTCAGTGTCTGTTCCACTATGCAGACAGGTCAGGTCAGTGTCTGGTCCACTATGCAGACAGATCAAGTCAGTGTCTGGTCAACTATGCACACAGGTCAGGTCAGTGTCTGGTCCACTATGCAGACAGGTCAGGTCAGTGTCTGGTCCACGATGCAGACAGGTCAGATCAATGACTGGTCCATAATGCAGACAGATAAAGTCAGTGTCTGGTCCACTATGCAGACAGGTCAGGGCAGTGTCTGGTCAACCATGCAGACAGGACAGGTCCACTATGCGGAGAGGTCAGGGCAGTGTCTGATCCACAATGCAGACAGGATAGGTCCACTATGCGGACAGGTCAGGGCAGTGTCTGATCCACAATGCAGACAGGACAGGTCCACTATGCGGACAGGTCAGCTCAGTGTCTGGTCCATTATGCAGACAGGTTAGGGCAGTGTCTGGTCCACTATGCAGACAGGTCAGGGCAGTGTCTGGTCCACTATGCAGACAAGTCAGGGAAGTGTCTGGTCCACTATGCAGACAGGTCAGGTCAGTGTCTGTTCCACTATGCAGACAGTTAAGGTCAGTGTCTGGTCCACTATACAGACAGGTCAGGTCAGTGTCTGGTCCACTATGCAGACAGGTCAGGTCAGTGTCTAGTCCACTATGCAGACAGATCAAGTCAGTGTCTAGTCCACTATGCAGACAGGTCAGGTCAGTGTCTGGTCCACTATGCAGACAGGTCAGGTCAGTGTCTGGTCCACGATGCAGACAGGTCAGGTCAATGACTGTCCCATTATGCAGACAGATAAAGTCAGTGTCTGGTCCACTATGCAAACAGGTCAGGTCAGTGTCTGGTCCACCATGCAGACAGGACAGGTCCACTATGCAGACAGGTCAGGTCAGTGTCTGGTCCACGATGCAGACAGGTCAGATCAATGACTGGTCCATAATGCAGACAGGTTAGGGCAGTGTCTGGTCCACTATGCAGACAGGTCAGGGCAGTGTCTGGTCCACTATGCAGACAAGTCAGGGAAGTGTCTGGTCCACTATGCAGACAGGTCAGGTCAGTGTCTGATCCACTATGCAGACAGGTCAGGTCAGTGTCTGGTCATCTATATAGTCTAGTCAGGGCAGTGTCTTGTCCACTATCCAGACAGGTCAGGTCAGTTTCTGGTCCATTATGCAGACAGGTCAGGGCAGTGTCTGGTCCACTATATGGAAAGGTCAGGTCAGTGTCTTTTCCAATATGCAGAAAGGTCAGGTCAGTGTCTGGTCCACTATGCAGACAGGTCAGGTCAGTGTCTGGTCCACAATGCAGAGAGGTCAGGTCAGTGTCTGGTCCACTATGCAGACAGGTCAGGTCAGTGTCTGGTCCACTATGCAGACAGTTCAGGTTAGTGGCTGG
Source organism: Coregonus lavaretus (assembly GCF_964263955.1). Taxonomy (NCBI): domain Eukaryota; kingdom Metazoa; phylum Chordata; class Actinopteri; order Salmoniformes; family Salmonidae; genus Coregonus; species Coregonus lavaretus. The sequence continues at coordinate 222,875 of NW_028159266.1, read as the reverse complement.
TCCACTATGCAGACAGGTCAGGGCAGTGTCTGGTCCACTATGCAGACAGGTCAGGTCAGTGTCTGGTCCACTATGTAGACTGGTCATATTAGTTTCTGGTCCACTATGCAGACAGGTCAGGTTAGTGTCTGGTCCACTATACAGACAGGTCAGGTCAGCATCTGGTCCACTCTGCAGACAGGTTAGGTCAGTGTCTGGTCCACTATGCAGACAGATCAAGTCAGTGTCTGGTCCACTATGCTAAAGGTCAGGTCAGTGTCTAGTCCACTATGCATCAGGTCAGGTCAGTGTCTGGTCCACTATGCAGACAGGTCAGGGCAGTGTCTGTCCACTATGCAAACAGGTCAGGTCAGTGTCTGGTCCACTATGCAGACAGGTCATTGTCTGGTCAACTATGCAGACAGGTCAGTTCAGTGTCTGGTCCACTATGCAGACAGGTCATGTCAGTGTCTGGTCCACTATGCAAAAAGGTCAGGGCAGTGTCTGGTCCACTATGCATGCAGGTCAGGGCAGTGTCTGGTTCACTATGCAGACAGGTCAGGGCAGTGTCTGGTCCACTATGCAGAAAGGTCAGGTCAGTGTCTGGTCCATTATGCAGACAGGTTAGGGCAGTGTCTGGTCCACTATGCTGGCAGGTCAGGGCAGTGTCTGGTCCACTATGCAGAAAGGTCAGGGAAGTATCTGGTCCACTATGCAGACAGGGGAGGGCAGTGTCCGGTCCACTATGCAGAAAGGTCAGGGCCGTGTCTTTTCCACTATGCAGGCATGTCAGGGCAGTGTCTGTTCCACTATGCAGACAGGTCAGGGCAGTGTCTGGTCCACTATGCAGACAGGTCAAGTCAGTGTCTGGTCCATTATGCAGACAGGTTAGGGCAGTGTCTGGTCCACTATGCAGGCAGGTCAGGGCAGTTTCTGGTCCACTATGCAGACAGGTCAGGGCAGTGTCTGGTCCACTATATAGACAGGTTAGGTCAGTGTCTGGTCCACTATGTAGACTGGTCATATTAGTTTCTGGTCCACTATGCAGACAGGTCAGGTTAGTGTCTGGTCCACTATACAGACAGGTCAGGTCAGCGTCTGGTCCACTCTGCAGACAGGTTAGGTCAGTGTCTGGTCCACTATGCAGACAGATCAAGTCAGTGTCTGGTCCACTATGCTGCAGGTCAGGTCAGTGTCTAGTCCACTATGCATCAGGTCAGGTCAGTGTCTGGTCCACTATGCAGACAGGTCAGGGCAGTGTCTGTCCACTATGCAAACAGGTCAGGTCAGTGTCTGGTCCACTATGCAGACAGGTCATTGTCTGGTCAACTATGCAGACAGGTCAGTTCAGTGTCTGGTCCACTATGCAGACAGGTCATGTCAGTGTCTGGTCCACTATGCAGACAGGTCAGGTCAGTGTCTGGTCCATTATGTAGACAGGTTAGGGCAGTGTCTGGTCCACTATGCAAACAGATAAAGTCAGTGTCTGGTCACTATGAAGACAGGTCAGGTCAGTATCTGATCCACTATACAGACAGGTCATGTCATTGTCTGGTCCACTATGCACACAGGTCAGTGTCTGGTCAACTATGCAGACAGGTCAGGTCAGTGTCTGGTTTACTATACAGACAGGTCAGGGCAGTGTCTGGTCCACTATATAGACAGGTCATATCAGTATCTGTTCCACTATGCAGACAGTTAAGGTCAGTGTCTGGTCCACTATACAGACAGGTCAGGTCAGTGTCTGGTCCACTATGCAGACAGGTCAGGTCAGTGTCTAGTCCACTATGCAGACAGATCAAGTCAGTGTCTAGTCCACTATGCAGACAGGTCAGGTCAGTGTCTGGTCCACTATGCAGACAGGTCAGGTCAGTGTCTGGTCCACGATGCAGACAGGTCAGGTCGGTGTCTGGTCCACTATGCAGACAGGTCAGGGCAGTGTCTGTTCCACTATGCAAAAAGGTCAGGTCAGTGTCTGGTCCACTATGCAGACAGGTCAGTGTCTGGTCAACTATGCAGACAGGTCAGGTCAGTGCCTGGTCCACTATGCAGACAGGTCAGGTCAGTGTCTGGTCCACTATGCAGACAGGTCAGGGCAGTGTCTGGTCCACTATGTAGACAGGTCATATCAGTGTCTGGTCAACTATGCAGACATGTCAGGTCAGTGTTTGGTCCACTATGCAGACAGGTCAGGTCAGTGTCTGGTCCACTATGCAAACAGATAAAGTCAGTGTCTGGTCACTATGAAGACAGGTCAGGTCAGTGTCTGATCCACTATGCAGACAGGTCAGGGCAGTGTCTGTTCCACTATGCAAACAGGTCAGGTCATTGTCTGCTCCACTATGCAGACAGTTCAGTGTCTGGTCAACTATGCAGACAGGTCAGGTCAGTGTTTGGTCCACTATGCAGACAGGTCAGGGCAGTGTCTGGTCCACTATGTAGATAGGTCATATCAGTATCTGTTCCACTATGCAGACAGTTAAGGTCAGTGTCTGGTCCACTATACAGACAGGTCAGGTCAGTGTCTGTTCCACTATGCAGACAGGTCAGGTCAGTGTCTGGTCCACTATGCAGACAGGTCAGGTCAGTGTCTGGTCCACGATGCAGACAGGTCAGATCAATGACTGGTCCATAATGCAGACAGATAAAGTCAGTGTCTGGTCCACTATGCAGACAGGTCAGGGCAGTGTCTGGTCAACCATGCAGACAGGACAGGTCCACTATGCGGACAGGTAAGGGCAGTGTCTGATCCACAATGCAGACAGGATAGGTCCACTATGCGGACAGGTCAGGGCAGTGTCTGATCCACAATGCAGACAGGACAGGTCCACTATGCGGACAGGTCAGCTCAGTGTCTGGTCCACTATGCAGACAGGTCAGGTCAGTGTCTGGTCCATTATGTAGACAGGTTAGGGCAGTGTCTGGTCCACTATGCAAAAAGGTCAGGTCAGTGTCTGGTCCACTATGCAGACAGGTCAGTGTCTGGTCAACTATGCAGACAGGTCAGGTCAGTGCCTGGTCCACTATGCAGACAGGTCAGGTCAGTGTCTGGTCCACTATGCAGATAGGTCAGGGCAGTGTCTGGTCCACTATGTAGACAGGTCATATCAGTGTCTGGTCAACTATGCAGACATGTCAGGTCAGTGTCTGGTCCACTATGCAGACAGGTCAGGTCAGTGTCTGGTCCACTATGCAAACAGATAAAGTCAGTGTCTGGTCACTATGAAGACAGGTCAGGTCAGTGTCTGATCCACTATGCAGACAGGTCAGGGCAGTGTCTGTTCCACTATGCAAACAGGTCAGGTCATTGTCTGGTCCACTATGCAGACAGGTCAGTGTCTGGTCAACTGTGCAGACAGGTCAGGTCAGTGTTTGGTCCACTATGCAGACAGGTCAGGGCAGTGTCTGGTCCACTATGTAGATAGGTCATATCAGTATCTGTTCCACTATGCAGACAGTTAAGGTCAGTGTCTGGTCCACTATACAGACAGGTCAGGTCAGTGTCTGTTCCACTATGCAGACAGGTCAGGTCAGTGTCTGTTCCACTATGCAGACAGATCAAGTCAGTGTCTGGTCCACTATGCACACAGGTCAGGTCAGTGTCTGGTCCACTATGCAGACAGGTCAGGTCAGTGTCTGGTCCACGATGCAGACAGGTAAGATCAATGACTGGTCCATAATGCAGACAGATAAAGTCAGTGTCTGGTCCACTATGCAGACAGGTCAGGGCAGTGTCTGGTCAACCATGCAGACAGGACAGGTCCACTATGCGGACAGGTCAGGGCAGTGTCTGATCCACAATGCAGACAGGACAGGTCCACTATGCGGACAGGTCAGCTCAGTGTCTGGTCCACTATGCAGACAGGTCAGGTCAGTGTCTGGTCCATTATGTAGACAGGTTAGGGCAGTGTCTGGTCCACTATGCAGACAGGTCAGGGCAGTGTCTGGTCCACTATGCAGACAAGTCAGGGAAGTGTCTGGTCCACTATGCAGACAGGTCAGGTCAGTGTCTGGTCATCTATGCAGACAGGTCAGGGCAGTGTCTTGTCCACTATGCAGACAGGTCAGGTCAGTTTCTGGTCCACTATGCAGAAAGGTCCGGGCAGTGTCTGGTCCACTATGCATGCAGGTCAGGGCAGTGTCTGGTTCACTATGCAGACAGGTCAGGGCAGTGTCTGGTCCACTATGCAGACAGGTCAGGTCAGTGTCTGGTCCATTATGCAGACAGGTTAGGGCAGTGTCTGGTCCACTATGCAGGCAGGTCAGGGCAGTGTCTGGTCCACTATGCAGAAAGGTCAGGGCAGTGTCTGGTCCACTATGCAGACAATTGGAGGGCAGTGTCCGGTCCACTATGCAGAAAGGTCAGGGCCGTGTCTGGTCCACTATGCAGTTATGTCATGGCAGTGTCTGTTCCACTATGCAGACAGGTCAGGGCAATGTCTGGTCCACTATGCAGACAGGTCAGGTCAGTGACTGGTCCACCATGCAGACAGGACAGGTCCACTATGCGGACAGGTCAGGGCAGTGTCTGGTCCACAATGCAGAAAGGACAGGTCCACTATGCGGACAGGTCAGGGCAGTGTCTGATCCACAATGCAGACAGGAGAGGTCCATTATGCGGACAGGTCAGGTCAGTGTCTGGTCCATTATGCAGACAGGTTAGGGCAGTGTCTGGTCCACTATGCAGACAGGTCAGGGCAGTGTCTGGTCCACTATGCAGACAAGTCAGGGAAGTGTCTGGTCCTCTATGCAGACAGGTCAGGTCAGTGTCTGATCCACTATGCAGACAGGTCAGGTCAGTGTCTTGTCATCTATGCAGTCTGGTCAGGGCAGTGTCTTGTCCACTATGCAGACAGGTCAGGTCAGTTTCTGGTCCATTATGCAGACAGGTCAGGGCAGTGTCTGTTCCACTATGCAAACAGATCAGGTCAGTGTCTGGTCCACTATGCAGACAGGTCAGTGTCTGGTCAACTATGCAGACAGGTCATGTCAGTGTTTGGTCCACTATGCAGACAGGTCAGGGCAGTGTCTGGTCCACTATGTAGATAGGTCATATCAGTATCTGTTCCAATATGCACACAGGTCAGGTCAGTGTCTGGTCCACTATGCAGACAGGTCAGGTCAGTGTCTGGTCCACGATGCAGACAGGTCAGATCAATGACTGGTCCATAATGCAGACAGATAAAGTCAGTGTCTGGTCCACTATGCAGACAGGTCAGGGCAGTGTCTGGTCAACCATGCAGACAGGACAGGTCCACTATGCGGACAGGTCAGGGCAGTGTCTGATCCACAATGCAGACAGGATAGGTCCACTATGCGGACAGGTCAGGGCAGTGTCTGATCCACAATGCAGACAGGACAGGTCCACTATGCGGACAGGTCAGCTCAGTGTCTGGTCCACTATGCAGACAGGTCAGGTCAGTGTCTGGTCCATTATGTAGACAGGTTAGGGCAGTTTCTGGTCCACTATGCAGACAGGTCAGGGCAGTGTCTGGTCCACTATGCAGACAAGTCAGGGAAGTGTCTGGTCCACTATGCAGACAGGTCAGGTCAGTGTCTGATCCACTATGCAGACAGGTCAGGTCAGTGTCTGGTCATCTATGCAGACAGGTCAGGGCAGTGTCTTGTCCACTATGCAGACAGGTCAGGTCAGTTTCTGGTCCACTATGCAGAAAGGTCCGGGCAGTGTCTGGTCCACTATGCATGCAGGTCAGGGCAGTGTCTGGTTCACTATGCAGACAGGTCAGGGCAGTGTCTGGTCCACTATGCAGACAGGTCAGGGCAGTGTCTGGTCCACTATGCAGGCAGGTCAGGGCAGTGTCTGGTCCACTATGCAGAAAGGTCAGGGCAGTGTCTGGTCCACTATGCAGACAGGGGAGGGCAGTGTCCGGTCCACTATGCAGAAAGGTCAGGGCCGTGTCTGGTCCACTATGCAGTTATGTCATGGCAGTGTCTGTTCCACTATGCAGACAGGACAGGTCCAATATGCGGACAGGTCAGCTCAGTGTCTGGTCCACTATGCAGACAGGTCAGGTCAGTGTCTGGTCCATTATGTAGACAGGTTAGGGCAGTGTCTGGTCCACTATGCAAAAAGGTCAGGTCAGTGTCTGGTCCACTATGCAGACAGGTCAGTGTCTGGTCAACTATGCAGACAGGTCAGGTCAGTGCCTGGTCCACTATGCAGACAGGTCAGGTCAGTGTCTGGTCCACTATGCAGACAGGTCAGGGCAGTGTCTGGTCCACTATGTAGACAGGTCATATCAGTGTCTGGTCAACTATGCAGACATGTCAGGTCAGTGTCTGGTCCACTATGCAGACAGGTCAGGTCAGTGTCTGGTCCACTATGCAAACAGATAAAGTCAGTGTCTGGTCACTATGAAGACAGGTCAGGTCAGTGTCTGATCCACTATGCAGACAGGTCAGGTCAGTGTCTGGTCCACGATGCAGACAGGTAAGATCAATGACTGGTCCATAATGCAGACAGATAAAGTCAGTGTCTGGTCCACTATGCAGACAGGTCAGGGCAGTGTCTGGTCAACCATGCAGACAGGACAGGTCCACTATGCGGACAGGTCAGGGCAGTGTCTGATCCACAATGCAGACAGGACAGGTCCACTATGCGGACAGGTCAGCTCAGTGTCTGGTCCACTATGCAGACAGGTCAGGTCAGTGTCTGGTCCATTATGTAGACAGGTTAGGGCAGTGTCTGGTCCACTATGCAGACAGGTCAGGGCAGTGTCTGGTCCACTATGCAGACAAGTCAGGGAAGTGTCTGGTCCACTATGCAGACAGGTCAGGTCAGTGTCTGGTCATCTATGCAGACAGGTCAGGGCAGTGTCTTGTCCACTATGCAGACAGGTCAGGTCAGTTTCTGGTCCACTATGCAGAAAGGTCCGGGCAGTGTCTGGTCCACTATGCATGCAGGTCAAGGCAGTGTCTGGTTAACTATGCAGACAGGACAGGGCAGTGTCTGGTCCACTATGCAGACAGGTCAGGTCAGTGTCTGGTCCATTATGCAGACAGGTTAGGGCAGTGTCTGGTCCACTATGCAGGCAGGTCAGGGCAGTGTCTGGTCCACTATGCAGAAAGGTCAAGGCAGTGTCTGGTCCACTATGCAGACAGGGGAGGGCAGTGTCCGGTCCACTATGCAGAAAGGTCAGGGCCGTGTCTGGTCCACTATGCAGTTATGTCATGGCAGTGTCTGTTCCACTATGCAGACAGGTCAGGGCAATGTCTGGTCCACTATGCAGACAGGTCAGGTCAGTGACTGGTCCACCATGCAGACAGGACAGGTCCACTATGCGGACAGGTCAGGGCAGTGTCTGGTCCACAATGCAGAAAGGACAGGTCCACTATGCGGACAGGTCAGGGCAGTGTCTGATCCACAATGCAGACAGGAGAGGTCCATTATGCGGACAGGTCAGGTCAGTGTCTGGTCCATTATGCAGACAGGTTAGGGCAGTGTCTGGTCCACTATGCAGACAGGTCAGGGCAGTGTCTGGTCCACTATGCAGACAAGTCAGGGAAGTGTCTGGTCCACTATGCAGACAGGTCAGGTCAGTGTCTGATCCACTATGCAGACAGGTCAGGTCAGTGTCTTGTCATCTATGCAGTCTGGTCAGGGCAGTGTCTTGTCCACTATGCAGACAGGTCAGGTCAGTTTCTGGTCCATTATGCAGACAGGTCAGGGCAGTGTCTGTTCCACTATGCAAACAGATCAGGTCAGTGTCTGGTCCACTATGCAGACAGGTCAGTGTCTGGTCAACTATGCAGACAGGTCAGGTCAGTGTTTGGTCCACTATGCAGACAGGTCAGGGCAGTGTCTGGTCCACTATGTAGATAGGTCATATCAGTATCTGTTCCAATATGCAGACAGTTAAGGTCAGTGTCTGGTCCACTATACAGACAGGTCAGGTCAGTGTCTGTTCCACTATGCAGACAGGTCAGGTCAGTGTCTGGTCCACTATGCAGACAGATCAAGTCAGTGTCTGGTCAACTATGCACACAGGTCAGGTCAGTGTCTGGTCCACTATGCAGACAGGTCAGGTCAGTGTCTGGTCCACGATGCAGACAGGTCAGATCAATGACTGGTCCATAATGCAGACAGATAAAGTCAGTGTCTGGTCCACTATGCAGACAGGTCAGGGCAGTGTCTGGTCAACCATGCAGACAGGACAGGTCCACTATGCGGACAGGTCAGGGCAGTGTCTGATCCACAATGCAGACAGGATAGGTCCACTATGCGGACAGGTCAGGGCAGTGTCTGATCCACAATGCAGACAGGACAGGTCCACTATGCGGACAGGTCAGCTCAGTGTCTGGTCCACTATGCAGACAGGTCAGGTCAGTGTCTGGTCCATTATGTAGACAGGTTAGGGCAGTTTCTGGTCCACTATGCAGACAGGTCAGGGCAGTGTCTGGTCCACTATGCAGACAAGTCAGGGAAGTGTCTGGTCCACTATGCAGACAGGTCAGGTCAGTGTCTGATCCACTATGCAGACAGGTCAGGTCAGTGTCTGGTCATCTATGCAGACAGGTCAGGGCAGTGTCTTGTCCACTATGCAGACAGGTCAGGTCAGTTTCTGGTCCACTATGCAGAAAGGTCCGGGCAGTGTCTGGTCCACTATGCATGCAGGTCAGGGCAGTGTCTGGTTCACTATGCAGACAGGTCAGGGCAGTGTCTGGTCCATTATGCAGACAGGTTAGGGCAGTGTCTGGTCCACTATGCAGGCAGGTCAGGGCAGTGTCTGGTCCACTATGCAGAAAGGTCAGGGCAGTGTCTGGTCCACTATGCAGACAGGGGAGGGCAGTGTCCGGTCCACTATGCAGAAAGGTCAGGGCCGTGTCTGGTCCACTATGCAGTTATGTCATGGCAGTGTCTGTTCCACTATGCAGACAGGTCAGGGCAGTGTCTGGTCCACTATGCAGACAGGTCAGGTCAGTGACTGGTCCACCATGCAGACAGGACAGGTCCACTATGCGGACAGGTCAGGGCAGTGTCTGGTCCACAATGCAGAAAGGACAGGTCCACTATGCGGACAGGTCAGGGCAGTGTCTGTTCCACTATGCAAACAGGTCAGGTCAGTGTCTGGTCCACTATGCAGACAAGTAAGGGAAGTGTCTGGTCCACTATGCAGACAGGTCAGGTCAGTGTCTGATCCACTATGCAGACAGGTCAGGTCAGTGTCTGGTCATCTATGCAGACAGGTCAGGGCAGTGTCTTGTCCACTATGCAGACAGGTCAGGTCAGTTTCTGGTCCACTATGCAGAAAGGTCCGGGCAGTGTCTGGTCCACTATGCATGCAGGTCAGGGCAGTGTCTGGTTCACTATGCAGACAGGTCAGGGCAGTGTCTGGTCCACTATGCAGACAGGTCAGGTCAGTGTCTGGTCCATTATGCAGACAGGTTAGGGCAGTGTCTGGTCCACTATGCAGGCAGGTCAGGGCAGTGTCTGGTCCACTATGCAGAAAGGTCAGGGCAGTGTCTGGTCCACTATGCAGACAGGGGAGAACAGTGTCCGGTCCACTATGCAGAAAGGTCAGGGCCGTGTCTGGTCCACTATGCAGTTATGTCATGGCAGTGTCTGTTCCACTATGCAGACAGGTCAGGGCAGTGTCTGGTCCACTATGCAGACAGGTCAGGTCAGTGACTGGTCCACCATGCAGACAGGACAGGTCCACTATGCGGACAGGTCAGGGCAGTGTCTGGTCCACAATGCAGAAAGGACAGGTCCACTATGCGGACAGGTCAGGGCAGTGTCTGTTCCACTATGCAAACAGGTCAGGTCAGTGTCTGGTCCACTATGCAGACAGGTCAGTGTCTGGTCAACTATGCAGACAGGTCAGGTCAGTGTCTGGTCCACTATGCAGACAGGTCAGGGCAGTGTCTGGTCCACTATGTAGATAGGTCATATCAGTATCTGTTCCACTATGCAGACAGTTAAGGTCAGTGTCTGGTCCACTATACAGACAGGTCAGGTCAGTGTCTGTTCCACTATGCAGACAGGTCAGGTCAGTGTCTGGTCCACTATGCAGACAGATCAAGTCAGTGTCTGGTCCACTATGCACACAGGTCAGGTCAGTGTCTGGTCCACTATGCAGACAGGTCAGGTCAGTGTCTGGTCCACGATGCAGACAGGTCAGATCAATGACTGGTCCATAATGCAGACAGATAAAGTCAGTGTCTGGTCCACTATGCAGACAGGTCAGGGCAGTGTCTGGTCCACCATGCAGACAGGACAGGTCCACTATGCGGACAGGTCAGGGCAGTGTCTGATCCACAATGCAGACAGGATAGGTCCACTATGCGGACAGGTCAGGGCAGTGTCTGATCCACAATGCAGACAGGACAGGTCCACTATGCGGACAGGTCAGCTCAGTGTCTGGTCCACTATGCAGACAGGTCAGGTCAGTGTCTGATCCACTATGCAGACAGGTCAGGTCAGTGTCTGGTCATCTATGCAGACAGGTCAGGGCAGTGTCTTGTCCACTATGCAGACAGGTCAGGTCAGTTTCTGGTCCACTATGCAGAAAGGTCCGGGCAGTGTCTGGTCCACTATGCATGCAGGTCAGGGCAGTGTCTGGTCCACAATGCAGAAAGGACAGGTCCACTATGCGGACAGGTCAGGGCAGTGTCTGTTCCACTATGCAAACAGGTCAGGTCAGTGTCTGGTCCACTATGCAGACAAGTCAGGGAAGTGTCTGGTCCACTATGCAGACAGGTCAGGTCAGTGTCTGATCCACTATGCAGACAGGTCAGGTCAGTGTCTGGTCATCTATGCAGACAGGTCAGGGCAGTGTCTTGTCCACTATGCAGACAGGTCAGGTCAGTTTCTGGTCCACTATGCAGAAAGGTCCGGGCAGTGTCTGGTCCACTATGCATGCAGGTCAGGGCAGTGTCTGGTTCACTATGCAGACAGGTCAGGGCAGTGTCTGGTCCACTATGCAGACAGGTCAGGTCAGTGTCTGGTCCATTATGCAGACAGGTTAGGGCAGTGTCTGGTCCACTATGCAGGCAGGTCAGGGCAGTGTCTGGTCCACTATGCAGAAAGGTCAGGGCAGTGTCTGGTCCACTATGCAGACAGGACAGGTCCACTATGCGGACAGGTCAGGGCAGTGTCTGATCCACAATGCAGACAGGATAGGTCCACTATGCGGACAGGTCAGGGCAGTGTCTGATCCACAATGCAGACAGGACAGGTCCACTATGCGGACAGGTCAGCTCAGTGTCTGGTCCACTATGCAGACAGGTCAGGTCAGTGTCTGATCCACTATGCAGACAGGTCAGGTCAGTGTCTGGTCATCTATGCAGACAGGTCAGGGCAGTGTCTTGTCCACTATGCAGACAGGTCAGGTCAGTTTCTGGTCCACTATGCAGAAAGGTCCGGGCAGTGTCTGGTCCACTATGCATGCAGGTCAGGGCAGTGTCTGGTCCACAATGCAGAAAGGACAGGTCCACTATGCGGACAGGTCAGGGCAGTGTCTGTTCCACTATGCAAACAGGTCAGGTCAGTGTCTGGTCCACTATGCAGACAAGTCAGGGAAGTGTCTGGTCCACTATGCAGACAGGTCAGGTCAGTGTCTGATCCACTATGCAGACAGGTCAGGTCAGTGTCTGGTCATCTATGCAGACAGGTCAGGGCAGTGTCTTGTCCACTATGCAGACAGGTCAGGTCAGTTTCTGGTCCACTATGCAGAAAGGTCCGGGCAGTGTCTGGTCCACTATGCATGCAGGTCAGGGCAGTGTCTGGTTCACTATGCAGACAGGTCAGGGCAGTGTCTGGTCCACTATGCAGACAGGTCAGGTCAGTGTCTGGTCCATTATGCAGACAGGTTAGGGCAGTGTCTGGTCCACTATGCAGGCAGGTCAGGGCAGTGTCTGGTCCACTATGCAGAAAGGTCAGGGCAGTGTCTGGTCCACTATGCAGACAGGGGAGAACAGTGTCCGGTCCACTATGCAGAAAGGTCAGGGCCGTGTCTGGTCCACTATGCAGTTATGTCATGGCAGTGTCTGTTCCACTATGCAGACAGGTCAGGGCAGTGTCTGGTCCACTATGCAGACAGGTCAGGTCAGTGACTGGTCCACCATGCAGACAGGACAGGTCCACTATGCGGACAGGTCAGGGCAGTGTCTGGTCCACAATGCAGAAAGGACAGGTCCACTATGCGGACAGGTCAGGGCAGTGTCTGTTCCACTATGCAAACAGGTCAGGTCAGTGTCTGGTCCACTATGCAGACAGGTCAGTGTCTGGTCAACTATGCAGACAGGTCAGGTCAGTGTCTGGTCCACTATGCAGACAGGTCAGGGCAGTGTCTGGTCCACTATGTAGATAGGTCATATCAGTATCTGTTCCACTATGCAGACAGTTAAGGTCAGTGTCTGGTCCACTATACAGACAGGTCAGGTCAGTGTCTGTTCCACTATTCAGACAGGTCAGGTCAGTGTCTGGTCCACTATGCAGACAGATCAAGTCAGTGTCTGGTCCACTATGCACACAGGTCAGGTCAGTGTCTGGTCCACTATGCAGACAGGTCAGGTCAGTGTCTGGTCCACGATGCAGACAGGTCAGATCAATGACTGGTCCATAATGCAGACAGATAAAGTCAGTGTCTGGTCCACTATGCAGACAGGTCAGGGCAGTGTCTGGTCCACCATGCAGACAGGACAGGTCCACTATGCGGACAGGTCAGGGCAGTGTCTGATCCACAATGCAGACAGGATAGGTCCACTATGCGGACAGGTCAGGGCAGTGTCTGATCCACAATGCAGACAGGACAGGTCCACTATGCGGACAGGTCAGCTCAGTGTCTGGTCCACTATGCAGACAGGTCAGGTCAGTGTCTGATCCACTATGCAGACAGGTCAGGTCAGTGTCTGGTCATCTATGCAGACAGGTCAGGGCAGTGTCTTGTCCACTATGCAGACAGGTCAGGTCAGTTTCTGGTCCACTATGCAGAAAGGTCCGGGCAGTGTCTGGTCCACTATGCATGCAGGTCAGGGCAGTGTCTGGTCCACAATGCAGAAAGGACAGGTCCACTATGCGGACAGGTCAGGGCAGTGTCTGTTCCACTATGCAAACAGGTCAGGTCAGTGTCTGGTCCACTATGCAGACAAGTCAGGGAAGTGTCTGGTCCACTATGCAGACAGGTCAGGTCAGTGTCTGATCCACTATGCAGACAGGTCAGGTCAGTGTCTGGTCATCTATGCAGACAGGTCAGGGCAGTGTCTTGTCCACTATGCAGACAGGTCAGGTCAGTTTCTGGTCCACTATGCAGAAAGGTCCGGGCAGTGTCTGGTCCACTATGCATGCAGGTCAGGGCAGTGTCTGGTTCACTATGCAGACAGGTCAGGGCAGTGTCTGGTCCACTATGCAGACAGGTCAGGTCAGTGTCTGGTCCATTATGCAGACAGGTTAGGGCAGTGTCTGGTCCACTATGCAGGCAGGTCAGGGCAGTGTCTGGTCCACTATGCAGAAAGGTCAGGGCAGTGTCTGGTCCACTATGCAGACAGGACAGGTCCACTATGCGGACAGGTCAGGGCAGTGTCTGATCCACAATGCAGACAGGATAGGTCCACTATGCGGACAGGTCAGGGCAGTGTCTGATCCACAATGCAGACAGGACAGGTCCACTATGCGGACAGGTCAGCTCAGTGTCTGGTCCACTATGCAGACAGGTCAGGTCAGTGTCTGATCCACTATGCAGACAGGTCAGGTCAGTGTCTGGTCATCTATGCAGACAGGTCAGGGCAGTGTCTTGTCCACTATGCAGACAGGTCAGGTCAGTTTCTGGTCCACTATGCAGAAAGGTCCGGGCAGTGTCTGGTCCACTATGCATGCAGGTCAGGGCAGTGTCTGGTCCACAATGCAGAAAGGACAGGTCCACTATGCGGACAGGTCAGGGCAGTGTCTGTTCCACTATGCAAACAGGTCAGGTCAGTGTCTGGTCCACTATGCAGACAAGTCAGGGAAGTGTCTGGTCCACTATGCAGACAGGTCAGGTCAGTGTCTGATCCACTATGCAGACAGGTCAGGTCAGTGTCTGGTCATCTATGCAGACAGGTCAGGGCAGTGTCTTGTCCACTATGCAGACAGGTCAGGTCAGTTTCTGGTCCACTATGCAGAAAGGTCCGGGCAGTGTCTGGTCCACTATGCATGCAGGTCAGGGCAGTGTCTGGTTCACTATGCAGACAGGTCAGGGCAGTGTCTGGTCCACTATGCAGACAGGTCAGGTCAGTGTCTGGTCCATTATGCAGACAGGTTAGGGCAGTGTCTGGTCCACTATGCAGGCAGGTCAGGGCAGTGTCTGGTCCACTATGCAGAAAGGTCAGGGCAGTGTCTGGTCCACTATGCAGACAGGGGAGAACAGTGTCCGGTCCACTATGCAGAAAGGTCAGGGCCGTGTCTGGTCCACTATGCAGTTATGTCATGGCAGTGTCTGTTCCACTATGCAGACAGGTCAGGGCAGTGTCTGGTCCACTATGCAGACAGGTCAGGTCAGTGACTGGTCCACCATGCAGACAGGACAGGTCCACTATGCGGACAGGTCAGGGCAGTGTCTGGTCCACAATGCAGAAAGGACAGGTCCACTATGCGGACAGGTCAGGGCAGTGTCTGTTCCACTATGCAAACAGGTCAGGTCAGTGTCTGGTCCACTATGCAGACAGGTCAGTGTCTGGTCAACTATGCAGACAGGTCAGGTCAGTGTCTGGTCCACTATGCAGACAGGTCAGGGCAGTGTCTGGTCCACTATGTAGATAGGTCATATCAGTATCTGTTCCACTATGCAGACAGTTAAGGTCAGTGTCTGGTCCACTATACAGACAGGTCAGGTCAGTGTCTGTTCCACTATTCAGACAGGTCAGGTCAGTGTCTGGTCCACTATGCAGACAGATCAAGTCAGTGTCTGGTCCACTATGCACACAGGTCAGGTCAGTGTCTGGTCCACTATGCAGACAGGTCAGGTCAGTGTCTGGTCCACGATGCAGACAGGTCAGATCAATGACTGGTCCATAATGCAGACAGATAAAGTCAGTGTCTGGTCCACTATGCAGACAGGTCAGGGCAGTGTCTGGTCCACCATGCAGACAGGACAGGTCCACTATGCGGACAGGTCAGGGCAGTGTCTGATCCACAATGCAGACAGGATAGGTCCACTATGCGGACAGGTCAGGGCAGTGTCTGATCCACAATGCAGACAGGACAGGTCCACTATGCGGACAGGTCAGCTCAGTGTCTGGTCCACTATGCAGACAGGTCAGGTCAGTGTCTGATCCACTATGCAGACAGGTCAGGTCAGTGTCTGGTCATCTATGCAGACAGGTCAGGGCAGTGTCTTGTCCACTATGCAGACAGGTCAGGTCAGTTTCTGGTCCACTATGCAGAAAGGTCCGGGCAGTGTCTGGTCCACTATGCATGCAGGTCAGGGCAGTGTCTGGTTCACTATGCAGACAGGTCAGGGCAGTGTCTGGTCCACTATGCAGACAGGTCAGGGCAGTGTCTGGTCCACTATGCAGGCAGGTCAGGGCAGTGTCTGGTCCACTATGCAGAAAGGTCAGGGCAGTGTCTGGTCCACTATGCAGACAGGGGAGGGCAGTGTCCGGTCCACTATGCAGAAAGGTCAGGGCCGTGTCTGGTCCACTATGCAGTTATGTCATGGCAGTGTCTGTTCCACTATGCAGACAGGTCAGGGCAGTGTCTGGTCCACTATGCAGACAGGTCAGGTCAGTGATTGGTCCACCATGCAGACAGGACAGGTCCACTATGCGGACAGGTCAGGGCAGTGTCTGGTCCACAATGCAGAAAGGACAGGTCCACTATGCGGACAGGTCAGGGCAGTGTCTGTTCCACTATGCAAACAGGTCAGGTCAGTGTCTGGTCCACTATGCAGACAGGTCAGTGTCTGGTCAACTATGCAGACAGGTCAGGTCAGTGTTTGGTCCACTATGCAGACAGGTCAGGGCAGTGTCTGGTCCACTATGTAGATAGGTCATATCAGTATCTGTTCCACTATGCAGACAGTTAAGGTCAGTGTCTGGTCCACTATACAGACAGGTCAGGTCAGTGTCTGTTCCACTATGCAGACAGGTCAGGTCAGTGTCTGGTCCACTATGCAGACAGATCAAGTCAGTGTCTGGTCCATTATGCACACAGGTCAGGTCAGTGCCTGGTCCACTATGCAGACAGGTCAGGTCAGTGTCTGGTCCACGATGCAGACAGGTCAGATCAATGACTGGTCCATAATGCAGACAGATAAGTCAGTGTCTGGTCCACTATGCAGACAGGTCAGGGCAGTGTCTGGTCAACCATGCAGAGAGGACAGGTCCACTATGCGGAGAGGTCAGGGCAGTGTCTGATCCACAATGCAGACAGGATAGGTCCACTATGCGGACAGGTCAGGGCAGTGTCTGATCCACAATGCAGACAGGACAGGTCCACTATGCGGACAGGTCAGCTCAGTGTCTGGTCCATTATGCAGACCGGTCAGGTCAGTGTCTGGTCCATTATGTAGACAGGGTAGGGCAGTGTCTGGTCCACTATGCAGACAGGTCAGGGCAGTGTCTGGTCCACTATGCAGACAAGTCAGGGCAGTGTCTGGTCCACTATGCAGACAAGTCAGGGAAGTGTCTGGTCCACTATGCAGACAGGTCAGGGCAGTGTCTGGTCCACTATGCAGACAGGTCAGGTCAGTGTCTGGTCCATTATGCAGACAGGTTAGGGCAGTGTCTGGTCCACTATGCAGGCAGGTCAGGGCAGTGTCTGGTCCACTATGCAGAAAGGTCAGGGCAGTGTCTGGTCCACTATGCAGACAGGGGAGAACAGTGTCCGGTCCACTATGCAGAAAGGTCAGGGCCGTGTCTGGTCCACTATGCAGTTATGTCATGGCAGTGTCTGTTCCACTATGCAGACAGGTCAGGGCAGTGTCTGGTCCACTATGCAGACAGGTCAGGTCAGTGACTGGTCCACCATGCAGACAGGACAGGTCCACTATGCGGACAGGTCAGGGCAGTGTCTGGTCCACAATGCAGAAAGGACAGGTCCACTATGCGGACAGGTCAGGGCAGTGTCTGTTCCACTATGCAAACAGGTCAGGTCAGTGTCTGGTCCACTATGCAGACAGGTCAGTGTCTGGTCAACTATGCAGACAGGTCAGGTCAGTGTCTGGTCCACTATGCAGACAGGTCAGGGCAGTGTCTGGTCCACTATGTAGATAGGTCATATCAGTATCTGTTCCACTATGCAGACAGTTAAGGTCAGTGTCTGGTCCACTATACAGACAGGTCAGGTCAGTGTCTGTTCCACTATGCAGACAGGTCAGGTCAGTGTCTGGTCCACTATGCAGACAGATCAAGTCAGTGTCTGGTCCACTATGCACACAGGTCAGGTCAGTGTCTGGTCCACTATGCAGACAGGTCAGGTCAGTGTCTGGTCCACTATGCAGACAGGTCAGGTCAGTGTCTGGTCCACGATGCAGACAGGTCAGATCAATGACTGGTCCATAATGCAGACAGATAAAGTCAGTGTCTGGTCCACTATGCAGACAGGTCAGGGCAGTGTCTGGTCCACCATGCAGACAGGACAGGTCCACTATGCGGACAGGTCAGGGCAGTGTCTGATCCACAATGCAGACAGGATAGGTCCACTATGCGGACAGGTCAGGGCAGTGTCTGATCCACAATGCAGACAGGACAGGTCCACTATGCGGACAGGTCAGCTCAGTGTCTGGTCCACTATGCAGACAGGTCAGGTCAGTGTCTGATCCACTATGCAGACAGGTCAGGTCAGTGTCTGGTCATCTATGCAGACAGGTCAGGGCAGTGTCTTGTCCACTATGCAGACAGGTCAGGTCAGTTTCTGGTCCACTATGCAGAAAGGTCCGGGCAGTGTCTGGTCCACTATGCATGCAGGTCAGGGCAGTGTCTGGTTCACTATGCAGACAGGTCAGGGCAGTGTCTGGTCCACTATGCAGGCAGGTCAGGGCAGTGTCTGGTCCACTATGCAGACAGGTCAGGGCAGTGTCTGGTCCACTATGCAGGCAGGTCAGGGCAGTGTCTGGTCCACTATGCAGAAAGGTCAGGGCAGTGTCTGGTCCACTATGCAGACAGGGGAGGGCAGTGTCCGGTCCACTATGCAGAAAGGTCAGGGCCGTGTCTGGTCCACTATGCAGTTATGTCATGGCAGTGTCTGTTCCACTATGCAGACAGGTCAGGGCAGTGTCTGGTCCACTATGCAGACAGGTCAGGTCAGTGATTGGTCCACCATGCAGACAGGACAGGTCCACTATGCGGACAGGTCAGGGCAGTGTCTGGTCCACAATGCAGAAAGGACAGGTCCACTATGCGGACAGGTCAGGGCAGTGTCTGTTCCACTATGCAAACAGGTCAGGTCAGTGTCTGGTCCACTATGCAGACAGGTCAGTGTCTGGTCAACTATGCAGACAGGTCAGGTCAGTGTTTGGTCCACTATGCAGACAGGTCAGGGCAGTGTCTGGTCCACTATGTAGATAGGTCATATCAGTATCTGTTCCACTATGCAGACAGTTAAGGTCAGTGTCTGGTCCACTATACAGACAGGTCAGGTCAGTGTCTGTTCCACTATGCAGACAGGTCAGGTCAGTGTCTGGTCCACTATGCAGACAGATCAAGTCAGTGTCTGGTCCATTATGCACACAGGTCAGGTCAGTGCCTGGTCCACTATGCAGACAGGTCAGGTCAGTGTCTGGTCCACGATGCAGACAGGTCAGATCAATGACTGGTCCATAATGCAGACAGATAAGTCAGTGTCTGGTCCACTATGCAGACAGGTCAGGGCAGTGTCTGGTCAACCATGCAGAGAGGACAGGTCCACTATGCGGAGAGGTCAGGGCAGTGTCTGATCCACAATGCAGACAGGATAGGTCCACTATGCGGACAGGTCAGGGCAGTGTCTGATCCACAATGCAGACAGGACAGGTCCACTATGCGGACAGGTCAGCTCAGTGTCTGGTCCATTATGCAGACCGGTCAGGTCAGTGTCTGGTCCATTATGTAGACAGGTTAGGGCAGTGTCTGGTCCACTATGCAGACAGGTCAGGGCAGTGTCTGGTCCACTATGCAGACAAGTCAGGGCAGTGTCTGGTCCACTATGCAGACAAGTCAGGGAAGTGTCTGGTCCACTATGCAGACAGGTCAGGGCAGTGTCTGGTCCACTATGCAGACAGGTCAGGTCAGTGTCTGATCCACTATGCAGACAGGTCAGGTCAGTGTCTAGTCATCTATGCAGACAGGTCAGGGCAGTGTCTTGTCCACTATGCAGACAGGTCAGGTCAGTTTCTGGTCCACTATGCAGAAAGGTCCGGGCAGTGTCTGGTCAACTATGCATGCAGGTCAGGGCAGTGTCTAGTTCACTATGCAGACATGTCAGGGCAGTGTCTGGTCCACTATGCAGTCAGGTCAGGTCAGTGTCTGGTCCATTATGCAGACAGGTTAGGGCAGTGTCTGGTCCACTATGCAGACAGGTCAGGGCAGTGTCTGGTCCACTATGCAGACAGGTCAGGTCAGTGACTGGTCCACCATGCAGACAGGACAGGTCCACTATGCGGAAAGGTCAGGGCAGTGTCTGGTCCACAATAAAGAAAGGACAGGTCCACTATGCGGACAGGTCAGGGCAGTGTCTGATCCACAATGCAGACAGGAGAGGTCCACTATGCGGACAGGTCAGGTCAGTGTCTGGTCCATTATGCAGACAGGTTAGGGCAGTGTCTGGTCCACTATGCAGACAGGTCAGGGCAGTGTCTGGTCCACTATGCAGACAAGTCAGGGAAGTGTCTGGTCCACTATGCAGACAGGTCAGGTCAGTGTCTGATCCACTATGCAGACAGGTCAGGTCAGTGTCTGGTCATCTATGCAGTCTGGTCAGGGCAGTGTCTTGTCCACTATGCAGACAGGTCAGGTCAGTTTCTGGTCCATTATGCAGACAGGTCAGGGCAGTGTCTGGTCCACTATATGGAAAGGTCAGGTCAGTGTCTTTTCCAATATGCAGACAGGTCAGGTCAGTGTCTGGTCCACTATGCAGACAGGTCAGGTCAGTGTCTGGTCCACAATGCAGAGAGGTCAGGTCAGTGTCTGGTCCACTATGCAGACAGGTCAGGTCAGTGTCTGGTCCACTATGCAGACAGTTCAGGTCAGTGGCTGGTCCACTATGCAGACAGGTCAGGGCAGTGTCTGGTCCACTATATAGACAGGTTAGGTCAGTGTCTGGTCCACTATGTAGACTGGTCATATTAGTTTCTGGTCCACTATGCAGACAGGTCAGGTTAGTGTCTGGTCCACTATACAGACAGGTCAAGTCAGTGTCTGGTCCACTATGCATCAGGTCAGGTCAGTGTCTGGTCCACCATGCAGACAGGTCAGGGCAGTGTCTGTCCACTATGCAAAAAGGTCAGGTCAATGTCTGGTCCACTATGCAGACAGGTCATTGTCTGGTCAACTATGCAGACAGGTCAGTTCAGTGTCTGGTCCACTATGCAGACAGGTCATGTCAGTGTCTGGTCCACTATGCAAAAAGGTCAGGGCAGTGTCTGGTCCACTATGCATGCAGGTCAGGGCAGTGTCTGGTTCACTATGCAGACATGTCAGGGCAGTGTCTGGTCCACTATGCAGAAAGGTCAGGTCAGTGTCTGGTCCACTATGCAGACAGGGGAGGGCAGTGTCCGGTCCACTATCCAGAAAGGTCAGGGCCGTGTCTTTTCCACTATGCAGGCATGTCAGGGCAGTGTCTGTTCCACTATGCAGACAGGTCAGGGCAGTGTCTGGTCCACTATGCAGACAGGTCAAGTCAGTGTCTGGTCCATTATGCAGACAGGTTAGGGCAGTGTCTGGTCCACTATGCAGGCAGGTCAGGGCAGTTTCTGGTCCACTATGCAGAAAGGTCAGGGCAGTGTCTGGTCCACTATGCAGACAGGTCAGGTCATTGTCTAGTCCACTATGCAGACAGGTCATTTCAGTGTCTGGTCCACTATGCAGACAGGTGAGTTCAGTGTCTTGTCCACTATGCAGACAGGTCATGTCAGTGTCTTTTCCACTATGCAGAAAGGTCAGGTCAGTGTCTGGTCCACTATACATACAGGTCAGGGCAGTGTCTGGTCCACTATGCAGACATATCAGGGCAGTGTCAGGTCCACTATGCAGACAGGTCAGGTCAGTGTCTTGTCCATTATGCAGACAGGTTAGGGCAGTGTCTGGTCCACTATGCAAACAGATGAAGTCAGTGTCTGGTCACTATGAAGACAGGTCAGGTCAGTATCTGATCCACTATACAGACAGGTCATGTCATTGTCTGGTCCACTATGCAGACAGGTCAGTGTCTGGTCAACTATGCAGACAGGTCAGGTCAGTGTCTGGTTTACTATACAGACAGGTCAGGGCAGTGTCTGGTCCACTATATAGACAGGTCATATCAGTATCTGTTCCACTATGCAGACAGTTAAGGTCAGTGTCTGGTCCACTATACAGACAGGTCAGGTCAGTGTCTGGTCCACTATGCAGACAGGTCAGGTCAGTGTCTAGTCCACTATGCAGACAGATCAAGTCAGTGTCTAGTCCACTATGCAGACAGGTCAGGTCAGTGTCTGGTCCACTATGCAGACAGGTCAGGTCAGTGTCTGGTCCACGATGCAGACAGGTCAGGTCAATGACTGTCCCATTATGCAGACAGATAAAGTCAGTGTCTGGTCCACTATGCAGACAGGTCAGGTCAGTGTCTGGTCCACCATGCAGACAGGACAGGTCCACTATGCAGACAGGTCAGGTCAGTGTCTGGTCCACTATGCAGACAGGTCAGGTCGGTGTCTGGTCCACTATGCAGACAGGTCAGGGCAGTGTCTGTTCCACTATGCAAAAAGGTCAGGTCAGTGTCTGGTCCACTATGAAGACAGGTCAGTGTCTGGTCAACTATGCAGACAGGTCAGGTCAGTGCCTGGTCCACTATGCAGACAGGTCAGGTCAGTGTCTGGTCCACTATGCAGACAGGTCAGGGCAGTGTCTGGTCAACCATGCAGACAGGACAGGTCCACTATGCGGACAGGTAAGGGCAGTGTCTGATCCACAATGCAGACAGGATAGGTCCACTATGCGGACAGGTCAGGGCAGTGTCTGATCCACAATGCAGACAGGACAGGTCCACTATGCGGACAGGTCAGCTCAGTGTCTGGTCCACTATGCAGACAGGTCAGGTCAGTGTCTGGTCCATTATGTAGACAGGTTAGGGCAGTGTCTGGTCCATTATGCAAACAGATAAAGTCAGTGTCTGGTCACTATGAAGACAGGTCAGGTCAGTATCTGATCCACTATACAGACAGGTCATGTCATTGTCTGGTCCACTATGCAGACAGGTCAGTGTCTGGTCAACTATGCAGACAGGTCAGGTCAGTGTCTGGTTTACTATACAGACAGGTCAGGGCAGTGTCTGGTCCACTATACAGACAGGTCAGGTCAGTGTCTGGTCCACTATGCAGACAGGTCAGGTCAGTGTCTAGTCCACTATGCAGACAGATCAAGTCAGTGTCTAGTCCACTATGCAGACAGGTCAGGTCAGTGTCTGGTCCACTATGCAGACAGGTCAGGTCAGTGTCTGGTCCACGATGCAGACAGGTCAGGTCAATGACTGTCCCATTATGCAGACAGATAAAGTCAGTGTCTGGTCCACTATGCAGACAGGTCAGGTCAGTGTCTGGTCCACCATGCAGACAGGACAGGTCCACTATGCAGACAGGTCAGGTCAGTGTCTGGTCCACTATGCAGACAGGTCAGGTCGGTGTCTGGTCCACTATGCAGACAGGTCAGGGCAGTGTCTGTTCCACTATGCACAAAGATCAGGTCAGTGTCTGGTCCACTATGCAGACAGGTCAGTGTCTGGTCAACTATGCAGACAGGTCAGGTCAGTGCCTGGTCCACTATGCAGACAGGTCAGGTCAGTGTCTGGTCCACTATGCAGACAGGTCAGGGCAGTGTCTGGTCCACTATGTAGACAGGTCATATCAGTGTCTGGTCAACTATGCAGACATGTCAGGTCAGTGTCTGGTCCACTATGCAGACAGGTCAGGTCAGTGTCTGGTCCACTATGCAAACAGATAAAGTCAGTGTCTGGTCACTATGAAGACAGGTCAGGTCAGTGTCTGATCCACTATGCAGACAGGTCAGGGCAGTGTCTGTTCCACTATGCAAACAGGTCAGGTCATTGTCTGGTCCACTATGCAGACAGGTCAGTGTCTGGTCAACTATGCAGACAGGTCAGGTCAGTGTTTGGTCCACTATGCAGACAGGTCAGGGCAGTGTCTGGTCCACTATGTAGATAGGTCATATCAGTATCTGTTCCACTATGCAGACAGTTA
This sequence comes from Coregonus lavaretus, assembly GCF_964263955.1. NCBI lineage: Eukaryota > Metazoa > Chordata > Actinopteri > Salmoniformes > Salmonidae > Coregonus > Coregonus lavaretus. The sequence goes on along the minus strand of NW_028159266.1, from coordinate 199,530 downwards.
AGGTCAGTGTCTGGTCCACTATACAGACAGGTCAGGTCAGTGTCTGTTCCAATATGCAGACAGGTCAGGTCAGTGTCTGGTCCACTATGCAGACAGGTCAGGTCAGTGTCTGGTCCACGATGCAGACAGGTCAGTTCAATGACTGGTCCATAATGCAGACAGATAAAGTCAGTGTCTGGTCCACTATGCAGACAGGTCAGGGCAGTGTCTGGTCAACCATGCAGACAGGACAGGTCCACTATGCGGACAGGTAAGGGCAGTGTCTGATCCACAATGCAGACAGGATAGGTCCACTATGCGGACAGGTCAGGGCAGTGTCTGATCCACAATGCAGACAGGACAGGTCCACTATGCGGACAGGTCAGCTCAGTGTCTGGTCCACTATGCAGACAGGTCAGGTCAGTGTCTGATCCACTATGCAGACAGGTCAGGTCAGTGTCTGGTCATCTATGCAGACAGGTCAGGGCAGTGTCTTGTCCACTATGCAGACAGGTCAGGTCAGTTTCTGGTCCACTATGCAGAAAGGTCCGGGCAGTGTCTGGTCCACTATGCATGCAGGTCAGGGCAGTGTCTGGTTCACTATGCAGACAGGTCAGGGCAGTGTCTGGTCCACTATGCAGACAGGTCAGGGCAGTGTCTGGTCCACTATGCAGGCAGGTCAGGGCAGTGTCTGGTCCACTATGCAGAAAGGTCAGGGCAGTGTCTGGTCCACTATGCAGACAGGGGAGGGCAGTGTCCGGTCCACTATGCAGAAAGGTCAGGGCCGTGTCTGGTCCACTATGCAGTTATGTCATGGCAGTGTCTGTTCCACTATGCAGACAGGTCAGGGCAGTGTCTGGTCCACTATGCAGACAGGTCAGGTCAGTGATTGGTCCACCATGCAGACAGGACAGGTCCACTATGCGGACAGGTCAGGGCAGTGTCTGGTCCACAATGCAGAAAGGACAGGTCCACTATGCGGACAGGTCAGGGCAGTGTCTGTTCCACTATGCAAACAGGTCAGGTCAGTGTCTGGTCCACTATGCAGACAGGTCAGTGTCTGGTCAACTATGCAGACAGGTCAGGTCAGTGTTTGGTCCACTATGCAGACAGGTCAGGGCAGTGTCTGGTCCACTATGTAGATAGGTCATATCAGTATCTGTTCCACTATGCAGACAGTTAAGGTCAGTGTCTGGTCCACTATACAGACAGGTCAGGTCAGTGTCTGTTCCACTATGCAGACAGGTCAGGTCAGTGTCTGGTCCACTATGCAGACAGATCAAGTCAGTGTCTGGTCCATTATGCACACAGGTCAGGTCAGTGCCTGGTCCACTATGCAGACAGGTCAGGTCAGTGTCTGGTCCACGATGCAGACAGGTCAGATCAATGACTGGTCCATAATGCAGACAGATCAAGTCAGTGTCTGGTCCATTATGCACACAGGTCAGGTCAGTGCCTGGTCCACTATGCAGACAGATAAAGTCAGTGTCTGGTCCACTATGCAGACAGGTCAGGGCAGTGTCTGGTCAACCATGCAGAGAGGACAGGTCCACTATGCGGACAGGTCAGGGCAGTGTCTGATCCACAATGCAGACAGGATAGGTCCACTATGCGGACAGGTCAGGGCAGTGTCTGATCCACAATGCAGACAGGACAGGTCCACTATGCGGACAGGTCAGCTCAGTGTCTGGTCCATTATGCAGACCGGTCAGGTCAGTGTCTGGTCCATTATGTAGACAGGTTAGGGCAGTGTCTGGTCCACTATGCAGACAGGTCAGGGCAGTGTCTGGTCCACTATGCAGACAAGTCAGGGCAGTGTCTGGTCCACTATGCAGACAAGTCAGGGAAGTGTCTGGTCCACTATGCAGACAGGTCAGGGCAGTGTCTGGTCCACTATGCAGACAGGTCAGGTCAGTGTCTGATCCACTATGCAGACAGGTCAGGTCAGTGTCTAGTCATCTATGCAGACAGGTCAGGGCAGTGTCTTGTCCACTATGCAGACAGGTCAGGTCAGTTTCTGGTCCACTATGCAGAAAGGTCCGGGCAGTGTCTGGTCCACTATGCATGCAGGTCAGGGCAGTGTCTAGTTCACTATGCAGACATGTCAGGGCAGTGTCTGGTCCACTATGCAGACAGGTCAGGTCAGTGTCTGGTCCATTATGCAGACAGGTTAGGGCAGTGTCTGGTCCACTATGCAGACAGGTCAGGGCAGTGTCTGGTCCACTATGCAGACAGGTCAGGTCAGTGACTGGTCCACCATGCAGACAGGACAGGTCCACTATGCGGAAAGGTCAGGGCAGTGTCTGGTCCACAATGCAGAAAGGACAGGTCCACTATGCGGAAAGGTCAGGGCAGTGTCTGGTCCACAATGCAGAAAGGACAGGTCCACTATGCGGACAGGTCAGGGCAGTGTCTGATCCACAATGCAGACAGGAGAGGTCCACTATGCGGACAGGTCAGGTCAGTGTCTGGTCCACTATGCAGACAGGTCAGGTCAGTGTCTGGTCATCTATGCAGTCTGGTCAGGGCAGTGTCTTGTCCACTATGCAGACAGGTCAGGTCAGTTTCTGGTCCATTATGCAGACAGGTCAGGGCAGTGTCTGGTCCACTATATGGAAAGGTCAGGTCAGTGTCTTTTCCAATATGCAGACAGGTCAGGTCAGTGTCTGGTCCACTATGCAGACAGGTCAGGTCAGTGTCTGGTCCACAATGCAGAGAGGTCAGATCAGTGTCTGGTCCACTATGCAGACAGGTCAGGTCAGTGTCTGGTCCACTATGCAGACAGTTCAGGTCAGTGGCTGGTCCACTATGCAGACAGGTCAGGGCAGTGTCTGGTCCACTATATAGACAGGTTAGGTCAGTGTCTGGTCCACTATGTAGACTGGTCATATTAGTTTCTGGTCCACTATGCAGACAGGTCAGGTTAGTGTCTGGTCCACTATACAGACAGGTCAGGTCAGCATCTGGTCCACTCTGCAGACAGGTTAGGTCAGTGTCTGGTCCACTATGCAGACAGATCAAGTCAGTGTCTGGTCCACTATGCTGCAGGTCAGGTCAGTGTCTAGTCCACTATGCATCAGGTCAGGTCAGTGTCTGGTCCACTATGCAGACAGGTCAGGGCAGTGTCTGTCCACTATGCAAAAAGGTCAGGTCAATGTCTGGTCCACTATGCAGACAGGTCATTGTCTGGTCAACTATGCAGACAGGTCAGTTCAGTGTCTGGTCCACTATGCAGACAGGTCATGTCAGTGTCTGGTCCACTATGCAAAAAGGTCAGGGCAGTGTCTGGTCCACTATGCATGCAGGTCAGGGCAGTGTCTGGTTCACTATGCAGACATGTCAGGGCAGTGTCTGGTCCACTATGCAGAAAGGTCAGGTCAGTGTCTGGTCCACTATGCAGACAAGTCAGGGAAGTGTCTGGTCCACTATGCAGACAGGTCAGGTCAGTGTCTGATCCACTATGCAGACAGGTCAGGTCAGTGTCTGGTCATCTATGCAGTCTGGTCAGGGCAGTGTCTTGTCCACTATGCAGACAGGTCAGGTCAGTTTCTGGTCCATTATGCAGACAGGTCAGGGCAGTGTCTGGTCCACTATATGGAAAGGTCAGGTCAGTGTCTTTTCCAATATGCAGACAAGTCAGGTCAGTGTCTGGTCCACTATGCAGACAGGTCAGGTCAGTGTCTGGTCCACAATGCAGAGAGGTCAGGTCAGTGTCTGGTCCACTATGCAGACAGGTCAGGTCAGTGTCTGGTCCACTATGCAGACAGTTCAGGTCAGTGGCTGGTCCACTATGCAGACAGGTCAGGGCAGTGTCTGGTCCACTATATAGACAGGTTAGGTCAGTGTCTGGTCCACTATGTAGACTGGTCATATTAGTTTCTGGTCCACTATGCAGACAGGTCAGGTTAGTGTCTGGTCCACTATACAGACAGGTCAGGTCAGCATCTGGTCCACTCTGCAGACAGGTTAGGTCAGTGTCTGGTCCACTATGCAGACAGATCAAGTCAGTGTCTGGTCCACTATGCTGCAGGTCAGGTCAGTGTCTAGTCCACTATGCATCAGGTCAGGTCAGTGTCTGGTCCACCATGCAGACAGGTCAGGGCAGTGTCTGTCCACTATGCAAAAAGGTCAGGTCAATGTCTGGTCCACTATGCAGACAGGTCATTGTCTGGTCAACTATGCAGACAGGTCAGTTCAGTGTCTGGTCCACTATGCAGACAGGTCATGTCAGTGTCTGGTCCACTATGCAAAAAGGTCAGGGCAGTGTCTGGTCCACTATGCATGCAGGTCAGGGCAGTGTCTGGTTCACTATGCAGACATGTCAGGGCAGTGTCTGGTCCACTATGCAGAAAGGTCAGGTCAGTGTCTGGTCCACTATGCAGACAGGGGAGGGCAGTGTCCGGTCCACTATCCAGAAAGGTCAGGGCCGTGTCTTTTCCACTATGCAGGCATGTCAGGGCAGTGTCTGTTCCACTATGCAGACAGGTCAGGGCAGTGTCTGGTCCACTATGCAGACAGGTCAAGTCAGTGTCTGGTCCATTATGCAGACAGGTTAGGGCAGTGTCTGGTCCACTATGCAGGCAGGTCAGGGCAGTTTCTGGTCCACTATGCAGAAAGGTCAGGGCAGTGTCTGGTCCACTATGCAGACAGGTCAGGTCATTGTCTAGTCCACTATGCAGACAGGTCATTTCAGTGTCTGGTCCACTATGCAGACAGGTGAGTTCAGTGTCTTGTCCACTATGCAGACAGGTCATGTCAGTGTCTTTTCCACTATGCAGAAAGGTCAGGTCAGTGTCTGGTCCACTATACATACAGGTCAGGGCAGTGTCTGGTCCACTATGCAGACATATCAGGGCAGTGTCAGGTCCACTATGCAGACAGGTCAGGTCAGTGTCTTGTCCATTATGCAGACAGGTTAGGGCAGTGTCTGGTCCACTATGCAAACAGATGAAGTCAGTGTCTGGTCACTATGAAGACAGGTCAGGTCAGTATCTGATCCACTATACAGACAGGTCATGTCATTGTCTGGTCCACTATGCAGACAGGTCAGTGTCTGGTCAACTATGCAGACAGGTCAGGTCAGTGTCTGGTTTACTATACAGACAGGTCAGGGCAGTGTCTGGTCCACTATATAGACAGGTCATATCAGTATCTGTTCCACTATGCAGACAGTTAAGGTCAGTGTCTGGTCCACTATACAGACAGGTCAGGTCAGTGTCTGGTCCACTATGCAGACAGGTCAGGTCAGTGTCTGGTCCACTATGCAGACAGGTCAGGTCAGTGTCTAGTCCACTATGCAGACAGATCAAGTCAGTGTCTAGTCCACTATGCAGACAGGTCAGGTCAGTGTCTGGTCCACTATGCAGACAGGTCAGGTCAGTGTCTGGTCCACGATGCAGACAGGTCAGGTCAATGACTGTCCCATTATGCAGACAGATAAAGTCAGTGTCTGGTCCACTATGCAGACAGGTCAGGTCAGTGTCTGGTCCACCATGCAGACAGGACAGGTCCACTATGCAGACAGGTCAGGTCAGTGTCTGGTCCACTATGCAGACAGGTCAGGTCGGTGTCTGGTCCACTATGCAGACAGGTCAGGGCAGTGTCTGTTCCACTATGCAAAAAGGTCAGGTCAGTGTCTGGTCCACTATGAAGACAGGTCAGTGTCTGGTCAACTATGCAGACAGGTCAGGTCAGTGCCTGGTCCACTATGCAGACAGGTCAGGTCAGTGTCTGGTCCACTATGCAGACAGGTCAGGGCAGTGTCTGGTCAACCATGCAGACAGGACAGGTCCACTATGCGGACAGGTAAGGGCAGTGTCTGATCCACAATGCAGACAGGATAGGTCCACTATGCGGACAGGTCAGGGCAGTGTCTGATCCACAATGCAGACAGGACAGGTCCACTATGCGGACAGGTCAGCTCAGTGTCTGGTCCACTATGCAGACAGGTCAGGTCAGTGTCTGGTCCATTATGTAGACAGGTTAGGGCAGTGTCTGGTCCATTATGCAAACAGATAAAGTCAGTGTCTGGTCACTATGAAGACAGGTCAGGTCAGTATCTGATCCACTATACAGACAGGTCATGTCATTGTCTGGTCCACTATGCAGACAGGTCAGTGTCTGGTCAACTATGCAGACAGGTCAGGTCAGTGTCTGGTTTACTATACAGACAGGTCAGGGCAGTGTCTGGTCCACTATACAGACAGGTCAGGTCAGTGTCTGGTCCACTATGCAGACAGGTCAGGTCAGTGTCTAGTCCACTATGCAGACAGATCAAGTCAGTGTCTAGTCCACTATGCAGACAGGTCAGGTCAGTGTCTGGTCCACTATGCAGACAGGTCAGGTCAGTGTCTGGTCCACGATGCAGACAGGTCAGGTCAATGACTGTCCCATTATGCAGACAGATAAAGTCAGTGTCTGGTCCACTATGCAGACAGGTCAGGTCAGTGTCTGGTCCACCATGCAGACAGGACAGGTCCACTATGCAGACAGGTCAGGTCAGTGTCTGGTCCACTATGCAGACAGGTCAGGTCGGTGTCTGGTCCACTATGCAGACAGGTCAGGGCAGTGTCTGTTCCACTATGCACAAAGATCAGGTCAGTGTCTGGTCCACTATGCAGACAGGTCAGTGTCTGGTCAACTATGCAGACAGGTCAGGTCAGTGCCTGGTCCACTATGCAGACAGGTCAGGTCAGTGTCTGGTCCACTATGCAGACAGGTCAGGGCAGTGTCTGGTCCACTATGTAGACAGGTCATATCAGTGTCTGGTCAACTATGCAGACATGTCAGGTCAGTGTCTGGTCCACTATGCAGACAGGTCAGGTCAGTGTCTGGTCCACTATGCAAACAGATAAAGTCAGTGTCTGGTCACTATGAAGACAGGTCAGGTCAGTGTCTGATCCACTATGCAGACAGGTCAGGGCAGTGTCTGTTCCACTATGCAAACAGGTCAGGTCATTGTCTGGTCCACTATGCAGACAGGTCAGTGTCTGGTCAACTATGCAGACAGGTCAGGTCAGTGTTTGGTCCACTATGCAGACAGGTCAGGGCAGTGTCTGGTCCACTATGTAGATAGGTCATATCAGTATCTGTTCCACTATGCAGACAGTTAAGGTCAGTGTCTGGTCCACTATACAGACAGGTCAGGTCAGTGTCTGTTCCAATATGCAGACAGGTCAGGTCAGTGTCTGGTCCACTATGCAGACAGGTCAGGTCAGTGTCTGGTCCACGATGCAGACAGGTCAGTTCAATGACTGGTCCATAATGCAGACAGATAAAGTCAGTGTCTGGTCCACTATGCAGACAGGTCAGGGCAGTGTCTGGTCAACCATGCAGACAGGACAGGTCCACTATGCGGACAGGTAAGGGCAGTGTCTGATCCACAATGCAGACAGGATAGGTCCACTATGCGGACAGGTCAGGGCAGTGTCTGATCCACAATGCAGACAGGACAGGTCCACTATGCGGACAGGTCAGCTCAGTGTCTGGTCCACTATGCAGACAGGTCAGGTCAGTGTCTGATCCACTATGCAGACAGGTCAGGTCAGTGTCTGGTCATCTATGCAGACAGGTCAGGGCAGTGTCTTGTCCACTATGCAGACAGGTCAGGTCAGTTTCTGGTCCACTATGCAGAAAGGTCCGGGCAGTGTCTGGTCCACTATGCATGCAGGTCAGGGCAGTGTCTGGTTCACTATGCAGACAGGTCAGGGCAGTGTCTGGTCCACTATGCAGACAGGTCAGGGCAGTGTCTGGTCCACTATGCAGGCAGGTCAGGGCAGTGTCTGGTCCACTATGCAGAAAGGTCAGGGCAGTGTCTGGTCCACTATGCAGACAGGGGAGGGCAGTGTCCGGTCCACTATGCAGAAAGGTCAGGGCCGTGTCTGGTCCACTATGCAGTTATGTCATGGCAGTGTCTGTTCCACTATGCAGACAGGTCAGGGCAGTGTCTGGTCCACTATGCAGACAGGTCAGGTCAGTGATTGGTCCACCATGCAGACAGGACAGGTCCACTATGCGGACAGGTCAGGGCAGTGTCTGGTCCACAATGCAGAAAGGACAGGTCCACTATGCGGACAGGTCAGGGCAGTGTCTGTTCCACTATGCAAACAGGTCAGGTCAGTGTCTGGTCCACTATGCAGACAGGTCAGTGTCTGGTCAACTATGCAGACAGGTCAGGTCAGTGTTTGGTCCACTATGCAGACAGGTCAGGGCAGTGTCTGGTCCACTATGTAGATAGGTCATATCAGTATCTGTTCCACTATGCAGACAGTTAAGGTCAGTGTCTGGTCCACTATACAGACAGGTCAGGTCAGTGTCTGTTCCACTATACACACAGGTCAGGTCAGTGCCTGGTCCACTATGCAGACAGGTCAGGTCAGTGTCTGGTCCACGATGCAGACAGGTCAGATCAATGACTGGTCCATAATGCAGACAGATCAAGTCAGTGTCTGGTCCATTATGCACACAGGTCAGGTCAGTGCCTGGTCCACTATGCAGACAGATAAAGTCAGTGTCTGGTCCACTATGCAGACAGGTCAGGGCAGTTTCTGGTCAACCATGCAGAGAGGACAGGTCCACTATGCGGACAGGTCAGGGCAGTGTCTGATCCACAATGCAGACAGGATAGGTCCACTATGCGGACAGGTCAGGGCAGTGTCTGATCCACAATGCAGACAGGACAGGTCCACTATGCGGACAGGTCAGCTCAGTGTCTGGTCCATTATGCAGACCGGTCAGGTCAGTGTCTGGTCCATTATGTAGACAGGTTAGGGCAGTGTCTGGTCCACTATGCAGACAGGTCAGGGCAGTGTCTGGTCCACTATGCAGACAAGTCAGGGCAGTGTCTGGTCCACTATGCAGACAAGTCAGGGAAGTGTCTGGTCCACTATGCAGACAGGTCAGGGCAGTGTCTGGTCCACTATGCAGACAGGTCAGGTCAGTGTCTGATCCACTATGCAGACAGGTCAGGTCAGTGTCTAGTCATCTATGCAGACAGGTCAGGGCAGTGTCTTGTCCACTATGCAGACAGGTCAGGTCAGTTTCTGGTCCACTATGCAGAAAGGTCCGGGCAGTGTCTGGTCCACTATGCATGCAGGTCAGGGCAGTGTCTAGTTCACTATGCAGACATGTCAGGGCAGTGTCTGGTCCACTATGCAGACAGGTCAGGTCAGTGTCTGGTCCATTATGCAGACAGGTTAGGGCAGTGTCTGGTCCACTATGCAGACAGGTCAGGGCAGTGTCTGGTCCACTATGCAGACAGGTCAGGTCAGTGACTGGTCCACCATGCAGACAGGACAGGTCCACTATGCGGAAAGGTCAGGGCAGTGTCTGGTCCACAATGCAGAAAGGACAGGTCCACTATGCGGAAAGGTCAGGGCAGTGTCTGGTCCACAATGCAGAAAGGACAGGTCCACTATGCGGACAGGTCAGGGCAGTGTCTGATCCACAATGCAGACAGGAGAGGTCCACTATGCGGACAGGTCAGGTCAGTGTCTGGTCCACTATGCAGACAGGTCAGGTCAGTGTCTGGTCATCTATGCAGTCTGGTCAGGGCAGTGTCTTGTCCACTATGCAGACAGGTCAGGTCAGTTTCTGGTCCATTATGCAGACAGGTCAGGGCAGTGTCTGGTCCACTATATGGAAAGGTCAGGTCAGTGTCTTTTCCAATATGCAGACAGGTCAGGTCAGTGTCTGGTCCACTATGCAGACAGGTCAGGTCAGTGTCTGGTCCACAATGCAGAGAGGTCAGATCAGTGTCTGGTCCACTATGCAGACAGGTCAGGTCAGTGTCTGGTCCACTATGCAGACAGTTCAGGTCAGTGGCTGGTCCACTATGCAGACAGGTCAGGGCAGTGTCTGGTCCACTATAAAGACAGGTTAGGTCAGTGTCTGGTCCACTATGTAGACTGGTCATATTAGTTTCTGGTCCACTATGCAGACAGGTCAGGTTAGTGTCTGGTCCACTATACAGACAGGTCAGGTCAGCATCTGGTCCACTCTGCAGACAGGTTAGGTCAGTGTCTGGTCCACTATGCAGACAGATCAAGTCAGTGTCTGGTCCACTATGCTGCAGGTCAGGTCAGTGTCTAGTCCACTATGCATCAGGTCAGGTCAGTGTCTGGTCCACTATGCAGACAGGTCAGGGCAGTGTCTGTCCACTATGCAAAAAGGTCAGGTCAATGTCTGGTCCACTATGCAGACAGGTCATTGTCTGGTCAACTATGCAGACAGGTCAGTTCAGTGTCTGGTCCACTATGCAGACAGGTCATGTCAGTGTCTGGTCCACTATGCAAAAAGGTCAGGGCAGTGTCTGGTCCACTATGCATGCAGGTCAGGGCAGTGTCTGGTTCACTATGCAGACATGTCAGGGCAGTGTCTGGTCCACTATGCAGAAAGGTCAGGTCAGTGTCTGGTCCACTATGCAGACAGGGGAGGGCAGTGTCCGGTCCACTATGCAGAAAGGTCAGGGCCGTGTCTTTTCCACTATGCAGGCATGTCAGGGCAGTGTCTGTTCCACTATGCAGACAGGTCAGGGCAGTGTCTGGTCCACTATGCAGACAGGTCAAGTCAGTGTCTGGTCCATTATGCAGACAGGTTAGGGCAGTGTCTGGTCCACTATGCAGGCAGGTCAGGGCAGTTTCTGGTCCACTATGCAGAAAGGTCAGGGCAGTGTCTGGTCCACTATGCAGACAGGTGAGTTCAGTGTCTTGTCCACTATGCAGACAGGTCATGTCAGTGTCTTTTCCACTATGCAGAAAGGTCAGGTCAGTGTCTGGTCCACTATACATGCAGGTCAGGGCAGTGTCTGGTCCACTATGCAGACATATCAGGGCAGTGTCAGGTCCACTATGCAGACAGGTCAGGTCAGTGTCTTGTCCATTATGCAGACAGGTTAGGGCAGTGTCTGGTCCACTATGCAAACAGATAAAGTCAGTGTCTGGTCACTATGAAGACAGGTCAGGTCAGTATCTGATCCACTATACAGACAGGTCATGTCATTGTCTGGTCCACTATGCAGACAGGTCAGTGTCTGGTCAACTATGCAGACAGGTCAGGTCAGTGTCTGGTTTACTATACAGACAGGTCAGGGCAGTGTCTGGTCCACTATATAGACAGGTCATATCAGTATCTGTTCCACTATGCAGACAGTTAAGGTCAGTGTCTGGTCCACTATACAGACAGGTCAGGTCAGTGTCTGGTCCACTATGCAGACAGGTCAGGTCAGTGTCTAGTCCACTATGCAGACAGATCAAGTCAGTGTCTAGTCCACTATGCAGACAGGTCAGGTCAGTGTCTGGTCCACTATGCAGACAGGTCAGGTCAGTGTCTGGTCCACGATGCAGACAGGTCAGGTCAATGACTGTCCCATTATGCAGACAGATAAAGTCAGTGTCTGGTCCACTATGCATACAGGTCAGGTCAGTGTCTGGTCCACCATGCAGACAGGACAGGTCCACTATGCAGACAGGTCAGGTCAGTGTCTGATCCACTATGCAGACAGGTCAGGTCGGTGTCTGGTCCACTATGCAGACAGGTCAGGGCAGTGTCTGTTCCACTATGCAAAAAGGTCAGGTCAGTGTCTGGTCCACTATGCAGACAGGTCAGTGTCTGGTCAACTATGCAGACAGGTCAGGTCAGTGCCTGGTCCACTATGCAGACAGGTCAGGTCAGTGTCTGGTCCACTATGCAGACAGGTCAGGGCAGTGTCTGGTCCACTATGTAGACAGGTCATATCAGTGTCTGGTCAACTATGCAGACATGTCAGGTCAGTGTCTGGTCCACTATGCAGACAGGTCAGGTCAGTGTCTGGTCCACTATGCAAACAGATAAAGTCAGTGTCTGGTCACTATGAAGACAGGTCAGGTCAGTGTCTGATCCACTATGCAGACAGGTCAGGGCAGTGTCTGTTCCACTATGCAAACAGGTCAGGTCATTGTCTGGTCCACTATGCAGACAGGTCAGTGTCTGGTCAACTATGCAGACAGGTCAGGTCAGTGTTTGGTCCACTATGCAGACAGGTCAGGGCAGTGTCTGGTCCACTATGTAGATAGGTCATATCAGTATCTGTTCCACTATGCAGACAGTTAAGGTCAGTGTCTGGTCCACTATACAGACAGGTCAGGTCAGTGTCTGTTCCAATATGCAGACAGGTCAGGTCAGTGTCTGGTCCACTATGCAGACAGGTCAGGTCAGTGTCTGGTCCACGATGCAGACAGGTCAGATCAATGACTGGTCCATAATGCAGACAGATAAAGTCAGTGTCTGGTCCACTATGCAGACAGGTCAGGGCAGTGTCTGGTCAACCATGCAGACAGGACAGGTCCACTATGCGGACAGGTAAGGGCAGTGTCTGATCCACAATGCAGACAGGATAGGTCCACTATGCGGACAGGTCAGGGCAGTGTCTGATCCACAATGCAGACAGGACAGGTCCACTATGCGGACAGGTCAGCTCAGTGTCTGGTCCACTATGCAGACAGGTCAGGTCAGTGTCTGGTCCATTATGTAGACAGGTTAGGGCAGTGTCTGGTCCACTATGCAAAAAGGTCAGGTCAGTGTCTGGTCCACTATGCAGACAGGTCAGTGTCTGGTCAACTATGCAGACAGGTCAGGTCAGTGCCTGGTCCACTATGCAGACAGGTCAGGTCAGTGTCTGGTCCACTATGCAGACAGGTCAGGGCAGTGTCTGGTCCACTATGTAGACAGGTCATATCAGTGTCTGGTCAACTATGCAGACATGTCAGGTCAGTGTCTGGTCCACTATGCAGACAGGTCAGGTCAGTGTCTGGTCCACTATGCAAACAGATAAAGTCAGTGTCTGGTCACTATGAAGACAGGTCAGGTCAGTGTCTGATCCACTATGCAGACAGGTCAGGGCAGTGTCTGTTCCACTATGCAAACAGGTCAGGTCATTGTCTGGTCCACTATGCAGACAGGTCAGTGTCTGGTCAACTATGCAGACAGGTCAGGTCAGTGTTTGGTCCACTATGCAGACAGGTCAGGGCAGTGTCTGGTCCACTATGTAGATAGGTCATATCAGTATCTGTTCCACTATGCAGAGAGTTAAGGTCAGTGTCTGGTCCACTATACAGACAGGTCAGGTCAGTGTCTGTTCCACTATGCAGACAGGTCAGGTCAGTGTCTGTTCCACTATGCAGACAGATCAAGTCAGTGTCTGGTCCACTATGGACACAGGTCAGGTCAGTGTCTGGTCCACTATGCAGACAGGTCAGGTCAGTGTCTGGTCCACGATGCAGACAGGTCAGATCAATGACTGGTCCATAATGCAGACAGATAAAGTCAGTGTCTGGTCCACTATGCAGACAGGTCAGGGCAGTGTCTGGTCAACCATGCAGACAGGACAGGTCCACTATGCGGACAGGTCAGGGCAGTGTCTGATCCACAATGCAGACAGGATAGGTCCACTATGCGGACAGGTCAGGGCAGTGTCTGATCCACAATGCAGACAGGACAGGTCCACTATGCGGACAGGTCAGCTCAGTGTCTGGTCCACTATGCAGACAGGTCAGGTCAGTGTCTGGTCCATTATGTAGACAGGTTAGGGCAGTGTCTGGTCCACTATGCAGACAGGTCAGGGCAGTGTCTGGTCCACTATGCAGACAAGTCAGGGAAGTGTCTGGTCCACTATGCAGACAGGTCAGGTCAGTGTCTGGTCATCTATGCAGACAGGTCAGGGCAGTGTCTTGTCCACTATGCAGACAGGTCAGGTCAGTTTCTGGTCCACTATGCAGAAAGGTCCGGGCAGTGTCTGGTCCATTATGCATGCAGGTCAGGGCAATGTCTGGTTCACTATGCAGACAGGTCAGGGCAGTGTCTGGTCCACTATGCAGACAGGTCAGGTCAGTGTCTGGTCCATTATGCAGACAGGTTAGGGCAGTGTCTGGTCCACTATGCAGGCAGGTCAGGGCAGTGTCTGGTCCACTATGCAGAAAGGTCAGGGCAGTGTCTGGTCCACTATGCAGACAGGGGAGGGCAGTGTCCGGTCCACTATGCAGAAAGGTCAGGGCCGTGTCTGGTCCACTATGCAGATATGTCATGGCAGTGTCTGTTCCACTATGCAGACAGGTCAGGGCAATGTCTGGTCCACTATGCAGACAGGTCAGGTCAGTGACTGGTCCACCATGCAGACAGGACAGGTCCACTATGCGGACAGGTCAGGGCAGTGTCTGGTCCACAATGCAGAAAGGACAGGTCCACTATGCGGACAGGTCAGGGCAGTGTCTGATCCACAATGCAGACAGGAGAGGTCCATTATGCGGACAGGTCAGGTCAGTGTCTGGTCCATTATGCAGACAGGTTAGGGCAGTGTCTGGTCCACTATGCAGACAGGTCAGGGCAGTGTCTGGTCCACTATGCAGACAAGTCAGGGAAGTGTCTGGTCCACTATGCAGACAGGTCAGGTCAGTGTCTGATCCACTATGCAGACAGGTCAGGTCAGTGTCTTGTCATCTATGCAGTCTGGTCAGGGCAGTGTCTTGTCCACTATGCAGACAGGTCAGGTCAGTTTCTGGTCCATTATGCAGACAGGTCAGGGCAGTGTCTGTTCCACTATGCAAACAGATCAGGTCAGTGTCTGGTCCACTATGCAGACAGGTCAGTGTCTGGTCAACTATGCAGACAGGTCAGGTCAGTGTTTGATCCACTATGCAGACAGGTCAGGGCAGTGTCTGGTCCACTATGTAGATAGGTCATATCAGTATCTGTTCCACTATGCAGACAGTTAAGGTCAGTGTCTGGTCCACTATACAGACAGGTCAGGTCAGTGTCTGTTCCACTATGCAGACAGGTCAGGTCAGTGTCTGGTCCACTATGCAGACAGATCAAGTCAGTGTCTGGTCAACTATGCACACAGGTCAGGTCAGTGTCTGGTCCACTATGCAGACAGGTCAGGTCAGTGTCTGGTCCACGATGCAGACAGGTCAGATCAATGACTGGTCCATAATGCAGACAGATAAAGTCAGTGTCTGGTCCACTATGCAGACAGGTCAGGGCAGTGTCTGGTCAACCATGCAGACAGGACAGGTCCACTATGCGGACAAGTCAGGGCAGTGTCTGATCCACAATGCAGACAGGATAGGTCCACTATGCGGACAGGTCAGGGCAGTGTCTGATCCACAATGCAGACAGGACAGGTCCACTATGCGGACAGGTCAGCTCAGTGTCTGGTCCACTATGCAGACAGGTCAGGTCAGTGTCTGGTCCATTATGTAGACAGGTTAGGGCAGTTTCTGGTCCACTATGCAGACAGGTCAGGGCAGTGTCTGGTCCACTATGCAGACAAGTCAGGGAAGTGTCTGGTCCACTATGCAGACAGGTCAGGGCAGTGTCTGGTCCACTATGCAGACAGGTCAGGTCAGTGACTGGTCCACCATGCAGACAGGACAGGTCCACTATGCGGACAGGTCAGGGCAGTGTCTGGTCCACAATGCAGAAAGGACAGGTCCACTATGCGGACAGGTCAGGGCAGTGTCGGTTCCACTATGCAAACAGGTCAGGTCAGTGTCTGGTCCACTATGCAGACAGGTCAGTGTCTGGTCAACTATGCAGACAGGTCAGGTCAGTGTTTGGTCCACTATGCAGACAGGTCAGGGCAGTGTCTGGTCCACTATGTAGATAGGTCATATCAGTATCTGTTCCACTATGCAGACAGTTAAGGTCAGTGTCTGGTCCACTATACAGACAGGTCAGGTCAGTGTCTGTTCCACTATGCAGACAGGTCAGGTCAGTGTCTGGTCATCTATGCAGACAGGTCAGGGCAGTGTCTTGTCCACTATGCAGACAGGTCAGGTCAGTTTCTGGTCCACTATGCAGAAAGGTCCGGGCAGTGTCTGGTCCACTATGCATGCAGGTCAGGGCAGTGTCTGGTTCACTATGCAGACAGGTCAGGGCAGTGTCTGGTCCACTATGCAGACAGGTCAGGTCAGTGTCTGG
Organism: Coregonus lavaretus; assembly: GCF_964263955.1. Taxonomy (NCBI): domain Eukaryota; kingdom Metazoa; phylum Chordata; class Actinopteri; order Salmoniformes; family Salmonidae; genus Coregonus; species Coregonus lavaretus. The sequence continues at coordinate 183,600 of NW_028159266.1, read as the reverse complement.
TCCATTATGCAGACAGGTTAGGGCAGTGTCTGGTACACTATGCAGGCAGGTCAGGGCAGTGTCTGGTCCACTATGCAGAAAGGTCAGGGCAGTGTCTGGTCCACTATGCAGACAGGGGAGGGCAGTGTCCGGTCCACTATGCAGAAAGGTCAGGGCCGTGTCTGGTCCACTATGCAGTTATGTCATGGCAGTGTCTGTTCCACTATGCAGACAGGTCAGGTCAGTGACTGGTCCACCATGCAGACAGGACAGGTCCACTATGCGGACAGGTCAGGGCAGTGTCTGGTCCACAATGCAGAAAGGACAGGTCCACTATGCGGACAGGTCAGGGCAGTGTCTGTTCCACTATGCAAACAGGTCAGGTCAGTGTCTGGTCCACTATGCAGACAGGTCAGTGTCTGGTCAACTATGCAGACAGGTCAGGTCAGTGTTTGGTCCACTATGCAGACAGGTCAGGGCAGTGTCTGGTCCACTATGTAGATAGGTCATATCAGTATCTGTTCCACTATGCAGACAGTTAAGGTCAGTGTCTGGTCCACTATACAGACAGGTCAGGTCAGTGTCTGTTCCACTATGCAGACAGGTCAGGTCAGTGTCTGGTCCACTATGCAGACAGATCAAGTCAGTGTCTGGTCCACTATGCACACAGGTCAGGTCAGTGTCTGGTCCACTATGCAGACAGGTCAGGTCAGTGTCTGGTCCACGATGCAGACAGGTCAGATCAATGACTGGTCCATAATGCAGACAGATAAAGTCAGTGTCTGGTCCACTATGCAGACAGGTCAGGGCAGTGTCTGGTCAACCATGCAGACAGGACAGGTCCACTATAAGGACAGGTCAGGGCAGTGTCTGATCCACAATGCAGACAGGATAGGTCCACTATGCGGACAGGTCAGGGCAGTGTCTGATCCACAATGCAGACAGGACAGGTCCACTATGCAGACAGGTCAGCTCAGTGTCTGGTCCACTATGCAGACAGGTCAGGTCAGTGTCTGGTCCATTATGTAGACAGGTTAGGGCAGTGTCTGGTCCACTATGCAGACAGGTCAGGGCAGTGTCTGGTCCACTATGCAGACAAGTCAGGGAAGTGTCTGGTCCACTATGCAGACAGGTCAGGTCAGTGTCTGATCCACTATGCAGACAGGTCAGGTCAGTGTCTGGTCATCTATGCAGACAGGTCAGGGCAGTGTCTTGTCCACTATGCAGACAGGTCAGGTCAGTTTCTGGTCCACTATGCAGAAAGGTCCGGGCAGTGTCTGGTCCACTATGCATGCAGGTCAGGGCAGTGTCTGGTTCACTATGCAGACAGGTCAGGGCAGTGTCTGGTCCACTATGCAGACAGGTCAGGGCAGTGTCTGGTCCACTATGCAGGCAGGTCAGGGCAGTGTCTGGTCCACTATGCAGAAAGGTCAGGGCAGTGTCTGGTCCACTATGCAGACAGGGGAGGGCAGTGTCCGGTCCACTATGCAGAAAGGTCAGGGCCGTGTCTGGTCCACTATGCAGTTATGTCATGGCAGTGTCTGTTCCACTATGCAGACAGGTCAGGGCAGTGTCTGGTCCACTATGCAGACAGGTCAGGTCAGTGATTGGTCCACCATGCAGACAGGACAGGTCCACTATGCGGACAGGTCAGGGCAGTGTCTGGTCCACAATGCAGAAAGGACAGGTCCACTATGCGGACAGGTCAGGGCAGTGTCTGTTCCACTATGCAAACAGGTCAGGTCAGTGTCTGGTCCACTATGCAGACAGGTCAGTGTCTGGTCAACTATGCAGACAGGTCAGGTCAGTGTTTGGTCCACTATGCAGACAGGTCAGGGCAGTGTCTGGTCCACTATGTAGATAGGTCATATCAGTATCTGTTCCACTATGCAGACAGTTAAGGTCAGTGTCTGGTCCACTATACAGACAGGTCAGGTCAGTGTCTGTTCCACTATGCAGACAGGTCAGGTCAGTGTCTGGTCCACTATGCAGACAGATCAAGTCAGTGTCTGGTCCATTATGCACACAGGTCAGGTCAGTGCCTGGTCCACTATGCAGACAGGTCAGGTCAGTGTCTGGTCCACGATGCAGACAGGTCAGATCAATGACTGGTCCATAATGCAGACAGATAAAGTCAGTGTCTGGTCCACTATGCAGACAGGTCAGGGCAGTGTCTGGTCAACCATGCAGAGAGGACAGGTCCACTATGCGGACAGGTCAGGGCAGTGTCTGATCCACAATGCAGACAGGATAGGTCCACTATGCGGACAGGTCAGGGCAGTGTCTGATCCACAATGCAGACAGGACAGGTCCACTATGCGGACAGGTCAGCTCAGTGTCTGGTCCACTATGCAGACCGGTCAGGTCAGTGTCTGGTCCATTATGTAGACAGGTTAGGTCAGTGTCTGGTCCACTATGCAGACAGGTCAGGGCAGTGTCTGGTCCACTATGCAGACAAGTCAGGGCAGTGTCTGGTCCACTATGCAGACAAGTCAGGGAAGTGTCTGGTCCACTATACAGACAGGTCAGGGCAGTGTCTGGTCCACTATGCAGACAGGTCAGGTCAGTGTCTGATCCACTATGCAGACAGGTCAGGTCAGTGTCTGGTCATCTATGCAGACAGGTCAGGGCAGTGTCTTGTCCACTATGCAGACAGGTCAGGTCAGTTTCTGGTCCACTATGCAGAAAGGTCCGGGCAGTGTCTGGTCCACTATGCATGCAGGTCAGGGCAGTGTCTAGTTCACTATGCAGACATGTCAGGGCAGTGTCTGGTCCACTATGCAGACAGGTCAGGTCAGTGTCTGGTCCATTATGCAGACAGGTTAGGGCAGTGTCTGGTCCACTATGCAGACAGGTCAGGGCAGTGTCTGGTCCACTATGCAGACAGGTCAGGTCAGTGACTGGTCCACCATGCAGACAGGACAGGTCCACTATGCGGACAGGTCAGGGCAGTGTCTGATCCACAATGCAGACAGGAGAGGTCCACTATGCGGACAGGTCAGGTCAGTGTCTGGTCCATTATGCAGACAGGTTAGGGCAGTGTCTGGTCCACTATGCAGACAGGTCAGGGCAGTGTCTGGTCCACTATGCAGACAAGTCAGGGAAGTGTCTGGTCCACTATGCAGACAGGTCAGGTCAGTGTCTGATCCACTATGCAGACAGGTCAGGTCAGTGTCTGGTCATCTATGCAGTCTGGTCAGGGCAGTGTCTTGTCCACTATGCAGACAGGTCAGGTCAGTTTCTGGTCCATTATGCAGACAGGTCAGGGCAGTGTCTGGTCCACTATATGGAAAGGTCAGGTCAGTGTCTTTTCCAATATGCAGACAGGTCAGGTCAGTGTCTGGTCCACTATGCAGACAGGTCAGGTCAGTGTCTGGTCCACAATGCAGAGAGGTCAGGTCAGTGTCTGGTCCACAATGCAGAGAGGTCAGGTCAGTGTCTGGTCCACTATGCAGACAGGTCAGGTCAGTGGCTGGTCCACTATGCAGACAGGTCAGGGCAGTGTCTGGTCCACTATATAGACAGGTTAGGTCAGTGTCTGGTCCACTATGTAGACTGGTCATATTAGTTTCTGGTCCACTATGCAGACAGGTCAGGTTAGTGTCTGGTCCACTATACAGACAGGTCAGGTCAGCATCTGGTCCACTCTGCAGACAGGTTAGGTCAGTGTCTGGTCCACTATGCAGACAGATCAAGTCAGTGTCTGGTCCACTATGCTGCAGGTCAGGTCAGTGTCTAGTCCACTATGCATCAGGTCAGGTCAGTGTCTGGTCCACTATGCAGACAGGTCAGGGCAGTGTCTGTCCACTATGCAAACAGGTCAGGTCAATGTCTGGTCCACTATGCAGACAGGTCATTGTCTGGTCAACTATGCAGACAGGTCAGTTCAGTGTCTGGTCCACTATGCAGACAGGTCATGTCAGTGTCTGGTCCACTATGCAAAAAGGTCAGGGCAGTGTCTGGTCCACTATGCATGCAGGTCAGGGCAGTGTCTGGTTCACTATGCAGACATGTCAGGGCAGTGTCTGGTCCACTATGCAGAAAGGTCAGGTCAGTGTCTGGTCCATTATGCAGACAGGTTAGGGCAGTGTCTGGTCCACTATGCTGGCAGGTCAGGGCAGTGTCTGGTCCACTATGCAGAAAGGTCAGGGAAGTATCTGGTCCACTATGCAGACAGGGGAGGGCAGTGTCCGGTCCACTATGCAGAAAGGTCAGGGCCGTGTCTTTTCCACTATGCAGGCATGTCAGGGCAGTGTCTGTTCCACTATGCAGACAGGTCAGGGCAGTGTCTGGTCAACTATGCAGACAGGTCAAGTCAGTGTCTGGTCCATTATGCAGACAGGTTAGGGCAGTGTCTGGTCCACTATGCAGGCAGGTCAGGGCAGTTTCTGGTCCACTATGCAGACAGGTCAGGGCAGTGTCTGGTCCACTATATAGACAGGTTAGGTCAGTGTCTGGTCCACTATGTAGACTGGTCATATTAGTTTCTGGTCCACTATGCAGACAGGTCAGGTTAGTGTCTGGTCCACTATACAGACAGGTCAGGTCAGCGTCTGGTCCACTCTGCAGACAGGTTAGGTCAGTGTCTGGTCCACTATGCAGACAGATCAAGTCAGTGTCTGGTCCACTATGCTGCAGGTCAGGTCAGTGTCTAGTCCACTATGCATCAGGTCAGGTCAGTGTCTGGTCCACTATGCAGACAGGTCAGGGCAGTGTCTGTCCACTATGCAAACAGGTCAGGTCAGTGTCTGGTCCACTATGCAGACAGGTAAGTGTCTGGTCAACTATGCAGACAGGTCAGTTCAGTGTCTGGTCCACTATGCAGACAGGTCATGTCAGTGTCTGGTCCACTATGCAAAAAGGTCAGGGCAGTGTCTGGTCCACTATGCATGCAGGTCAGGGCAGTGTCTGGTTCACTATGCAGACAGGTCAGGGCAGTGTCTGGTCCACTATGCAGAAAGGTCAGGTCAGTGTCTGGTCCATTATGCAGACAGGTTAGGGCAGTGTCTGGTCCACTATTCTGGCAGGTCAGGGCAGTGTCTGGTCCACTATGCAGAAAGGTCAGGGAAGTATCTGGTCCACTATGCAGACAGGGGAGGGCAGTGTCCGGTCCACTATGCAGAAAGGTCAGGGCCGTGTCTTTTCCACTATGCAGGCATGTCAGGGCAGTGTCTGTTCCACTATGCAGACAGGTCAGGGCAGTGTCTGGTCCACTATGCAGACAGGTCAAGTCAGTGTCTGGTCCATTATGCAGACAGGTTAGGGCAGTGTCTGGTCCACTATGCAGGCAGGTCAGGGCAGTTTCTGGTCCACTATGCAGAAAGGTCAGGGCAGTGTCTGGTCCACTATGCAGACAGGTCAGGTCATTGTCTAGTCCACTATGCAGACAGGTCATTTCAGTGTCTGGTCCACTATGCAGACAGGTGAGTTCAGTGTCTTGTCCACTATGCAGACAGGTCATGTCAGTGTCTTTTCCACTATGCAGAAAGGTCAGGTCAGTGTCTGGTCCACTATACATGCAGGTCAGGGCAGTGTCTGGTCCACTATGCAGACATATCAGGGCAGTGTCAGGTCCACTATGCAGACAGGTCAGGTCAGTGTCTTGTCCATTATGCAGACAGGTTAGGGCAGTGTCTGGTCCACTATGCAAACAGGTAAAGTCAGTGTCTGGTCACTATGAAGACAGGTCAGGTCAGTATCTGATCCACTATACAGACAGGTCATGTCATTGTCTGGTCCACTATGCAGACAGGTCAGTGTCTGGTCAACTATGCAAACAGGTCAGGTCAGTGTCTGGTTTACTATACAGACAGGTCAGGGCAGTGTCTGGTCCACTATATAGACAGGTCATATCAGTATCTGTTCCACTATGCAGACAGTTAAGGTCAGTGTCTGGTCCACTATACAGACAGGTCAGGTCAGTGTCTGGTCCACTATGCAGACAGGTCAGGTCAGTGTCTAGTCCACTATGCAGACAGATCAAGTCAGTGTCTAGTCCACTATGCAGACAGGTCAGGTCAGTGTCTGGTCCACTATGCAGACAGGTCAGGTCAGTGTCTGGTCCACGATGCAGACAGGTCAGGTCAATGACTGTCCCATTATGCAGACAGATAAAGTCAGTGTCTGGTCCACTATGCAGACAGGTCAGGTCAGTGTCTGGTCCACCATGCAGACAGGACAGGTCCACTATGCAGACAGGTCAGGTCAGTGTCTGGTCCACTATGCAGACAGGTCAGGTCGGTGTCTGGTCCACTATGCAGACAGGTCAGGGCAGTGTCTGTTCCACTATGCAAAAAGGTCAGGTCAGTGTCTGGTCCACTATGCAGACAGGTCAGTGTCTGGTCAACTATGCAGACAGGTCAGGTCAGTGCCTGGTCCACTATGCAGACAGGTCAGGTCAGTGTCTGGTCCACTATGCAGACAGGTCAGGGCAGTGTCTGGTCCACTATGTAGACAGGTCATATCAGTGTCTGGTCAACTATGCAGACATGTCAGGTCAGTGTCTGGTCCACTATGCAGACAGGTCAGGTCAGTGTCTGGTCCACTATGCAAACAGATAAAGTCAGTGTCTGGTCACTATGAAGACAGGTCAGGTCAGTGTCTGATCCACTATGCAGACAGGTCAGTGCAGTGTCTGTTCCACTATCCAAACAGGTCAGGTCATTGTCTGGTCCACTATGCAGACAGGTCAGTGTCTGGTCAACTATGCAGACAGGTCAGGTCAGTGTTTGGTCCACTATGCAGACAGGTCAGGGCAGTGTCTGGTCCACTATGTAGATAGGTCATATCAGTATCTGTTCCACTATGCAGACAGTTAAGGTCAGTGTCTGGTCCACTATACAGACAGGTCAGGTCAGTGTCTGTTCCACTATGCAGACAGGTCAGGTCAGTGTCTGGTCCACTATGCAGACAGATCAAGTCAGTGTCTGGTCCACTATGCACACAGGTCAGGTCAGTGTCTTGTCCACTATGCAGACAGGTCAGGTCAGTGTCTGGTCCACGATGCAGACAGGTCAGATCAATGACTGGTCCATAATGCAGACAGATAAAGTCAGTGTCTGGTCCACTATGCAGACAGGTCAGGGCAGTGTCTGGTCAACCATGCAGACAGGACAGGTCCACTATGCGGACAGGTCAGGGCAGTGTCTGATCCACAATGCAGACAGGATAGGTCCACTATGCGGACAGGTCAGGGCAGTGTCTGATCCACAATGCAGACAGGACAGGTCCACTATGCGGACAGGTCAGCTCAGTGTCTGGTCCACTATGCAGACAGGTCAGGTCAGTGTCTGGTCCATTATGTAGACAGGTTAGGGCAGTGTCTGGTCCACTATGCAAAAAGGTCAGGTCAGTGTCTGGTCCACTATGCAGACAGGTCAGTGTCTGGTCAACTATGCAGACAGGTCAGGTCAGTGCCTGGTCCACTATGCAGACAGGTCAGGTCAGTGTCTGGTCCACTATGCAGACAGGTCAGGTTAGTGTCTGGTCCACTATGTAGACAGGTCATATCAGTGTCTGGTCAACTATGCAGACATGTCAGGTCAGTGTCTGGTCCACTATGCAGACAGGTCAGGTCAGTGTCTGGTCCACAATGCAAACAGATAAAGTCAGTGTCTGGTCACTATGAAGACTGGTCAGGTCAGTGTCTGATCCACTATGCAGACAGGTCAGGGCAGTGTCTGTTCCACTATGCAAACAGGTCAGGTCATTGTCTGGTCCACTATGCAGACAGGTCAGTGTCTGGTCAACTATGCAGACAGGTCAGGTCAGTGTTTGGTCCACTATGCAGACAGGTCAGGGCAGTGTCTGATCCACAATGCAGACAGTATAGGTCCACTATGCGGACAGGTCAGGTCAGTGTCTGATCCACAATGCAGACAGGACAGGTCCACTATGCGGACAGGTCAGCTCAGTGACTGGTCCACTATGCAGACAGGTCAGGTCAGTGTCTGGTCCATTATGTAGACAGGTTAGGGCAGTGTCTGGTCCACTATGCAAAAAGGTCAGGTCAGTGTCTGGTCCACTATGCAGACAGGTCAGTGTCTGGTCAACTATGCAGACAGGTCAGGTCAGTGCCTGGTCCACTATGCAGACAGGTCAGGTCAGTGTCTGGTCCACTATGCAGACAGGTCAGGGCAGTGTCTGGTCCACTATGTAGACAGGTCATATCAGTGTCTGGTCAACTATGCAGACATGTCAGGTCAGTGTCTGGTCCACTATGCAGACAGGTCAGGTCAGTGTCTGGTCCACTATGCAAACAGATAAAGTCAGTGTCTGGTCACTATGAAGACAGGTCAGGTCAGTGTCTGATCCACTATGCAGACAGGTCAGGGCAGTGTCTGTTCCACTATGCAAACAGGTCAGGTCATTGTCTGGTCCACTATGCAGACAGGTCAGTGTCTGGTCAACTATGCAGACAGGTCAGGTCAGTGTTTGGTCCACTATGCAGACAGGTCAGGGCAGTGTCTGGTCCACTATGTAGATAGGTCATATCAGTATCTGTTCCACTATGCAGACAGTTAAGGTCAGTGTCTGGTCCACTATACAGACAGGTCAGGTCAGTGTCTGTTCCACTATGCAGACAGGTCAGGTCAGTGTCTGGTCCACTATGCAGACAGATCAAGTCAGTGTCTGGTCCACTATGCACACAGGTCAGGTCAGTGTCTGGTCCACTATGCAGACAGGTCAGGTCAGTGTCTGGTCCACGATGCAGACAGGTCAGATCAATGACTGGTCCATAATGCAGACAGATAAAGTCAGTGTCTGGTCCACTATGCACACAGGTCAGGTCAGTGTCTGGTCCACTATGCAGACAGGTCAGGGCAGTGTCTGGTCAACCATGCAGACAGGACAGGTCCACTATGCGGACAGGTCAGGGCAGTGTCTGATCCACAATGCAGACAGGATAGGTCCACTATGCGGACAGGTCAGGGCAGTGTCTGATCCACAATGCAGACAGGACAGGTCCACTATGCGGACAGGTCAGCTCAGTGTCTGGTCCACTATGCAGACAGGTCAGGTCAGTGTCTGGTCCATTATGTAGACAGGTTAGGGCAGTGTCTGGTCCACTATGCAGACAGGTCAGGGCAGTGTCTGGTCCACTATGCAGACAAGTCAGGGAAGTGTCTGGTCCACTATGCAGACAGGTCAGGTCAGTGTCTGGTCATCTATGCAGACAGGTCAGGGCAGTGTCTTGTCCACTATGCAGACAGGTCAGGTCAGTTTCTGGTCCACTATGCAGAAAGGTCCGGGCAGTGTCTGGTCCACTATGCATGCAGGTCAGGGCAGTGTCTGGTTCACTATGCAGACAGGTCAGGGCAGTGTCTGGTCCACTATGCAGACAGGTCAGGTCAGTGTCTGGTCCATTATGCAGACAGGTTAGGGCAGTGTCTGGTCCACTATGCAGGCAGGTCAGGTCAGCGTCTGGTCCACTCTGCAGACAGGTTAGGTCAGTGTCTGGTCCACTATGCAGACAGATCAAGTCAGTGTCTGGTCCACTATGCTGCAGGTCAGGTCAGTGTCTAGTCCACTATGCATCAGGTCAGGTCAGTGTCTGGTCCACTATGCAGACAGGTCAGGGCAGTGTCTGTCCACTATGCAAACAGGTCAGGTCAGTGTCTGGTCCACTATGCAGACAGGTAAGTGTCTGGTCAACTATGCAGACAGGTCAGTTCAGTGTCTGGTCCACTATGCAGACAGGTCATGTCAGTGTCTGGTCCACTATGCAAAAAGGTCAGGGCAGTGTCTGGTCCACTATGCATGCAGGTCAGGGCAGTGTCTGGTTCACTATGCAGACAGGTCAGGGCAGTGTCTGGTCCACTATGCAGAAAGGTCAGGTCAGTGTCTGGTCCATTATGCAGACAGGTTAGGGCAGTGTCTGGTCCACTATTCTGGCAGGTCAGGGCAGTGTCTGGTCCACTATGCAGAAAGGTCAGGGAAGTATCTGGTCCACTATGCAGACAGGGGAGGGCAGTGTCCGGTCCACTATGCAGAAAGGTCAGGGCCGTGTCTTTTCCACTATGCAGGCATGTCAGGGCAGTGTCTGTTCCACTATGCAGACAGGTCAGGGCAGTGTCTGGTCCACTATGCAGACAGGTCAAGTCAGTGTCTGGTCCATTATGCAGACAGGTTAGGGCAGTGTCTGGTCCACTATGCAGGCAGGTCAGGGCAGTTTCTGGTCCACTATGCAGAAAGGTCAGGGCAGTGTCTGGTCCACTATGCAGACAGGTCAGGTCATTGTCTAGTCCACTATGCAGACAGGTCATTTCAGTGTCTGGTCCACTATGCAGACAGGTGAGTTCAGTGTCTTGTCCACTATGCAGACAGGTCATGTCAGTGTCTTTTCCACTATGCAGAAAGGTCAGGTCAGTGTCTGGTCCACTATACATGCAGGTCAGGGCAGTGTCTGGTCCACTATGCAGACATATCAGGGCAGTGTCTGGTCCACTATGCAGACATATCAGGGCAGTGTCAGGTCCACTATGCAGACAGGTCAGGTCAGTGTCTTGTCCATTATGCAGACAGGTTAGGGCAGTGTCTGGTCCACTATGCAAACAGGTAAAGTCAGTGTCTGGTCACTATGAAGACAGGTCAGGTCAGTATCTGATCCACTATACAGACAGGTCATGTCATTGTCTGGTCCACTATGCAGACAGGTCAGTGTCTGGTCAACTATGCAAACAGGTCAGGTCAGTGTCTGGTTTACTATACAGACAGGTCAGGGCAGTGTCTGGTCCACTATATAGACAGGTCATATCAGTATCTGTTCCACTATGCAGACAGTTAAGGTCAGTGTCTGGTCCACTATACAGACAGGTCAGGTCAGTGTCTGGTCCACTATGCAGACAGGTCAGGTCAGTGTCTAGTCCACTATGCAGACAGATCAAGTCAGTGTCTAGTCCACTATGCAGACAGGTCAGGTCAGTGTCTGGTCCACTATGCAGACAGGTCAGGTCAGTGTCTGGTCCACGATGCAGACAGGTCAGGTCAATGACTGTCCCATTATGCAGACAGATAAAGTCAGTGTCTGGTCCACTATGCAGACAGGTCAGGTCAGTGTCTGGTCCACCATGCAGACAGGACAGGTCCACTATGCAGACAGGTCAGGTCAGTGTCTGGTCCACTATGCAGACAGGTCAGGTCGGTGTCTGGTCCACTATGCAGACAGGTCAGGGCAGTGTCTGTTCCACTATGCAAAAAGGTCAGGTCAGTGTCTGGTCCACTATGCAGACAGGTCAGTGTCTGGTCAACTATGCAGACAGGTCAGGTCAGTGCCTGGTCCACTATGCAGACAGGTCAGGTCAGTGTCTGGTCCACTATGCAGACAGGTCAGGGCAGTGTCTGGTCCACTATGTAGACAGGTCATATCAGTGTCTGGTCAACTATGCAGACATGTCAGGTCAGTGTCTGGTCCACTATGCAGACAGGTCAGGTCAGTGTCTGGTCCACTATGCAAACAGATAAAGTCAGTGTCTGGTCACTATGAAGACAGGTCAGGTCAGTGTCTGATCCACTATGCAGACAGGTCAGTGCAGTGTCTGTTCCACTATCCAAACAGGTCAGGTCATTGTCTGGTCCACTATGCAGACAGGTCAGTGTCTGGTCAACTATGCAGACAGGTCAGGTCAGTGTTTGGTCCACTATGCAGACAGGTCAGGGCAGTGTCTGGTCCACTATGTAGATAGGTCATATCAGTATCTGTTCCACTATGCAGACAGTTAAGGTCAGTGTCTGGTCCACTATACAGACAGGTCAGGTCAGTGTCTGTTCCACTATGCAGACAGGTCAGGTCAGTGTCTGGTCCACTATGCAGACAGATCAAGTCAGTGTCTGGTCCACTATGCACACAGGTCAGGTCAGTGTCTTGTCCACTATGCAGACAGGTCAGGTCAGTGTCTGGTCCACGATGCAGACAGGTCAGATCAATGACTGGTCCATAATGCAGACAGATAAAGTCAGTGTCTGGTCCACTATGCAGACAGGTCAGGGCAGTGTCTGGTCAACCATGCAGACAGGACAGGTCCACTATGCGGACAGGTCAGGGCAGTGTCTGATCCACAATGCAGACAGGATAGGTCCACTATGCGGACAGGTCAGGGCAGTGTCTGATCCACAATGCAGACAGGACAGGTCCACTATGCGGACAGGTCAGCTCAGTGTCTGGTCCACTATGCAGACAGGTCAGGTCAGTGTCTGGTCCATTATGTAGACAGGTTAGGGCAGTGTCTGGTCCACTATGCAAAAAGGTCAGGTCAGTGTCTGGTCCACTATGCAGACAGGTCAGTGTCTGGTCAACTATGCAGACAGGTCAGGTCAGTGCCTGGTCCACTATGCAGACAGGTCAGGTCAGTGTCTGGTCCACTATGCAGACAGGTCAGGGCAGTGTCTGGTCCACTATGTAGACAGGTCATATCAGTGTCTGGTCAACTATGCAGACATGTCAGGTCAGTGTCTGGTCCACTATGCAGACAGGTCAGGTCAGTGTCTGGTCCACAATGCAAACAGATAAAGTCAGTGTCTGGTCACTATGAAGACTGGTCAGGTCAGTGTCTGATCCACTATGCAGACAGGTCAGGGCAGTGTCTGTTCCACTATGCAAACAGGTCAGGTCATTGTCTGGTCCACTATGCAGACAGGTCAGTGTCTGGTCAACTATGCAGACAGGTCAGGTCAGTGTTTGGTCCACTATGCAGACAGGTCAGGGCAGTGTCTGATCCACAATGCAGACAGTATAGGTCCACTATGCGGACAGGTCAGGTCAGTGTCTGATCCACAATGCAGACAGGACAGGTCCACTATGCGGACAGGTCAGCTCAGTGACTGGTCCACTATGCAGACAGGTCAGGTCAGTGTCTGGTCCATTATGTAGACAGGTTAGGGCAGTGTCTGGTCCACTATGCAAAAAGGTCAGGTCAGTGTCTGGTCCACTATGCAGACAGGTCAGTGTCTGGTCAACTATGCAGACAGGTCAGGTCAGTGCCTGGTCCACTATGCAGACAGGTCAGGTCAGTGTCTGGTCCACTATGCAGACAGGTCAGGGCAGTGTCTGGTCCACTATGTAGACAGGTCATATCAGTGTCTGGTCAACTATGCAGACATGTCAGGTCAGTGTCTGGTCCACTATGCAGACAGGTCAGGTCAGTGTCTGGTCCACTATGCAAACAGATAAAGTCAGTGTCTGGTCACTATGAAGACAGGTCAGGTCAGTGTCTGATCCACTATGCAGACAGGTCAGGGCAGTGTCTGTTCCACTATGCAAACAGGTCAGGTCATTGTCTGGTCCACTATGCAGACAGGTCAGTGTCTGGTCAACTATGCAGACAGGTCAGGTCAGTGTTTGGTCCACTATGCAGACAGGTCAGGGCAGTGTCTGGTCCACTATGTAGATAGGTCATATCAGTATCTGTTCCACTATGCAGACAGTTAAGGTCAGTGTCTGGTCCACTATACAGACAGGTCAGGTCAGTGTCTGTTCCACTATGCAGACAGGTCAGGTCAGTGTCTGGTCCACTATGCAGACAGATCAAGTCAGTGTCTGGTCCACTATGCACACAGGTCAGGTCAGTGTCTGGTCCACTATGCAGACAGGTCAGGTCAGTGTCTGGTCCACGATGCAGACAGGTCAGATCAATGACTGGTCCATAATGCAGACAGATAAAGTCAGTGTCTGGTCCACTATGCAGACAGGTCAGGGCAGTGTCTGGTCAACCATGCAGACAGGACAGGTCCACTATGCGGACAGGTCAGGGCAGTGTCTGATCCACAATGCAGACAGGATAGGTCCACTATGCGGACAGGTCAGGGCAGTGTCTGATCCACAATGCAGACAGGACAGGTCCACTATGCGGACAGGTCAGCTCAGTGTCTGGTCCACTATGCAGACAGGTCAGGTCAGTGTCTGGTCCATTATGTAGACAGGTTAGGGCAGTGTCTGGTCCACTATGCAGACAGGTCAGGGCAGTGTCTGGTCCACTATGCAGACAAGTCAGGGAAGTGTCTGGTCCACTATGCAGACAGGTCAGGTCAGTGTCTGGTCATCTATGCAGACAGGTCAGGGCAGTGTCTTGTCCACTATGCAGACAGGTCAGGTCAGTTTCTGGTCCACTATGCAGAAAGGTCCGGGCAGTGTCTGGTCCACTATGCATGCAGGTCAGGGCAGTGTCTGGTTCACTATGCAGACAGGTCAGGGCAGTGTCTGGTCCACTATGCAGACAGGTCAGGTCAGTGTCTGGTCCATTATGCAGACAGGTTAGGGCAGTGTCTGGTCCACTATGCAGGCAGGTCAGGTCAGCGTCTGGTCCACTCTGCAGACAGGTTAGGTCAGTGTCTGGTCCACTATGCAGACAGATCAAGTCAGTGTCTGGTCCACTATGCTGCAGGTCAGGTCAGTGTCTAGTCCACTATGCATCAGGTCAGGTCAGTGTCTGGTCCACTATGCAGACAGGTCAGGGCAGTGTCTGTCCACTATGCAAACAGGTCAGGTCAGTGTCTGGTCCACTATGCAGACAGGTAAGTGTCTGGTCAACTATGCAGACAGGTCAGTTCAGTGTCTGGTCCACTATGCAGACAGGTCATGTCAGTGTCTGGTCCACTATGCAAAAAGGTCAGGTCAGTGTCTGGTCCATTATGCAGACAGGTTAGGGCAGTGTCTGGTCCACTATTCTGGCAGGTCAGGGCAGTGTCTGGTCCACTATGCAGAAAGGTCAGGGAAGTATCTGGTCCACTATGCAGACAGGGGAGGGCAGTGTCCGGTCCACTATGCAGAAAGGTCAGGGCCGTGTCTTTTCCACTATGCAGGCATGTCAGGGCAGTGTCTGTTCCACTATGCAGACAGGTCAGGGCAGTGTCTGGTCCACTATGCAGACAGGTCAAGTCAGTGTCTGGTCCATTATGCAGACAGGTTAGGGCAGTGTCTGGTCCACTATGCAGGCAGGTCAGGGCAGTTTCTGGTCCACTATGCAGAAAGTTCAGGGCAGTGTCTGGTCCACTATGCAGACAGGTCAGGTCATTGTCTAGTCCACTATGCAGACAGGTCATTTCAGTGTCTGGTCCACTATGCAGACAGGTGAGTTCAGTGTCTTGTCCACTATGCAGACAGGTCATGTCAGTGTCTTTTCCACTATGCAGAAAGGTCAGGTCAGTGTCTGGTCCACTATACATGCAGGTCAGGGCAGTGTCTGGTCCACTATGCAGACATATCAGGGCAGTGTCAGGTCCACTATGCAGACAGGTCAGGTCAGTGTCTTGTCCATTATGCAGACAGGTTAGGGCAGTGTCTGGTCCACTATGCAAACAGGTAAAGTCAGTGTCTGGTCACTATGAAGACAGGTCAGGTCAGTATCTGATCCACTATACAGACAGGTCATGTCATTGTCTGGTCCACTATGCAGACAGGTCAGTGTCTGGTCAACTATGCAAACAGGTCAGGTCAGTGTCTGGTTTACTATACAGACAGGTCAGGGCAGTGTCTGGTCCACTATATAGACAGGTCATATCAGTATCTGTTCCACTATGCAGACAGTTAAGGTCAGTGTCTGGTCCACTATACAGACAGGTCAGGTCAGTGTCTGGTCCACTATGCAGACAGGTCAGGTCAGTGTCTAGTCCACTATGCAGACAGATCAAGTCAGTGTCTAGTCCACTATGCAGACAGGTCAGGTCAGTGTCTGGTCCACTATGCAGACAGGTCAGGTCAGTGTCTGGTCCACGATGCAGACAGGTCAGGTCAATGACTGTCCCATTATGCAGACAGATAAAGTCAGTGTCTGGTCCACTATGCAGACAGGTCAGGTCAGTGTCTGGTCCACCATGCAGACAGGACAGGTCCACTATGCAGACAGGTCAGGTCAGTGTCTGGTCCACTATGCAGACAGGTCAGGTCGGTGTCTGGTCCACTATGCAGACAGGTCAGGGCAGTGTCTGTTCCACTATGCAAAAAGGTCAGGTCAGTGTCTGGTCCACTATGCAGACAGGTCAGTGTCTGGTCAACTATGCAGACAGGTCAGGTCAGTGCCTGGTCCACTATGCAGACAGGTCAGGTCAGTGTCTGGTCCACTATGCAGACAGGTCAGGGCAGTGTCTGGTCCACTATGTAGACAGGTCATATCAGTGTCTGGTCAACTATGCAGACATGTCAGGTCAGTGTCTGGTCCACTATGCAGACAGGTCAGGTCAGTGTCTGGTCCACTATGCAAACAGATAAAGTCAGTGTCTGGTCACTATGAAGACAGGTCAGGTCAGTGTCTGATCCACTATGCAGACAGGTCAGTGCAGTGTCTGTTCCACTATCCAAACAGGTCAGGTCATTGTCTGGTCCACTATGCAGACAGGTCAGTGTCTGGTCAACTATGCAGACAGGTCAGGTCAGTGTTTGGTCCACTATGCAGACAGGTCAGGGCAGTGTCTGGTCCACTATGTAGATAGGTCATATCAGTATCTGTTCCACTATGCAGACAGTTAAGGTCAGTGTCTGGTCCACTATACAGACAGGTCAGGTCAGTGTCTGTTCCACTATGCAGACAGGTCAGGTCAGTGTCTGGTCCACTATGCAGACAGATCAAGTCAGTGTCTGGTCCACTATGCACACAGGTCAGGTCAGTGTCTGGTCCACTATGCAGACAGGTCAGGTCAGTGTCTGGTCCACGATGCAGACAGGTCAGATCAATGACTGGTCCATAATGCAGACAGATAAAGTCAGTGTCTGGTCCACTATGCAGACAGGTCAGGGCAGTGTCTGGTCAACCATGCAGACAGGACAGGTCCACTATGCGGACAGGTCAGGGCAGTGTCTGATCCACAATGCAGACAGGATAGGTCCACTATGCGGACAGGTCAGGGCAGTGTCTGATCCACAATGCAGACAGGACAGGTCCACTATGCGGACAGGTCAGCTCAGTGTCTGGTCCACTATGCAGACAGGTCAGGTCAGTGTCTGGTCCATTATGTAGACAGGTTAGGGCAGTGTCTGGTCCACTATGCAAATAGGTCATGTCAGTGTCTGGTCCACTATGCAGACAGGTCAGTGTCTGGTCAACTATGCAGACAGGTCAGGTCAGTGCCTGGTCCACTATGCAGACAGGTCAGGTCAGTGTCTGGTCCACTATGCAGACAGGTCAGGGCAGTGTCTGGTCCACTATGTAGACAGGTCATATCAGTGTCTGGTCAACTATGCAGACATGTCAGGTCAGTGTCTGGTCCACTATGCAGACAGGTCAGGTCAGTGTCTGGTCCACAATGCAAACAGATAAAGTCAGTGTCTGGTCACTATGAAGACAGGTCAGGTCAGTGTCTGATCCACTATGCAGACAGGTCAGGGCAGTGTCTGTTCCACTATGCAAACAGGTCAGGTCATTGTCTGGTCCACTATGCAGACAGGTCAGTGTCTGGTCAACTATGCAGACAGGTCAGGTCAGTGTTTGGTCCACTATGCAGACAGGTCAGGGCAGTGTCTGATCCACAATGCAGACAGTATAGGTCCACTATGCGGACAGGTCAGGTCAGTGTCTGATCCACAATGCAGACAGGACAGGTCCACTATGCGGACAGGTCAGCTCAGTGACTGGTCCACTATGCAGACAGGTCAGGTCAGTGTCTGGTCCATTATGTAGACAGGTTAGGGCAGTGTCTGGTCCACTATGCAAAAAGGTCAGGTCAGTGTCTGGTCCACTATGCAGACAGGTCAGTGTCTGGTCAACTATGCAGACAGGTCAGGTCAGTAACTGGTCCACTATGCAGACAGGTCAGGTCAGTGTCTGGTCCACTATGCAGACAGGTCAGGGCAGTGTCTGGTCCACTATGTAGACAGGTCATATCAGTGTCTGGTCAACTATGCAGACATGTCAGGTCAGTGTCTGGTCCACTATGCAGACAGGTCAGGTCAGTGTCTGGTCCACTATGCAAACAGATAAAGTCAGTGTCTGGTCACTATGAAGACAGGTCAGGTCAGTGTCTGATCCACTATGCAGACAGGTCAGGGCAGTGTCTGTTCCACTATGCAAACAGGTCAGGTCATTGTCTGGTCCACTATGCAGACAGGTCAGTGTCTGGTCAACTATGCAGACAGGTCAGGTCAGTGTTTGGTCCACTATGCAGACAGGTCAGGGCAGTGTCTGGTCCACTATGTAGATAGGTCATATCAGTATCTGTTCCACTATGCAGACAGTTAAGGTCAGTGTCTGGTCCACTATACAGACAGGTCAGGTCAGTGTCTGTTCCACTATGCAGACAGGTCAGGTCAGTGTCTGGTCCACTATGCAGACAGATCAAGTCAGTGTCTGGTCCACTATGCACACAGGTCAGGTCAGTGTCTGGTCCACTATGCAGACAGGTCAGGTCAGTGTCTGGTCCACGATGCAGACAGGTCAGATCAATGACTGGTCCATAATGCAGACAGATAAAGTCAGTGTCTGGTCCACTATGCAGACAGGTCAGGGCAGTGTCTGGTCAACCATGCAGACAGGACAGGTCCACTATGCGGACAGGTCAGGGCAGTGTCTGATCCACAATGCAGACAGGATAGGTCCACTATGCGGACAGGTCAGGGCAGTGTCTGATCCACAATGCAGACAGGACAGGTCCACTATGCGGACAGGTCAGCTCAGTGTCTGGTCCACTATGCAGACAGGTCAGGTCAGTGTCTGGTCCATTATGTAGACAGGTTAGGGCAGTGTCTGGTCCACTATGCAGACAGGTCAGGGCAGTGTCTGGTCCACTATGCAGACAAGTCAGGGAAGTGTCTGGTCCACTATGCAGACAGGTCAGGTCAGTGTCTGGTCATCTATGCAGACAGGTCAGGGCAGTGTCTTGTCCACTATGCAGACAGGTCAGGTCAGTTTCTGGTCCACTATGCAGAAAGGTCCGGGCAGTGTCTGGTCCACTATGCATGCAGGTCAGGGCAGTGTCTGGTTCACTATGCAGACAGGTCAGGGCAGTGTCTGGTCCACTATGCAGACAGGTCAGGTCAGTGTCTGGTCCATTATGCAGACAGGTTAGGGCAGTGTCTGGTCCACTATGCAGGCAGGTCAGGGCAGTGTCTGGTCCACTATGCAGAAAGGTCAGGGCAGTGTCTGGTCCACTATGCAGACAGGGGAGGGCAGTGTCCGGTCCACTATGCAGAAAGGTCAGGGCCGTGTCTGGTCCACTATGCAGTTATGTCATGGCAGTGTCTGTTCCACTATGCAGACAGGTCAGGGCAATGTCTGGTCCACTATGCAGACAGGTCAGGTCAGTGACTGGTCCACCATGCAGACAGGACAGGTCCACTATGCGGACAGGTCAGGGCAGTGTCTGGTCCACAATGCAGAAAGGACAGGTCCACTATGCGGACAGGTCAGGGCAGTGTCTGATCCACAATGCAGACAGGAGAGGTCCATTATGCGGACAGGTCAGGTCAGTGTCTGGTCCATTATGCAGACAGGTTAGGGCAGTGTCTGGTCCACTATGCAGACAGGTCAGGGCAGTGTCTGGTCCACTATGCAGACAAGTCAGGGAAGTGTCTGGTCCACTATGCAGACAGGTCAGGTCAGTGTCTGATCCACTATGCAGACAGGTCAGGTCAGTGTCTTGTCATCTATGCAGTCTGGTCAGGGCAGTGTCTTGTCCACTATGCAGACAGGTCAGGTCAGTTTCTGGTCCATTATGCAGACAGGTCAGGGCAGTGTCTGTTCCACTATGCAAACAGATCAGGTCAGTGTCTGGTCCACTATGCAGACAGGTCAGTGTCTGGTCAACTATGCAGACAGGTCAGGTCAGTGTTTGATCCACTATGCAGACAGGTCAGGGCAGTGTCTGGTCCACTATGTAGATAGGTCATATCAGTATCTGTTCCACTATGCAGACAGTTAAGGTCAGTGTCTGGTCCACTATACAGACAGGTCAGGTCAGTGTCTGTTCCACTATGCAGACAGGTCAGGTCAGTGTCTGGTCCACTATGCAGACAGATCAAGTCAGTGTCTGGTCAACTATGCACACAGGTCAGGTCAGTGTCTGGTCCACTATGCAGACAGGTCAGGTCAGTGTCTGGTCCACGATGCAGACAGGTCAGATCAATGACTGGTCCATAATGCAGACAGATAAAGTCAGTGTCTGGTCCACTATGCAGACAGGTCAGGGCAGTGTCTGGTCAACCATGCAGACAGGACAGGTCCACTATGCGGACAAGTCAGGGCAGTGTCTGATCCACAATGCAGACAGGATAGGTCCACTATGCGGACAGGTCAGGGCAGTGTCTGATCCACAATGCAGACAGGACAGGTCCACTATGCGGACAGGTCAGCTCAGTGTCTGGTCCACTATGCAGACAGGTCAGGTCAGTGTCTGGTCCATTATGTAGACAGGTTAGGGCAGTTTCTGGTCCACTATGCAGACAGGTCAGGGCAGTGTCTGGTCCACTATGCAGACAAGTCAGGGAAGTGTCTGGTCCACTATGCAGACAGGTCAGGGCAGTGTCTGGTCCACTATGCAGACAGGTCAGGTCAGTGACTGGTCCACCATGCAGACAGGACAGGTCCACTATGCGGACAGGTCAGGGCAGTGTCTGGTCCACAATGCAGAAAGGACAGGTCCACTATGCGGACAGGTCAGGGCAGTGTCGGTTCCACTATGCAAACAGGTCAGGTCAGTGTCTGGTCCACTATGCAGACAGGTCAGTGTCTGGTCAACTATGCAGACAGGTCAGGTCAGTGTTTGGTCCACTATGCAGACAGGTCAGGGCAGTGTCTGGTCCACTATGTAGATAGGTCATATCAGTATCTGTTCCACTATGCAGACAGTTAAGGTCAGTGTCTGGTCCACTATACAGACAGGTCAGGTCAGTGTCTGTTCCACTATGCAGACAGGTCAGGTCAGTGTCTGGTCATCTATGCAGACAGGTCAGGGCAGTGTCTTGTCCACTATGCAGACAGGTCAGGTCAGTTTCTGGTCCACTATGCAGAAAGGTCCGGGCAGTGTCTGGTCCACTATGCATGCAGGTCAGGGCAGTGTCTGGTTCACTATGCAGACAGGTCAGGGCAGTGTCTGGTCCACTATGCAGACAGGTCAGGTCAGTGTCTGGTCCATTATGCAGACAGGTTAGGGCAGTGTCTGGTACACTATGCAGGCAGGTCAGGGCAGTGTCTGGTCCACTATGCAGAAAGGTCAGGGCAGTGTCTGGTCCACTATGCAGACAGGGGAGGGCAGTGTCCGGTCCACTATGCAGAAAGGTCAGGGCCGTGTCTGGTCCACTATGCAGTTATGTCATGGCAGTGTCTGTTCCACTATGCAGACAGGTCAGGTCAGTGACTGGTCCACCATGCAGACAGGACAGGTCCACTATGCGGACAGGTCAGGGCAGTGTCTGGTCCACAATGCAGAAAGGACAGGTCCACTATGCGGACAGGTCAGGGCAGTGTCTGTTCCACTATGCAAACAGGTCAGGTCAGTGTCTGGTCCACTATGCAGACAGGTCAGTGTCTGGTCAACTATGCAGACAGGTCAGGTCAGTGTTTGGTCCACTATGCAGACAGGTCAGGGCAGTGTCTGGTCCACTATGTAGATAGGTCATATCAGTATCTGTTCCACTATGCAGACAGTTAAGGTCAGTGTCTGGTCCACTATACAGACAGGTCAGGTCAGTGTCTGTTCCACTATGCAGACAGGTCAGGTCAGTGTCTGGTCCACTATGCAGACAGATCAAGTCAGTGTCTGGTCCACTATGCACACAGGTCAGGTCAGTGTCTGGTCCACTATGCAGACAGGTCAGGTCAGTGTCTGGTCCACGATGCAGACAGGTCAGATCAATGACTGGTCCATAATGCAGACAGATAAAGTCAGTGTCTGGTCCACTATGCAGACAGGTCAGGGCAGTGTCTGGTCAACCATGCAGACAGGACAGGTCCACTATAAGGACAGGTCAGGGCAGTGTCTGATCCACAATGCAGACAGGATAGGTCCACTATGCGGACAGGTCAGGGCAGTGTCTGATCCACAATGCAGACAGGACAGGTCCACTATGCAGACAGGTCAGCTCAGTGTCTGGTCCACTATGCAGACAGGTCAGGTCAGTGTCTGGTCCATTATGTAGACAGGTTAGGGCAGTGTCTGGTCCACTATGCAGACAGGTCAGGGCAGTGTCTGGTCCACTATGCAGACAAGTCAGGGAAGTGTCTGGTCCACTATGCAGACAGGTCAGGTCAGTGTCTGATCCACTATGCAGACAGGTCAGGTCAGTGTCTGGTCATCTATGCAGACAGGTCAGGGCAGTGTCTTGTCCACTATGCAGACAGGTCAGGTCAGTTTCTGGTCCACTATGCAGAAAGGTCCGGGCAGTGTCTGGTCCACTATGCATGCAGGTCAGGGCAGTGTCTGGTTCACTATGCAGACAGGTCAGGGCAGTGTCTGGTCCACTATGCAGACAGGTCAGGGCAGTGTCTGGTCCACTATGCAGGCAGGTCAGGGCAGTGTCTGGTCCACTATGCAGAAAGGTCAGGGCAGTGTCTGGTCCACTATGCAGACAGGGGAGGGCAGTGTCCGGTCCACTATGCAGAAAGGTCAGGGCCGTGTCTGGTCCACTATGCAGTTATGTCATGGCAGTGTCTGTTCCACTATGCAGACAGGTCAGGGCAGTGTCTGGTCCACTATGCAGACAGGTCAGGTCAGTGATTGGTCCACCATGCAGACAGGACAGGTCCACTATGCGGACAGGTCAGGGCAGTGTCTGGTCCACAATGCAGAAAGGACAGGTCCACTATGCGGACAGGTCAGGGCAGTGTCTGTTCCACTATGCAAACAGGTCAGGTCAGTGTCTGGTCCACTATGCAGACAGGTCAGTGTCTGGTCAACTATGCAGACAGGTCAGGTCAGTGTTTGGTCCACTATGCAGACAGGTCAGGGCAGTGTCTGGTCCACTATGTAGATAGGTCATATCAGTATCTGTTCCACTATGCAGACAGTTAAGGTCAGTGTCTGGTCCACTATACAGACAGGTCAGGTCAGTGTCTGTTCCACTATGCAGACAGGTCAGGTCAGTGTCTGGTCCACTATGCAGACAGATCAAGTCAGTGTCTGGTCCATTATGCACACAGGTCAGGTCAGTGCCTGGTCCACTATGCAGACAGGTCAGGTCAGTGTCTGGTCCACGATGCAGACAGGTCAGATCAATGACTGGTCCATAATGCAGACAGATAAAGTCAGTGTCTGGTCCACTATGCAGACAGGTCAGGGCAGTGTCTGGTCAACCATGCAGAGAGGACAGGTCCACTATGCGGACAGGTCAGGGCAGTGTCTGATCCACAATGCAGACAGGATAGGTCCACTATGCGGACAGGTCAGGGCAGTGTCTGATCCACAATGCAGACAGGACAGGTCCACTATGCGGACAGGTCAGCTCAGTGTCTGGTCCACTATGCAGACCGGTCAGGTCAGTGTCTGGTCCATTATGTAGACAGGTTAGGTCAGTGTCTGGTCCACTATGCAGACAGGTCAGGGCAGTGTCTGGTCCACTATGCAGACAAGTCAGGGCAGTGTCTGGTCCACTATGCAGACAAGTCAGGGAAGTGTCTGGTCCACTATACAGACAGGTCAGGGCAGTGTCTGGTCCACTATGCAGACAGGTCAGGTCAGTGTCTGATCCACTATGCAGACAGGTCAGGTCAGTGTCTGGTCATCTATGCAGACAGGTCAGGGCAGTGTCTTGTCCACTATGCAGACAGGTCAGGTCAGTTTCTGGTCCACTATGCAGAAAGGTCCGGGCAGTGTCTGGTCCACTATGCATGCAGGTCAGGGCAGTGTCTAGTTCACTATGCAGACATGTCAGGGCAGTGTCTGGTCCACTATGCAGACAGGTCAGGTCAGTGTCTGGTCCATTATGCAGACAGGTTAGGGCAGTGTCTGGTCCACTATGCAGACAGGTCAGGGCAGTGTCTGGTCCACTATGCAGACAGGTCAGGTCAGTGACTGGTCCACCATGCAGACAGGACAGGTCCACTATGCGGACAGGTCAGGGCAGTGTCTGATCCACAATGCAGACAGGAGAGGTCCACTATGCGGACAGGTCAGGTCAGTGTCTGGTCCATTATGCAGACAGGTTAGGGCAGTGTCTGGTCCACTATGCAGACAGGTCAGGGCAGTGTCTGGTCCACTATGCAGACAAGTCAGGGAAGTGTCTGGTCCACTATGCAGACAGGTCAGGTCAGTGTCTGATCCACTATGCAGACAGGTCAGGTCAGTGTCTGGTCATCTATGCAGTCTGGTCAGGGCAGTGTCTTGTCCACTATGCAGACAGGTCAGGTCAGTTTCTGGTCCATTATGCAGACAGGTCAGGGCAGTGTCTGGTCCACTATATGGAAAGGTCAGGTCAGTGTCTTTTCCAATATGCAGACAGGTCAGGTCAGTGTCTGGTCCACTATGCAGACAGGTCAGGTCAGTGTCTGGTCCACAATGCAGAGAGGTCAGGTCAGTGTCTGGTCCACAATGCAGAGAGGTCAGGTCAGTGTCTGGTCCACTATGCAGACAGGTCAGGTCAGTGGCTGGTCCACTATGCAGACAGGTCAGGGCAGTGTCTGGTCCACTATATAGACAGGTTAGGTCAGTGTCTGGTCCACTATGTAGACTGGTCATATTAGTTTCTGGTCCACTATGCAGACAGGTCAGGTTAGTGTCTGGTCCACTATACAGACAGGTCAGGTCAGCATCTGGTCCACTCTGCAGACAGGTTAGGTCAGTGTCTGGTCCACTATGCAGACAGATCAAGTCAGTGTCTGGTCCACTATGCTGCAGGTCAGGTCAGTGTCTAGTCCACTATGCATCAGGTCAGGTCAGTGTCTGGTCCACTATGCAGACAGGTCAGGGCAGTGTCTGTCCACTATGCAAACAGGTCAGGTCAATGTCTGGTCCACTATGCAGACAGGTCATTGTCTGGTCAACTATGCAGACAGGTCAGTTCAGTGTCTGGTCCACTATGCAGACAGGTCATGTCAGTGTCTGGTCCACTATGCAAAAAGGTCAGGGCAGTGTCTGGTCCACTATGCATGCAGGTCAGGGCAGTGTCTGGTTCACTATGCAGACATGTCAGGGCAGTGTCTGGTCCACTATGCAGAAAGGTCAGGTCAGTGTCTGGTCCATTATGCAGACAGGTTAGGGCAGTGTCTGGTCCACTATGCTGGCAGGTCAGGGCAGTGTCTGGTCCACTATGCAGAAAGGTCAGGGAAGTATCTGGTCCACTATGCAGACAGGGGAGGGCAGTGTCCGGTCCACTATGCAGAAAGGTCAGGGCCGTGTCTTTTCCACTATGCAGGCATGTCAGGGCAGTGTCTGTTCCACTATGCAGACAGGTCAGGGCAGTGTCTGGTCAACTATGCAGACAGGTCAAGTCAGTGTCTGGTCCATTATGCAGACAGGTTAGGGCAGTGTCTGGTCCACTATGCAGGCAGGTCAGGGCAGTTTCTGGTCCACTATGCAGACAGGTCAGGGCAGTGTCTGGTCCACTATATAGACAGGTTAGGTCAGTGTCTGGTCCACTATGTAGACTGGTCATATTAGTTTCTGGTCCACTATGCAGACAGGTCAGGTTAGTGTCTGGTCCACTATACAGACAGGTCAGGTCAGCGTCTGGTCCACTCTGCAGACAGGTTAGGTCAGTGTCTGGTCCACTATGCAGACAGATCAAGTCAGTGTCTGGTCCACTATGCTGCAGGTCAGGTCAGTGTCTAGTCCACTATGCATCAGGTCAGGTCAGTGTCTGGTCCACTATGCAGACAGGTCAGGGCAGTGTCTGTCCACTATGCAAACAGGTCAGGTCAGTGTCTGGTCCACTATGCAGACAGGTAAGTGTCTGGTCAACTATGCAGACAGGTCAGTTCAGTGTCTGGTCCACTATGCAGACAGGTCATGTCAGTGTCTGGTCCACTATGCAAAAAGGTCAGGGCAGTGTCTGGTCCACTATGCATGCAGGTCAGGGCAGTGTCTGGTTCACTATGCAGACAGGTCAGGGCAGTGTCTGGTCCACTATGCAGAAAGGTCAGGTCAGTGTCTGGTCCATTATGCAGACAGGTTAGGGCAGTGTCTGGTCCACTATTCTGGCAGGTCAGGGCAGTGTCTGGTCCACTATGCAGAAAGGTCAGGGAAGTATCTGGTCCACTATGCAGACAGGGGAGGGCAGTGTCCGGTCCACTATGCAGAAAGGTCAGGGCCGTGTCTTTTCCACTATGCAGGCATGTCAGGGCAGTGTCTGTTCCACTATGCAGACAGGTCAGGGCAGTGTCTGGTCCACTATGCAGACAGGTCAAGTCAGTGTCTGGTCCATTATGCAGACAGGTTAGGGCAGTGTCTGGTCCACTATGCAGGCAGGTCAGGGCAGTTTCTGGTCCACTATGCAGAAAGGTCAGGGCAGTGTCTGGTCCACTATGCAGACAGGTCAGGTCATTGTCTAGTCCACTATGCAGACAGGTCATTTCAGTGTCTGGTCCACTATGCAGACAGGTGAGTTCAGTGTCTTGTCCACTATGCAGACAGGTCATGTCAGTGTCTTTTCCACTATGCAGAAAGGTCAGGTCAGTGTCTGGTCCACTATACATGCAGGTCAGGGCAGTGTCTGGTCCACTATGCAGACATATCAGGGCAGTGTCAGGTCCACTATGCAGACAGGTCAGGTCAGTGTCTTGTCCATTATGCAGACAGGTTAGGGCAGTGTCTGGTCCACTATGCAAACAGGTAAAGTCAGTGTCTGGTCACTATGAAGACAGGTCAGGTCAGTATCTGATCCACTATACAGACAGGTCATGTCATTGTCTGGTCCACTATGCAGACAGGTCAGTGTCTGGTCAACTATGCAAACAGGTCAGGTCAGTGTCTGGTTTACTATACAGACAGGTCAGGGCAGTGTCTGGTCCACTATATAGACAGGTCATATCAGTATCTGTTCCACTATGCAGACAGTTAAGGTCAGTGTCTGGTCCACTATACAGACAGGTCAGGTCAGTGTCTGGTCCACTATGCAGACAGGTCAGGTCAGTGTCTAGTCCACTATGCAGACAGATCAAGTCAGTGTCTAGTCCACTATGCAGACAGGTCAGGTCAGTGTCTGGTCCACTATGCAGACAGGTCAGGTCAGTGTCTGGTCCACGATGCAGACAGGTCAGGTCAATGACTGTCCCATTATGCAGACAGATAAAGTCAGTGTCTGGTCCACTATGCAGACAGGTCAGGTCAGTGTCTGGTCCACCATGCAGACAGGACAGGTCCACTATGCAGACAGGTCAGGTCAGTGTCTGGTCCACTATGCAGACAGGTCAGGTCGGTGTCTGGTCCACTATGCAGACAGGTCAGGGCAGTGTCTGTTCCACTATGCAAAAAGGTCAGGTCAGTGTCTGGTCCACTATGCAGACAGGTCAGTGTCTGGTCAACTATGCAGACAGGTCAGGTCAGTGCCTGGTCCACTATGCAGACAGGTCAGGTCAGTGTCTGGTCCACTATGCAGACAGGTCAGGGCAGTGTCTGGTCCACTATGTAGACAGGTCATATCAGTGTCTGGTCAACTATGCAGACATGTCAGGTCAGTGTCTGGTCCACTATGCAGACAGGTCAGGTCAGTGTCTGGTCCACTATGCAAACAGATAAAGTCAGTGTCTGGTCACTATGAAGACAGGTCAGGTCAGTGTCTGATCCACTATGCAGACAGGTCAGTGCAGTGTCTGTTCCACTATCCAAACAGGTCAGGTCATTGTCTGGTCCACTATGCAGACAGGTCAGTGTCTGGTCAACTATGCAGACAGGTCAGGTCAGTGTTTGGTCCACTATGCAGACAGGTCAGGGCAGTGTCTGGTCCACTATGTAGATAGGTCATATCAGTATCTGTTCCACTATGCAGACAGTTAAGGTCAGTGTCTGGTCCACTATACAGACAGGTCAGGTCAGTGTCTGTTCCACTATGCAGACAGGTCAGGTCAGTGTCTGGTCCACTATGCAGACAGATCAAGTCAGTGTCTGGTCCACTATGCACACAGGTCAGGTCAGTGTCTTGTCCACTATGCAGACAGGTCAGGTCAGTGTCTGGTCCACGATGCAGACAGGTCAGATCAATGACTGGTCCATAATGCAGACAGATAAAGTCAGTGTCTGGTCCACTATGCAGACAGGTCAGGGCAGTGTCTGGTCAACCATGCAGACAGGACAGGTCCACTATGCGGACAGGTCAGGGCAGTGTCTGATCCACAATGCAGACAGGATAGGTCCACTATGCGGACAGGTCAGGGCAGTGTCTGATCCACAATGCAGACAGGACAGGTCCACTATGCGGACAGGTCAGCTCAGTGTCTGGTCCACTATGCAGACAGGTCAGGTCAGTGTCTGGTCCATTATGTAGACAGGTTAGGGCAGTGTCTGGTCCACTATGCAAAAAGGTCAGGTCAGTGTCTGGTCCACTATGCAGACAGGTCAGTGTCTGGTCAACTATGCAGACAGGTCAGGTCAGTGCCTGGTCCACTATGCAGACAGGTCAGGTCAGTGTCTGGTCCACTATGCAGACAGGTCAGGTTAGTGTCTGGTCCACTATGTAGACAGGTCATATCAGTGTCTGGTCAACTATGCAGACATGTCAGGTCAGTGTCTGGTCCACTATGCAGACAGGTCAGGTCAGTGTCTGGTCCACAATGCAAACAGATAAAGTCAGTGTCTGGTCACTATGAAGACTGGTCAGGTCAGTGTCTGATCCACTATGCAGACAGGTCAGGGCAGTGTCTGTTCCACTATGCAAACAGGTCAGGTCATTGTCTGGTCCACTATGCAGACAGGTCAGTGTCTGGTCAACTATGCAGACAGGTCAGGTCAGTGTTTGGTCCACTATGCAGACAGGTCAGGGCAGTGTCTGATCCACAATGCAGACAGTATAGGTCCACTATGCGGACAGGTCAGGTCAGTGTCTGATCCACAATGCAGACAGGACAGGTCCACTATGCGGACAGGTCAGCTCAGTGACTGGTCCACTATGCAGACAGGTCAGGTCAGTGTCTGGTCCATTATGTAGACAGGTTAGGGCAGTGTCTGGTCCACTATGCAAAAAGGTCAGGTCAGTGTCTGGTCCACTATGCAGACAGGTCAGTGTCTGGTCAACTATGCAGACAGGTCAGGTCAGTGCCTGGTCCACTATGCAGACAGGTCAGGTCAGTGTCTGGTCCACTATGCAGACAGGTCAGGGCAGTGTCTGGTCCACTATGTAGACAGGTCATATCAGTGTCTGGTCAACTATGCAGACATGTCAGGTCAGTGTCTGGTCCACTATGCAGACAGGTCAGGTCAGTGTCTGGTCCACTATGCAAACAGATAAAGTCAGTGTCTGGTCACTATGAAGACAGGTCAGGTCAGTGTCTGATCCACTATGCAGACAGGTCAGGGCAGTGTCTGTTCCACTATGCAAACAGGTCAGGTCATTGTCTGGTCCACTATGCAGACAGGTCAGTGTCTGGTCAACTATGCAGACAGGTCAGGTCAGTGTTTGGTCCACTATGCAGACAGGTCAGGGCAGTGTCTGGTCCACTATGTAGATAGGTCATATCAGTATCTGTTCCACTATGCAGACAGTTAAGGTCAGTGTCTGGTCCACTATACAGACAGGTCAGGTCAGTGTCTGTTCCACTATGCAGACAGGTCAGGTCAGTGTCTGGTCCACTATGCAGACAGATCAAGTCAGTGTCTGGTCCACTATGCACACAGGTCAGGTCAGTGTCTGGTCCACTATGCAGACAGGTCAGGTCAGTGTCTGGTCCACGATGCAGACAGGTCAGATCAATGACTGGTCCATAATGCAGACAGATAAAGTCAGTGTCTGGTCCACTATGCACACAGGTCAGGTCAGTGTCTGGTCCACTATGCAGACAGGTCAGGGCAGTGTCTGGTCAACCATGCAGACAGGACAGGTCCACTATGCGGACAGGTCAGGGCAGTGTCTGATCCACAATGCAGACAGGATAGGTCCACTATGCGGACAGGTCAGGGCAGTGTCTGATCCACAATGCAGACAGGACAGGTCCACTATGCGGACAGGTCAGCTCAGTGTCTGGTCCACTATGCAGACAGGTCAGGTCAGTGTCTGGTCCATTATGTAGACAGGTTAGGGCAGTGTCTGGTCCACTATGCAGACAGGTCAGGGCAGTGTCTGGTCCACTATGCAGACAAGTCAGGGAAGTGTCTGGTCCACTATGCAGACAGGTCAGGTCAGTGTCTGGTCATCTATGCAGACAGGTCAGGGCAGTGTCTTGTCCACTATGCAGACAGGTCAGGTCAGTTTCTGGTCCACTATGCAGAAAGGTCCGGGCAGTGTCTGGTCCACTATGCATGCAGGTCAGGGCAGTGTCTGGTTCACTATGCAGACAGGTCAGGGCAGTGTCTGGTCCACTATGCAGACAGGTCAGGTCAGTGTCTGGTCCATTATGCAGACAGGTTAGGGCAGTGTCTGGTCCACTATGCAGGCAGGTCAGGTCAGCGTCTGGTCCACTCTGCAGACAGGTTAGGTCAGTGTCTGGTCCACTATGCAGACAGATCAAGTCAGTGTCTGGTCCACTATGCTGCAGGTCAGGTCAGTGTCTAGTCCACTATGCATCAGGTCAGGTCAGTGTCTGGTCCACTATGCAGACAGGTCAGGGCAGTGTCTGTCCACTATGCAAACAGGTCAGGTCAGTGTCTGGTCCACTATGCAGACAGGTAAGTGTCTGGTCAACTATGCAGACAGGTCAGTTCAGTGTCTGGTCCACTATGCAGACAGGTCATGTCAGTGTCTGGTCCACTATGCAAAAAGGTCAGGGCAGTGTCTGGTCCACTATGCATGCAGGTCAGGGCAGTGTCTGGTTCACTATGCAGACAGGTCAGGGCAGTGTCTGGTCCACTATGCAGAAAGGTCAGGTCAGTGTCTGGTCCATTATGCAGACAGGTTAGGGCAGTGTCTGGTCCACTATTCTGGCAGGTCAGGGCAGTGTCTGGTCCACTATGCAGAAAGGTCAGGGAAGTATCTGGTCCACTATGCAGACAGGGGAGGGCAGTGTCCGGTCCACTATGCAGAAAGGTCAGGGCCGTGTCTTTTCCACTATGCAGGCATGTCAGGGCAGTGTCTGTTCCACTATGCAGACAGGTCAGGGCAGTGTCTGGTCCACTATGCAGACAGGTCAAGTCAGTGTCTGGTCCATTATGCAGACAGGTTAGGGCAGTGTCTGGTCCACTATGCAGGCAGGTCAGGGCAGTTTCTGGTCCACTATGCAGAAAGGTCAGGGCAGTGTCTGGTCCACTATGCAGACAGGTCAGGTCATTGTC
This sequence comes from Coregonus lavaretus, assembly GCF_964263955.1. Lineage (NCBI taxonomy): Eukaryota > Metazoa > Chordata > Actinopteri > Salmoniformes > Salmonidae > Coregonus > Coregonus lavaretus. Next base: position 152,352 of record NW_028159266.1, on the reverse strand, counting down.
TAGTCCACTATGCAGACAGGTCATTTCAGTGTCTGGTCCACTATGCAGACAGGTGAGTTCAGTGTCTTGTCCACTATGCAGACAGGTCATGTCAGTGTCTTTTCCACTATGCAGAAAGGTCAGGTCAGTGTCTGGTCCACTATACATGCAGGTCAGGGCAGTGTCTGGTCCACTATGCAGACATATCAGGGCAGTGTCTGGTCCACTATGCAGACATATCAGGGCAGTGTCAGGTCCACTATGCAGACAGGTCAGGTCAGTGTCTTGTCCATTATGCAGACAGGTTAGGGCAGTGTCTGGTCCACTATGCAAACAGGTAAAGTCAGTGTCTGGTCACTATGAAGACAGGTCAGGTCAGTATCTGATCCACTATACAGACAGGTCATGTCATTGTCTGGTCCACTATGCAGACAGGTCAGTGTCTGGTCAACTATGCAAACAGGTCAGGTCAGTGTCTGGTTTACTATACAGACAGGTCAGGGCAGTGTCTGGTCCACTATATAGACAGGTCATATCAGTATCTGTTCCACTATGCAGACAGTTAAGGTCAGTGTCTGGTCCACTATACAGACAGGTCAGGTCAGTGTCTGGTCCACTATGCAGACAGGTCAGGTCAGTGTCTAGTCCACTATGCAGACAGATCAAGTCAGTGTCTAGTCCACTATGCAGACAGGTCAGGTCAGTGTCTGGTCCACTATGCAGACAGGTCAGGTCAGTGTCTGGTCCACGATGCAGACAGGTCAGGTCAATGACTGTCCCATTATGCAGACAGATAAAGTCAGTGTCTGGTCCACTATGCAGACAGGTCAGGTCAGTGTCTGGTCCACCATGCAGACAGGACAGGTCCACTATGCAGACAGGTCAGGTCAGTGTCTGGTCCACTATGCAGACAGGTCAGGTCGGTGTCTGGTCCACTATGCAGACAGGTCAGGGCAGTGTCTGTTCCACTATGCAAAAAGGTCAGGTCAGTGTCTGGTCCACTATGCAGACAGGTCAGTGTCTGGTCAACTATGCAGACAGGTCAGGTCAGTGCCTGGTCCACTATGCAGACAGGTCAGGTCAGTGTCTGGTCCACTATGCAGACAGGTCAGGGCAGTGTCTGGTCCACTATGTAGACAGGTCATATCAGTGTCTGGTCAACTATGCAGACATGTCAGGTCAGTGTCTGGTCCACTATGCAGACAGGTCAGGTCAGTGTCTGGTCCACTATGCAAACAGATAAAGTCAGTGTCTGGTCACTATGAAGACAGGTCAGGTCAGTGTCTGATCCACTATGCAGACAGGTCAGTGCAGTGTCTGTTCCACTATCCAAACAGGTCAGGTCATTGTCTGGTCCACTATGCAGACAGGTCAGTGTCTGGTCAACTATGCAGACAGGTCAGGTCAGTGTTTGGTCCACTATGCAGACAGGTCAGGGCAGTGTCTGGTCCACTATGTAGATAGGTCATATCAGTATCTGTTCCACTATGCAGACAGTTAAGGTCAGTGTCTGGTCCACTATACAGACAGGTCAGGTCAGTGTCTGTTCCACTATGCAGACAGGTCAGGTCAGTGTCTGGTCCACTATGCAGACAGATCAAGTCAGTGTCTGGTCCACTATGCACACAGGTCAGGTCAGTGTCTTGTCCACTATGCAGACAGGTCAGGTCAGTGTCTGGTCCACGATGCAGACAGGTCAGATCAATGACTGGTCCATAATGCAGACAGATAAAGTCAGTGTCTGGTCCACTATGCAGACAGGTCAGGGCAGTGTCTGGTCAACCATGCAGACAGGACAGGTCCACTATGCGGACAGGTCAGGGCAGTGTCTGATCCACAATGCAGACAGGATAGGTCCACTATGCGGACAGGTCAGGGCAGTGTCTGATCCACAATGCAGACAGGACAGGTCCACTATGCGGACAGGTCAGCTCAGTGTCTGGTCCACTATGCAGACAGGTCAGGTCAGTGTCTGGTCCATTATGTAGACAGGTTAGGGCAGTGTCTGGTCCACTATGCAAAAAGGTCAGGTCAGTGTCTGGTCCACTATGCAGACAGGTCAGTGTCTGGTCAACTATGCAGACAGGTCAGGTCAGTGCCTGGTCCACTATGCAGACAGGTCAGGTCAGTGTCTGGTCCACTATGCAGACAGGTCAGGGCAGTGTCTGGTCCACTATGTAGACAGGTCATATCAGTGTCTGGTCAACTATGCAGACATGTCAGGTCAGTGTCTGGTCCACTATGCAGACAGGTCAGGTCAGTGTCTGGTCCACAATGCAAACAGATAAAGTCAGTGTCTGGTCACTATGAAGACTGGTCAGGTCAGTGTCTGATCCACTATGCAGACAGGTCAGGGCAGTGTCTGTTCCACTATGCAAACAGGTCAGGTCATTGTCTGGTCCACTATGCAGACAGGTCAGTGTCTGGTCAACTATGCAGACAGGTCAGGTCAGTGTTTGGTCCACTATGCAGACAGGTCAGGGCAGTGTCTGATCCACAATGCAGACAGTATAGGTCCACTATGCGGACAGGTCAGGTCAGTGTCTGATCCACAATGCAGACAGGACAGGTCCACTATGCGGACAGGTCAGCTCAGTGACTGGTCCACTATGCAGACAGGTCAGGTCAGTGTCTGGTCCATTATGTAGACAGGTTAGGGCAGTGTCTGGTCCACTATGCAAAAAGGTCAGGTCAGTGTCTGGTCCACTATGCAGACAGGTCAGTGTCTGGTCAACTATGCAGACAGGTCAGGTCAGTGCCTGGTCCACTATGCAGACAGGTCAGGTCAGTGTCTGGTCCACTATGCAGACAGGTCAGGGCAGTGTCTGGTCCACTATGTAGACAGGTCATATCAGTGTCTGGTCAACTATGCAGACATGTCAGGTCAGTGTCTGGTCCACTATGCAGACAGGTCAGGTCAGTGTCTGGTCCACTATGCAAACAGATAAAGTCAGTGTCTGGTCACTATGAAGACAGGTCAGGTCAGTGTCTGATCCACTATGCAGACAGGTCAGGGCAGTGTCTGTTCCACTATGCAAACAGGTCAGGTCATTGTCTGGTCCACTATGCAGACAGGTCAGTGTCTGGTCAACTATGCAGACAGGTCAGGTCAGTGTTTGGTCCACTATGCAGACAGGTCAGGGCAGTGTCTGGTCCACTATGTAGATAGGTCATATCAGTATCTGTTCCACTATGCAGACAGTTAAGGTCAGTGTCTGGTCCACTATACAGACAGGTCAGGTCAGTGTCTGTTCCACTATGCAGACAGGTCAGGTCAGTGTCTGGTCCACTATGCAGACAGATCAAGTCAGTGTCTGGTCCACTATGCACACAGGTCAGGTCAGTGTCTGGTCCACTATGCAGACAGGTCAGGTCAGTGTCTGGTCCACGATGCAGACAGGTCAGATCAATGACTGGTCCATAATGCAGACAGATAAAGTCAGTGTCTGGTCCACTATGCAGACAGGTCAGGGCAGTGTCTGGTCAACCATGCAGACAGGACAGGTCCACTATGCGGACAGGTCAGGGCAGTGTCTGATCCACAATGCAGACAGGATAGGTCCACTATGCGGACAGGTCAGGGCAGTGTCTGATCCACAATGCAGACAGGACAGGTCCACTATGCGGACAGGTCAGCTCAGTGTCTGGTCCACTATGCAGACAGGTCAGGTCAGTGTCTGGTCCATTATGTAGACAGGTTAGGGCAGTGTCTGGTCCACTATGCAGACAGGTCAGGGCAGTGTCTGGTCCACTATGCAGACAAGTCAGGGAAGTGTCTGGTCCACTATGCAGACAGGTCAGGTCAGTGTCTGGTCATCTATGCAGACAGGTCAGGGCAGTGTCTTGTCCACTATGCAGACAGGTCAGGTCAGTTTCTGGTCCACTATGCAGAAAGGTCCGGGCAGTGTCTGGTCCACTATGCATGCAGGTCAGGGCAGTGTCTGGTTCACTATGCAGACAGGTCAGGGCAGTGTCTGGTCCACTATGCAGACAGGTCAGGTCAGTGTCTGGTCCATTATGCAGACAGGTTAGGGCAGTGTCTGGTCCACTATGCAGGCAGGTCAGGTCAGCGTCTGGTCCACTCTGCAGACAGGTTAGGTCAGTGTCTGGTCCACTATGCAGACAGATCAAGTCAGTGTCTGGTCCACTATGCTGCAGGTCAGGTCAGTGTCTAGTCCACTATGCATCAGGTCAGGTCAGTGTCTGGTCCACTATGCAGACAGGTCAGGGCAGTGTCTGTCCACTATGCAAACAGGTCAGGTCAGTGTCTGGTCCACTATGCAGACAGGTAAGTGTCTGGTCAACTATGCAGACAGGTCAGTTCAGTGTCTGGTCCACTATGCAGACAGGTCATGTCAGTGTCTGGTCCACTATGCAAAAAGGTCAGGTCAGTGTCTGGTCCATTATGCAGACAGGTTAGGGCAGTGTCTGGTCCACTATTCTGGCAGGTCAGGGCAGTGTCTGGTCCACTATGCAGAAAGGTCAGGGAAGTATCTGGTCCACTATGCAGACAGGGGAGGGCAGTGTCCGGTCCACTATGCAGAAAGGTCAGGGCCGTGTCTTTTCCACTATGCAGGCATGTCAGGGCAGTGTCTGTTCCACTATGCAGACAGGTCAGGGCAGTGTCTGGTCCACTATGCAGACAGGTCAAGTCAGTGTCTGGTCCATTATGCAGACAGGTTAGGGCAGTGTCTGGTCCACTATGCAGGCAGGTCAGGGCAGTTTCTGGTCCACTATGCAGAAAGTTCAGGGCAGTGTCTGGTCCACTATGCAGACAGGTCAGGTCATTGTCTAGTCCACTATGCAGACAGGTCATTTCAGTGTCTGGTCCACTATGCAGACAGGTGAGTTCAGTGTCTTGTCCACTATGCAGACAGGTCATGTCAGTGTCTTTTCCACTATGCAGAAAGGTCAGGTCAGTGTCTGGTCCACTATACATGCAGGTCAGGGCAGTGTCTGGTCCACTATGCAGACATATCAGGGCAGTGTCAGGTCCACTATGCAGACAGGTCAGGTCAGTGTCTTGTCCATTATGCAGACAGGTTAGGGCAGTGTCTGGTCCACTATGCAAACAGGTAAAGTCAGTGTCTGGTCACTATGAAGACAGGTCAGGTCAGTATCTGATCCACTATACAGACAGGTCATGTCATTGTCTGGTCCACTATGCAGACAGGTCAGTGTCTGGTCAACTATGCAAACAGGTCAGGTCAGTGTCTGGTTTACTATACAGACAGGTCAGGGCAGTGTCTGGTCCACTATATAGACAGGTCATATCAGTATCTGTTCCACTATGCAGACAGTTAAGGTCAGTGTCTGGTCCACTATACAGACAGGTCAGGTCAGTGTCTGGTCCACTATGCAGACAGGTCAGGTCAGTGTCTAGTCCACTATGCAGACAGATCAAGTCAGTGTCTAGTCCACTATGCAGACAGGTCAGGTCAGTGTCTGGTCCACTATGCAGACAGGTCAGGTCAGTGTCTGGTCCACGATGCAGACAGGTCAGGTCAATGACTGTCCCATTATGCAGACAGATAAAGTCAGTGTCTGGTCCACTATGCAGACAGGTCAGGTCAGTGTCTGGTCCACCATGCAGACAGGACAGGTCCACTATGCAGACAGGTCAGGTCAGTGTCTGGTCCACTATGCAGACAGGTCAGGTCGGTGTCTGGTCCACTATGCAGACAGGTCAGGGCAGTGTCTGTTCCACTATGCAAAAAGGTCAGGTCAGTGTCTGGTCCACTATGCAGACAGGTCAGTGTCTGGTCAACTATGCAGACAGGTCAGGTCAGTGCCTGGTCCACTATGCAGACAGGTCAGGTCAGTGTCTGGTCCACTATGCAGACAGGTCAGGGCAGTGTCTGGTCCACTATGTAGACAGGTCATATCAGTGTCTGGTCAACTATGCAGACATGTCAGGTCAGTGTCTGGTCCACTATGCAGACAGGTCAGGTCAGTGTCTGGTCCACTATGCAAACAGATAAAGTCAGTGTCTGGTCACTATGAAGACAGGTCAGGTCAGTGTCTGATCCACTATGCAGACAGGTCAGTGCAGTGTCTGTTCCACTATCCAAACAGGTCAGGTCATTGTCTGGTCCACTATGCAGACAGGTCAGTGTCTGGTCAACTATGCAGACAGGTCAGGTCAGTGTTTGGTCCACTATGCAGACAGGTCAGGGCAGTGTCTGGTCCACTATGTAGATAGGTCATATCAGTATCTGTTCCACTATGCAGACAGTTAAGGTCAGTGTCTGGTCCACTATACAGACAGGTCAGGTCAGTGTCTGTTCCACTATGCAGACAGGTCAGGTCAGTGTCTGGTCCACTATGCAGACAGATCAAGTCAGTGTCTGGTCCACTATGCACACAGGTCAGGTCAGTGTCTGGTCCACTATGCAGACAGGTCAGGTCAGTGTCTGGTCCACGATGCAGACAGGTCAGATCAATGACTGGTCCATAATGCAGACAGATAAAGTCAGTGTCTGGTCCACTATGCAGACAGGTCAGGGCAGTGTCTGGTCAACCATGCAGACAGGACAGGTCCACTATGCGGACAGGTCAGGGCAGTGTCTGATCCACAATGCAGACAGGATAGGTCCACTATGCGGACAGGTCAGGGCAGTGTCTGATCCACAATGCAGACAGGACAGGTCCACTATGCGGACAGGTCAGCTCAGTGTCTGGTCCACTATGCAGACAGGTCAGGTCAGTGTCTGGTCCATTATGTAGACAGGTTAGGGCAGTGTCTGGTCCACTATGCAAATAGGTCATGTCAGTGTCTGGTCCACTATGCAGACAGGTCAGTGTCTGGTCAACTATGCAGACAGGTCAGGTCAGTGCCTGGTCCACTATGCAGACAGGTCAGGTCAGTGTCTGGTCCACTATGCAGACAGGTCAGGGCAGTGTCTGGTCCACTATGTAGACAGGTCATATCAGTGTCTGGTCAACTATGCAGACATGTCAGGTCAGTGTCTGGTCCACTATGCAGACAGGTCAGGTCAGTGTCTGGTCCACAATGCAAACAGATAAAGTCAGTGTCTGGTCACTATGAAGACAGGTCAGGTCAGTGTCTGATCCACTATGCAGACAGGTCAGGGCAGTGTCTGTTCCACTATGCAAACAGGTCAGGTCATTGTCTGGTCCACTATGCAGACAGGTCAGTGTCTGGTCAACTATGCAGACAGGTCAGGTCAGTGTTTGGTCCACTATGCAGACAGGTCAGGGCAGTGTCTGATCCACAATGCAGACAGTATAGGTCCACTATGCGGACAGGTCAGGTCAGTGTCTGATCCACAATGCAGACAGGACAGGTCCACTATGCGGACAGGTCAGCTCAGTGACTGGTCCACTATGCAGACAGGTCAGGTCAGTGTCTGGTCCATTATGTAGACAGGTTAGGGCAGTGTCTGGTCCACTATGCAAAAAGGTCAGGTCAGTGTCTGGTCCACTATGCAGACAGGTCAGTGTCTGGTCAACTATGCAGACAGGTCAGGTCAGTAACTGGTCCACTATGCAGACAGGTCAGGTCAGTGTCTGGTCCACTATGCAGACAGGTCAGGGCAGTGTCTGGTCCACTATGTAGACAGGTCATATCAGTGTCTGGTCAACTATGCAGACATGTCAGGTCAGTGTCTGGTCCACTATGCAGACAGGTCAGGTCAGTGTCTGGTCCACTATGCAAACAGATAAAGTCAGTGTCTGGTCACTATGAAGACAGGTCAGGTCAGTGTCTGATCCACTATGCAGACAGGTCAGGGCAGTGTCTGTTCCACTATGCAAACAGGTCAGGTCATTGTCTGGTCCACTATGCAGACAGGTCAGTGTCTGGTCAACTATGCAGACAGGTCAGGTCAGTGTTTGGTCCACTATGCAGACAGGTCAGGGCAGTGTCTGGTCCACTATGTAGATAGGTCATATCAGTATCTGTTCCACTATGCAGACAGTTAAGGTCAGTGTCTGGTCCACTATACAGACAGGTCAGGTCAGTGTCTGTTCCACTATGCAGACAGGTCAGGTCAGTGTCTGGTCCACTATGCAGACAGATCAAGTCAGTGTCTGGTCCACTATGCACACAGGTCAGGTCAGTGTCTGGTCCACTATGCAGACAGGTCAGGTCAGTGTCTGGTCCACGATGCAGACAGGTCAGATCAATGACTGGTCCATAATGCAGACAGATAAAGTCAGTGTCTGGTCCACTATGCAGACAGGTCAGGGCAGTGTCTGGTCAACCATGCAGACAGGACAGGTCCACTATGCGGACAGGTCAGGGCAGTGTCTGATCCACAATGCAGACAGGATAGGTCCACTATGCGGACAGGTCAGGGCAGTGTCTGATCCACAATGCAGACAGGACAGGTCCACTATGCGGACAGGTCAGCTCAGTGTCTGGTCCACTATGCAGACAGGTCAGGTCAGTGTCTGGTCCATTATGTAGACAGGTTAGGGCAGTGTCTGGTCCACTATGCAGACAGGTCAGGGCAGTGTCTGGTCCACTATGCAGACAAGTCAGGGAAGTGTCTGGTCCACTATGCAGACAGGTCAGGTCAGTGTCTGGTCATCTATGCAGACAGGTCAGGGCAGTGTCTTGTCCACTATGCAGACAGGTCAGGTCAGTTTCTGGTCCACTATGCAGAAAGGTCCGGGCAGTGTCTGGTCCACTATGCATGCAGGTCAGGGCAGTGTCTGGTTCACTATGCAGACAGGTCAGGGCAGTGTCTGGTCCACTATGCAGACAGGTCAGGTCAGTGTCTGGTCCATTATGCAGACAGGTTAGGGCAGTGTCTGGTCCACTATGCAGGCAGGTCAGGGCAGTGTCTGGTCCACTATGCAGAAAGGTCAGGGCAGTGTCTGGTCCACTATGCAGACAGGGGAGGGCAGTGTCCGGTCCACTATGCAGAAAGGTCAGGGCCGTGTCTGGTCCACTATGCAGTTATGTCATGGCAGTGTCTGTTCCACTATGCAGACAGGTCAGGGCAATGTCTGGTCCACTATGCAGACAGGTCAGGTCAGTGACTGGTCCACCATGCAGACAGGACAGGTCCACTATGCGGACAGGTCAGGGCAGTGTCTGGTCCACAATGCAGAAAGGACAGGTCCACTATGCGGACAGGTCAGGGCAGTGTCTGATCCACAATGCAGACAGGAGAGGTCCATTATGCGGACAGGTCAGGTCAGTGTCTGGTCCATTATGCAGACAGGTTAGGGCAGTGTCTGGTCCACTATGCAAACAGGTCAGGGCAGTGTCTGGTCCACTATGCAGACAAGTCAGGGAAGTGTCTGGTCCACTATGCAGACAGGTCAGGTCAGTGTCTGATCCACTATGCAGACAGGTCAGGTCAGTGTCTGGTCCACTATGCAGACAGTTCAGGTCAGTGGCTGGTCCACTATGCAGACAGGTCAGGGCAGTGTCTGGTCCACTATATGGAAAGGTCAGGTCAGTGTCTTTTCCACTATGCAGACAGGTCAGTTCAGTGTCTGGTCCACTATGCAGACAGTTCAGGTCAGTGTCTGGTCCACAATGCAGAGAGGTCAGGTCAGTGTCTGGTCCACTATGCAGACAGGTCAGGTCAGTGTCTGGTCCACTATGCAGACAGTTCAGGTCAGTGGCTGGTCCACTATGCAGACAGGTCAGGGCAGTGTCTGGTCCACTATGCAGACAGGTCAGGTCAGTGTCTGGTCCACTATGTAGACTGGTCATATTAGTTTCTGGTCCACTATGCAGACAGGTCAGGTTAGTGTCTGGTCCACTATACAGACAGTCAGGTCAGCGTCTGGTCCACTCTGCAGACAGGTTAGGTCAGTGTCTGGTCCACTATGCAGACAGATCAAGTCAGTGTCTGGTCCACTATGCTGACAGGTCAGGTCAGTGTCTAGTCCACTATGTATCAGGTCAGGTCAGTGTCTGGTCCACTATGCAGACAGGTCAGGGCAGTGTCTGTCCACTATGCAAACAGGTCAGGTCAGTGTCTGGTCCACTATGCAGACAGGTCATTGTCTGGTCAACTATGCAGACAGGTCAGTTCAGTGTCTGGTCCACTATGCAGACAGGTCATGTCAGTGTCTGGTCCACTATGCGAAAAGGTCAGGGCAGTGTCTGGTCCACTATGCATGCAGGTCAGGGCAGTATCTGGTTCCTTATGCAGACAGGTCAGGGCAGTGTCTGGTCCACTATGCAGACAGGTCAGGTCAGTGTCTGGTCCATTATGCAGACAGGTTAGGGCAGTGTCTGGTCCACTATGCTGGCAGGTCAGGGCAGTGTCTGGTCCACTATGCAGAAAGGTCAGGGAAGTATCTGGTCCACTATGCAGACAGGGGAGGGTAGTGTCCGGTCCACTATGCAGAAAGGTCAGGGCCGTGTCTTTTCCACTATAAAGGCATGTCAGGGCAGTGTCTGTTCCACTATGCAGACAGGTCAGGGCAGTGTCTGGTCCACTATGCAGACAGGTCAAGTCAGTGTCAGGTCCACTATGCGGACAGGTCAGGGCAGTGTCAGATCCACTATGCAGACAGGTCAGGTCAGTGTCTTGTCCATTATGCAGATAGGTTAGGGCAGTGTCTAGTCCACTATGCAGACAAGTTAAGGAAGTATCTGGTCCACTATGCAGACTGGTCAGGTCAGTGTCTGATCCACTATGCAGACAGGTCAGGTCAGTGTCTGGTCAACTATGCATACAGGTCAGTTCAGTGTCTTGTCCACTATGCAGACAGGTAATGTCAGTGTCTGGTCCACTATGCAGACTGGTCAGGTCAGTGTCTGGTCCGCTATGCAGACAGATCAGGTCAGTGTCTGGTCCACTATATAAACAGGTCAGGGCAGTGTCTGGTCCACTATGCAGACAGGTCAGGTCAGTGTCTTGTCCACAATGCAGAGAGGTCAGGTCAGTGTCTGGTCCACTATGCAGAAAGGTCAGGTCAGTGTCTGGTCCAAAATGCAGATAGGTCAGGTCAGTGTCTGGTCCACTATGCATACAGTTCAGGTAAGTGGCTGGTCCACTATGCAGACAGGTCAGGGCAGTGTCTGGTCCACTATGCAGACAGGTCAGGTCAGTGTCTTGTCCACTATGCAGTTAGGTCAGGGCAGTGTCTGGTCCACTATAAAGACAGGTCAGGTCAGTGTCTGGTCCATTATGCAGACATGTTAGGGCAGTGTCTGGTCCACTATCCAGGCAGGTCAGGGCAGTGTCTGGTCCACTATGCAGAAAGGTCAGGGCAGAGTCTGGTCCACTATGCAGGCAGGGGAGGGCAGTGTCCTGTCCACTATGCAGAAAGGTAAGGGTCGTGTCTTGTCCACTATGCAGGCATGTCAGGACAGTGTCTGTTCCACTATGCAGGCAGATCAGGTCAGTGTCTGGTCCACTATGCAGACAGGTCAGGTCAGTGTCTGGTCCACTATGCAGACAGTTCAGGTCAGTGGCTGGTCCACTATGCCTACAGGTCAGGGCAGTGTCTGGTCCACTATGCAGACAGGTCAGGTCAGTGTCTTGTCCACTATGCAGTTAGGTCAGGTCAGTGTCTGGTCCATTATGCAGACAGGTTAGGGCAGTGTCTGGTCCACTATGCAGTCAGGTCAGGGCAGTGTCTGGTCCACTATGCAGAAAGGTCAGGGCAGTGTCTGGTCCACTATGCAGACAGGGGAGGGCAGTGTCCGGTCCACTATGCAGAAAGGTCAGGGCCGTGTCTGGTCCACTATGCAGACAGGTCAGGTCAGTGACTGGTCCATTATGCAGTTATGTAAGGGCAGTGTCTGTTCCACTATGCAGACAGATAAAGTCATTGTCTGGTCCACTATGCAGACAGGTCAGGGCAGTGTCTGTTCCACTATGCAGACAGGTCAGGGCAGTGTCTGGTCCACTATGCAGACAGGTCAGGTCAGTGACTGGTCCATTATGCAGTTATGTAAGGGCAGTGTCTGTTCCACTATGCAGACAGATAAAGTCAGTGTCTGGTCCACTATGCAGACAGGTCAGGTCAGTGTCTGGTCCACCATGCAGACAGGACAGGTCCACTATGCGGACAGGTCAGGGCAGTGTCTGGTCCACTATGCAGATAGGTCAGGTCAGTGTCTGGTCCACTATGCAGATAGTTCAGGTAAGTGGCTGGTCCACTATGCAGACAGGTCAGGGCAGTGTCTGGTCCACTATGCAGACAGGTCAGGTCAGTGTCTTGTCCACTATGCAGTTAGGTCAGGGCAGTGTCTGGTCCACTATAAAGACAGGTCAGGTCAGTGTCTGGTCCATTATGCAGACAGGTTAGGGCAGTGTCTGGTCCACTATGCAGGCAGGTCAGGGCAGTGTCTGGTCCACTATGCAGAAAGGTCAGGGCAGAGTCTTGTCCACTATGCAGGCAGGGGAGGGCAGTGTCCTGTCCACTATGCAGAAAGGTAAGGGTCGTGTCTGGTCCACTATGCAGGCATGTCAGGGCAGTGTCTGTTCCACTATGCAGGCAGATCAGGGCAGTGTATGGTGCACTATGCAGACATGTCAGGTCAGTGTCTGGTCCACTATGCAGACAGTTCAGGTCAGTTGCTGGTCCACTATGCAGACAGGTCAGGGCAGTGTCTGGTCCACTATGCAGAAAGGTCAGGTCAGTGTCTTGTCCACTATGCAGTTAGGTCAGGTCAGTGTCTGGTCCATTATGCAGACAGGTTAGGGCAGTGTCTGGTCCACTATGCAGAAAGGTCAGGTCAGTGTCTTGTCCACTATGCAGTTAGGTCAGGTCAGTGTCTGGTCCATTATGCAGACAGGTTAGGGCAGTGTCTGGTCCACTATGCAGAAAGGTCAGGTCAGTGTCTTGTCCACTATGCAGTTAGGTCAGGTCAGTGTCTGGTCCACTATGCAGGCAGGTCAGGGCAGTGTCTGGTCCACTATGCAGAAAGGTCAGGGCAGTGTCTGGTCCACTATGCAGACAGGGGAGGGCAGTGTCCGGTCCACTATGCAGAAAGGTCAGGGCCGTGTCTGGTCCACTATGCAGTTATGTCATGGCAGTGTCTGTTCCACTATGCAGACAGGTCAGGGCAGTGTCTGGTCCACTATGCAGACAGGTCAGGTCAGTGACTGGTCCATTATGCAGTTATGTAAGGGCAGTGTCTGTTCCACTATGCAGACAGATAAAGTCAGTGTCTGGTCCACTATGCAGACAGGTCAGGTCAGTGTCTGGTCCACCATGTAGACAGGACAGGTCCACTATGCGGACAGGTCAGGGCAGTGTCTGGTCCACAATGCAGAAAGGACAGGTCCACTATGCGGACAGGTCAGGGCAGTGTCTGATCCACAATGCAGACAGGACAGGTCCACTATGCGGACAGGTCAGGTCAGTGTTTGGTCCATTATGCAGACAGGTTAGGGCAGTGTCTGGTCCACTATGCAGACAGGTCAGGGCAGTGTCTGGTCCACTATGCAGACAAGTCAGGGAAGTGTCTGGTCCACTATGCAGACAGGTAAGGTCAGTGTCTGATCCACTATGCAGACATGTCAGGTCAGTGTCTGGTCATCTATGCAGTCAGGTCAGGGCAGTGTCTTGTCCACTATGCAGACAGGTCAGGTCAGTTTCTGGTCCACTATGCAGACAGGTCAGGGCAGTGTCTGGTCCACTATATGGAAAGGTCAGGTCAGTGTCTTTTCCACTATGCAGACAGGTCAGGTCAGTGTCTGGTCCACTATGCAGACAGGTCAGGTCAGTGTCTGGTCCACAATGCAGAGAGGTCTGGTCAGTGTCTGGTCCACTATGCAGACAGTTCAGGTTAGTGGCTGGTCCACTATGCAGACAGGTCAGGGCAGTGTCTGGTCCACTATGCAGACAGGTCAGGTCAGAGTCTGGTCCACTATGTAGACTGGTCATATTAGTTTCTGGTCCACTATGCAGACAGGTCAGGTTAGTGTCTGGTTCACTATACAGACAGGTCAGGTCAGCGTCTGGTCCACTCTGCAGACAGGTTAGGTCAGTGTCTGGTCCACTATGCAGACAGATCAAGTCAGTGTCTGGTCCACTATGCAGACAGGTCAGGTCAGTGTCTTTTCCACTATGCAGTTAGGTCAGGTCAGTGTCTGGTCCATTATGCAGACAGGTTAGGGCAGTGTCTGGTCCACTATGCAGTCAGGTCAGGGCAGTGTCTGGTCCACTATGCAGAAAGGTCAGGGCAGTGTCTGGTCCACTATGCAGACAGGGGAGGGCAGTGTCCGGTCCACTATGCAGAAAGGTCAAGGCCGTGTCTGGTCCACTATGCAGACAGGTCAGGTCAGTGACTGGTCCATTATGCAGTTATGTAAGGGCAGTGTCTGTTCCACTATGCAGACAGATAAAGTCATTGTCTGGTCCACTATGCAGACAGGTCAGGGCAGTGTCTGTTCCACTATGCAGACAGATAAAGTCAGTGTCTGGTCCACTATGCAGACAGGTCAGGTCAGTGTCTGGTCCACCATGCAGACAGGACAGGTCCACTATGCGGACAGGTCAGGGCAGTGTCTGATCCACAATGCAGACAGGACAGGTCCACTATGCGGACAGGTCAGGTGAGTGTCTGGTCCATTATGCAGACAGGTTAGGGCAGTGTCTGGTCCACTATGCAGACAGGTCAGGGCAGTGTCTGGTCCACTATGCAGACAAGTCAGGGAAGTGTCTGGTCCACTACGCAGACAGGTCAGGTCAGTGTCTGATCCACTATGCAGACATGTCAGGTCAGTGTCTGGTCATCTATGCAGTCTGGTCAGGGCAGTGTCTTGTCCACTATGCAGACAGGTCAGGTCAGTTTCTGGTCCACTATGCAGACAGGTCAGGGCACTGTCTGGTCCACTATATGGAAAGTTCAGGTCAGTGTCTTTTCCACTATGCAGACAGGTCAGGTCAGTGTCTGGTCCACTATATAGACAGCTCAGGTCAGTGTCTTGTCCACCATGCAGACAGTTCAGGTCAGTGGCTGGTCCACTATGCAGACAGGTCAGGGCAGTGTCTGGTCCATTATGCAGACAGGTCAGGTCAGTGTCTGGTCCACTATGTAGACTGGTCATATTAGTTTCTGGTCCACTATGCAGACAGGTCAGGTTAGTGTCTGGTCCACTATACAGACAGGTCAGGTCAGCGTCTGGTCCACTCTGCAGACAGGTTAGGTCAGTGTCTGGTCCACTATGCAGACAGATCAAGTCAGCGTTTGGTCCACTATGCAGACAGGTCAGGTCAGTGTCTGGTCCACTATGCAGAAAGGTAAGGTTCGTGTCTGGTCCACTATGCAGGCATGTCAGGGCAGTGTCTGTTCCACTATGCAGGCAGATCAGGGCAGTGTCTGGTCCACTATGCAGACAGGTCAGGTCAGTGTCTGGTCACTATGCAGACAGTTCAGGTCAGTGGCTGGTCCACTATGCAGACAGGTCAGGGCAGGGTCTGGTCCACTATGCAGAAAGGTCAGGTCAGTGTCTTGTCCACTATTCAGTTAGGTCAGGTCAGTGTCTGGTCCATTATGCAGACAGGTTAGGGCAGTGTCTGGTCCACTATGCAGGCAGGTCAGGGCAGTGTCTGGTCCACTATGCAGGCAGGTCAGGGCAGTGTCTGGTCCACTATGCAGAAAGGTCAGGGCAGTGTCTGGTCCACTATGCAGACAGGGGAGGGCAGTGTCCGGTCCACTATGCAGAAAGGTCAGGGCCGTGTCTGGTCCACTATGCAGTTATGTCATGGCAGTGTCTGTTCCACTATGCAGACAGGTCAGGGCAGTGTCTGGTCCACTATGCAGACAGGTCAGGTCAGTGACTGGTCCATTATGCAGTTATGTAAGGGCAGTGTCTGTTCCACTATGCAGACAGATAAAGTCAGTGTCTGGTCCACTATGCAGACAGGTCAGGTCAGTGTCTGGTCCACCATGCAGACAGGACAGGTCCACTATGCGGACAGGTCAGGGCAGTGTCTGGTCCACAATGCAGAAAGGACAGGTCCACTATGCGGACAGGTCAGGGCAGTGTCTGGTCCACTATGCAGACAGGTCAGGTCAGTGACTGGTCCATTATGCAGTTATGTAAGGGCAGTGTATGTTCCACTATGCAGACAGATAAAGTCATTGTCTGGTCCACTATGCAGACAGGTCAGGGCAGTGTCTGTTCCACTATGCAGACAGGTCAGGGCATTATCTGGTCCACTATGCAGACAGGTCAGGTCAGTGACTGGTCCATTATGCAGTTATGTAAGGGCAGTGTCTGTTCCACTATGCAGACAGATAAAGTCAGTGTCTGGTCCACTATGCAGACAGGTCAGGTCAGTGTCTGGTCCACCATGCAGACAGGACAGGTCCACTATGCGGACAGGTCAGGGCAGTGTCTGATCCACAATGCAGACAGGACAGGTCCACTATGCGGACAGGTCAGGTGAGTGTCTGGTCCATTATGCAGACAGGTTAGGGCAGTGTCTGGTCCACTATGCAGACAGGTCAGGGCAGTGTCTGGTCCACTATGCAGACAAGTCAGGGAAGTGTCTGGTCCACTATGCAGACAGGTCAGGTCAGTGTCTGATCCACTATGCAGACATGTCAGGTCAGTGTCTGGTCATCTATGCAGTCTGGTCAGGGCAGTGTCTTGTCCACTATGCAGACAGGTCAGGTCAGTTTCTGGTCCACTATGCAGACAGGTCAGGGCACTGTCTGGTCCACTATATGGAAAGGTCAGGTCAGTGTCTTTTCCACTATGCAGACAGGTCAGGTCAGTGTCTGGTCCACTATGCAGACAGGTCAGGTCAGTGTCTGGTCCACAATGCAGAGAGGTCAGGTCAGTGTCTGGTCCACTATACAGACAGCTCAGGTCAGTGTCTTGTCCACTATGCAGACAGTTCAGGTCAGTGGCTGGTCCACTATGCAGACAGGTCAGGGCAGTATCTGGTCCACTATGCAGACAGGTCAGGTCAGTGTCTGGTCCACTATGTAGACTGGTCATATTAGTTTCTGGTCCACTATGCAGACAGGTCAGGTTAGTGTCTGGTCCACTATACAGACAGGTCAGGTCAGCGTCTGGTCCACTCTGCAGACAGGTTAGGTCAGTGTCTGGTCCACTATGCAGACAGATCAAGTCAGTGTTTGGTCCACTATGCAGACAGGTCAGGTCAGTGTCTGGTCCACTATGCAGACAGGTCAGGTCAGTGTCTGGTCCACTATGCAGATAGTTCAGGTCAGTGTTTGGTCCACTATGCAGACAGGTCAGGGCAGTGTCTGGTCCACTATGCAGATAGGTCAGGTCAGTGTCTGGTCCACTATGCAGATAGTTCAGGTAAGTGGCTGGTCCACTATTCAGACAGGTCAGGGCAGTGTCTGGTCCACTATGCAGACAGGTCAGGTCAGTGTCTTGTCCACTATGCAGTTAGGTCAGGGCAGTGTCTGGTCCACTATAAAGACAGGTCAGGTCAGTGTCTGGTCCATTATGCAGACAGGTTAGGGCAGTGTCTGGTCCACTATGCAGGCAGGTCAGGGCAGTGTCTGGTCCACTATGCAGAAAGGTCAGGGCAGAGTCTTGTCCACTATGCAGGCAGGGGAGGGCAGTGTCCTGTCCACTATGCAGAAAGGTAAGGGTCGTGTCTGGTCCACTATGCAGGCATGTCAGGGCAGTGTCTGTTCCACTATGCAGGCAGATCAGGGCAGTGTATGGTCCACTATGCAGACAGGTCAGGTCAGTGTCTGGTCCACTATGCAGACAGTTCAGGTCAGTTGCTGGTCCACTATGCAGACAGGTCAGGGCAGTGTCTGGTCCACTATGCAGAAAGGTCAGGTCAGTGTCTTGTCCACTATGCAGTTAGGTCAGGTCAGTGTCTGGTCCATTATGCAGACAGGTTAGGGCAGTGTCTGGTCCACTATGCAGAAAGGTCAGGTCAGTGTCTTGTCCACTATGCAGTTAGGTCAGGTCAGTGTCTGGTCCACTATGCAGGCAGGTCAGGGCAGTGTCTGGTCCACTATGCAGAAAGGTCAGGGCAGTGTCTGGTCCACTATGCAGACAGGGGAGGGCAGTGTCCGGTCCACTATGCAGAAAGGTCAGGGCCGTGTCTGGTCCACTATGCAGTTATGTCATGGCAGTGTCTGTTCCACTATGCAGACAGGTCAGGGCAGTGTCTGGTCCACTATGCAGACAGGTCAGGTCAGTGACTGGTCCATTATGCAGTTATGTAAGGGCAGTGTCTGTTCCACTATGCAGACAGATAAAGTCAGTGTCTGGTCCACTATGCAGACAGGTCAGGTCAGTGTCTGGTCCACCATGCAGACAGGACAGGTCCACTATGCGGACAGGTCAGGGCAGTGTCTGGTCCACAATGCAGAAAGGACAGGTCCACTATGCGGACAGGTCAGGGCAGTGTCTGATCCACAATGCAGACAGGACAGGTCCACTATACGGACAGGTCATGTCAGTGTCTGGTCCATTATGCAGACAGGTTAGGGCAGTGTCTGGTCCACTATGCAGACAGGTCAGGGCAGTGTCTGGTCCACTATGCAGACAAGTCAGGGAAGTGTCTGGTCCACTATGCAGACAGGTCAGGTCAGTGTCTGATCCACTATGCAGACATGTCAGGTCAGTGTCTGGTCATCTATGCAGTCTGGTCAGGGCAGTGTCTTGTCCACTATGCAGACAGGTCAGGTCCGTTTCTGGTCCACTATGCAGACAGGTCAGGGCAGTGTCTGGTCCACTATATGGAAAGGTCAGGTCAGTGTCCTTTCCACTATGCAGACAGGTCAGGTCAGTGTCTGGTCCACTATGCAGACAGGTCAGGTCAGTGTCTGGTCCACAATGCAGAGAGGTCAGGTCAGTGTCTGGTCCACTATGCAGACAGGTCAGGTCAGTGTCTGGTCCACTATGCAGACAGTTCAGGTTAGTGGCTGGTCCACTATGCAGACAGGTCAGGGCAGTGTCTGGTCCACTATGCAGACAGGTCAGGTCAGTGTCTGGTCCACTATGTAGACTGGTCATATTAGTTTCTGGTCCACTATGCAGACAGGTCAGGTTAGTGTCTGGTCCACTATACAGACAGGTCAGGTCAGCGTCTGGTCCACTCTGCAGACAGGTTAGGTCAGTGTCTGGTCCACTATGCAGACAGATCAAGTCAGTGTCTGGTCCACTATGCAGACAGGTCAGGTCAGTGTCTTGTCCACTATGCAGTTAGGTCAGGTCAGTGTCTGGTCCATTATGCAGACAGGTTAGGGCAGTGTCTGGTCCACTATGCAGTCAGGTCAGGGCAGTGTCTGGTCCACTATGCAGAAAGGTCAGGGCAGTGTCTGGTCCACTATGCAGACAGGGGAGGGCAGTGTCCGGTCCACTATGCAGAAAGGTCAGGGCCGTGTCTGGTCCACTATGCAGACAGGTCAGGTCAGTGACTGGTCCATTATGCAGTTATGTAAGGGCAGTGTCTGTTCCACTATGCAGACAGATAAAGTCATTGTCTGGTCCACTATGCAGACAGGTCAGGGCAGTGTCTGTTCCACTATGCAGACAGATAAAGTCAGTGTCTGGTCCACTATGCAGATAGGTCAGGTCAGTGTCTGGTCCACCATGCAGACAGGACAGGTCCACTATGCGGACAGGTCAGGGCAGTGTCTGATCCACAATGCAGACAGGACAGGTCCACTATGCGGACAGGTCAGGTGAGTGTCTGGTCCATTATGCAGACAGGTTAGGGCAGTGTCTGGTCCACTATGCAGACAGGTCAGGTCAGTGTCTGGTCCACTATGTAGACTGGTCATATTAGTTTCTGGTCCACTATGCAGACAGGTCAGGTCAGTGTCTGGTCCACTATACAGACAGGTCAGGTCAGCGTCTGGTCCACTCTGCAGACAGGTTAGGTCAGTGTCTGGTCCACTATGCAGACAGATCAAGTCAGTGTTTGGTCCACTATGCAGACAGGTCAGGTCAGTGTCTGGTCCACTATGCAGACAGGTCAGGTCAGTGTCTGGTCCACTATGCAGATAGTTCAGGTCAGTGTTTGGTCCACTATGCAGACAGGTCAGGGCAGTGTCTGGTCCACTATGCAGATAGGTCAGGTCAGTGTCTGGTCCACTATGCAGATAGTTCAGGTAAGTGGCTGGTCCACTATGCAGACAGGTCAGGGCAGTGTCTGGTCCACTATTCAGACAGGTCAGGTCAGTGTCTTGTCCACTATGCAGTTAGGTCAGGGCAGTGTCTGGTCCACTATAAAGACAGGTCAGGTCAGTGTCTGGTCCATTATGCAGACAGGTTAGGGCAGTGTCTGGTCCACTATGCAGGCAGGTCAGGGCAGAGTCTTGTCCACTATGCAGGCAGGGGAGGGCAGTGTCCTGTCCACTATGCAGAAAGGTAAGGGTCGTGTCTGGTCCACTATGCAGGCATGTCAGGGCAGTGTCTGTTCCACTATGCAGGCAGATCAGGGCAGTGTATGGTCCACTATGCAGACAGGTCAGGTCAGTGTCTGGTCCACTATGCAGACAGTTCAGGTCAGTTGCTGGTCCACTATGCAGACAGGTCAGGGCAGTGTCTGGTCCACTATGCAGAAAGGTCAGGTCAGTGTTTTGTCCACTATGCAGTTAGGTCAGGTCAGTGTCTGGTCCATTATGCAGACAGGTTAGGGCAGTGTCTGGTCCACTATGCAGAAAGGTCAGGTCAGTGTCTTGTCCACTATGCAGTTAGGTCAGGTCAGTGTCTGGTCCACTATGCAGGCAGGTCAGGGCAGTGTCTGGTCCACTATGCAGAAAGGTCAGGGCAGTGTCTGGTCCACTATGCAGACAGGGGAGGGCAGTGTCCGGTCCACTATGCAGAAAGGTCAGGGCCGTGTCTGGTCCACTATGCAGTTATGTCATGGCAGTGTCTGTTCCACTATGCAGACAGGTCAGGGCAGTCAATCAATTCAATCAATTTTATTTTATATAGCCCTTCTTACATCAGCTAATATCTCGAAGTGCTGTACAGAAACCCAGCCTAAAACCCCAAACAGCTAGTAATGCAGGTGTAGAAGCACGGTGGCTAGGAAAAACTCCCTAGAAAGGCGAAAACCTAGGAAGAAACCTAGAGAGGAACCAGGCTATGAGGGGTGGCCAGTCCTCTTCTGGCTGTGCCGGGTGGAGATTATAACAGAACCATGCCAAGATGTTCAAAAATGTTCATAAGTGACAAGCATGGTCAAATAATAATCAGGAATAAATCTCAGTTGGCTTTTCATAGCCGATCATTAAGAGTTGAAAACAGCAGGTCTGGGACAGGTAGGGGTTCCATAACCGCAGGCAGAACAGTTGAAACTGGAATAGCAGCAAGGCCAGGCGGACTGGGGACAGCAAGGAGTCACCACGGCCGGTAGTCCCGACGTATGGTCCTAGGGCTCAGGTCTCTCAGTTGGCTTTTCATAGCCGATCATTAAGAGTTGAAAACAGCAGGTCTGGGACAGGTAGGGGTTTCGTAGCCGCAGGCAGAACAGTTGAAACTGGAATAGCAGCAAGGCCAGGCGGACTGGGGACAGCAAGGTGTCATCATGCCCGGTAGTCCTGACGTATGGTCCTAGGGCTCAGGTTCTCAGAGAGAAAGAGAGAACGAGAGAATTAGAGAGAGCATACTTAAATTCACACAGGACACTGGATAAGACAGGAGAAGTACTCCAGGTATAACCAACTAACCCCAGCCCCCCGACACATAAACTACTGCAGCATAAATACTGGAGGCTGAGACAGGAGCGGTCCGGAGACACTGTGGCCCCATCCGAAGAAACCCCCGGACAGGGCCAAACAGGAAGGATATAACCCCACCCACTCCGCCAAAGCACAGCCCCCGCACCACTAGAGGGATATCCCCAACCACCAACTTACAATCCTGAGACAAGGCCGAGTATAGCCCACAGAGGTCTCCACCACAGCACAAACCAAGGGGGGGGCGCCAACCCAGACAGGAAGATCACGTCAGTAACTCAACCCACTCAAGTGACGCACCCCTCCCAGGGACGGCATGAAAGAGCACCAGCAAGCCAGTGACTCAGCCCCTGCAACAGGGTTAGAGGCAGAGAACCCCAGTGGAGAGGGGAACCGGCCCGGCAGAGACAGCAAGGGCTGTTCGTTGCTCCAGCCTTTCCGTTCACCTTCACACTCCTGGGCCAGACTACACTCAATCATATGACCTACTGAAGAGATAAGTCTTCAGTAAAGACTTAAAGGTTGAGACCGAGTCTGCGTCTCTCACATGGGTAGGCAGACTGTTCCATAAAAATGGAGATCTATAGGAGAAAGCCCTGCCTCCCGCTGTTTGCTTAGAAATTCTAGGGACAATTAGGAGGCCTGCGTCTTGTGACCGTAGCGTACGTATTGGTATGTACGGCAGGACCAACTCGGAAAGATAGGTAGGAGCAAGCCCATGTAACGCTTTATAGGTTAACAGTAAAACCTTGAAATCAGCCCTTGCCTTAACAGGAAGCCAGTGTAGGGAAGCTAGCACTGGAGTAATATGATCAAATTTCTTGGTTCTAGTCAGGATTCTAGCAGCCGTATTTAGCACTAACTGAAGTTTATTTAGTGCTTTATCCGGGTAGCCGGAAAATAGAGCATTGCAGTAGTCTAACCTAGAAGTAACAAATGCATGGATTAATTTTTCTGCATCATTTTTGGACAGAAAATTTCTGATTTTTGCAATGTTACGTAGATGGAAAAAAGCTGTCCTTGAAACAGTCTTGATATGTTCGTCAAAAGAGAGATCAGGGTCAAGAGTAACGCCGAGGTCCTTCACAGTTTTATTTGAGACGACTTTACAACCATCAAGATGAATTGTCAGATTTAACAGAAGATCTCTTTGTTTCTTGGGACCTAGAACAAGCATCTCTGTTTTGTCCGAGTTTAAAAGTAAAAAGTTTTCAGCCATCCACTTCCTTATGTCTGAAACACAGGCTTCTAGCGAGGGCAATTTTGGGGCTTCACCATGTTTCATTGAAATGTACAGCTGTGTGTCATCCGCATAGCAGTGAAAGTTAACATTATGTTTTCGAATAACATCCCCAAGAGGTAAAATATATAGTGAAAACAATAGTGGTCCTAAAACGGAACCTTGAGGAACACCGAAATGTACAGTTGATTTGTCGGAGGACAGACCATTCACAGAGACAAACTGATATCTTTCCGACAGGTAGGATCTAAACCAGGCCAGAACTTGTCCGTGTAGACCAATTTGGGTTTCCAGTCTCTCCAAAAGAATGTGGTGATCGATGGTGTCAAAGGCAGCACTAAGGTCTAGTAGCACGAGGACAGATGCAGAGCCTCGGTCTGACGCCATTAAAAGGTCATTTACCACCTTCACAAGTGCAGTCTCAGTGCTATGATGGGGTCTAAAACCAGACTGAAGCATTTCGTATACATTGTTTGTCTTCAGAAAGGCAGTGAGTTGCTGCGCAACAGCTTTTTCTAAAATTTTTGAGAGGAATGGAAGATTCGATATAGGCCGATAGTTTTTTATATTTTCCGGGTCAAGGTTTGGCTTTTTCAAGAGAGGCTTTATCACTGCCACTTTTAGTGAGTTTGGTACACATCCGGTGGATAGAGAGCTGTTTATTATGTTCAACATAGGAGGGCCAAGCACAGGAAGCAGCTCCTTCAGCAGTTTAGTAGGAATAGGATCCAGTATGCAGCTTGAAGGTTTAGAGGCCATGATTATTTTCATCATTGTGTCAAGAGATATAGTACTAAAACACTTAAGTGTCTCTCCCGATCCCAGGCCCTCGCAGAGCTGTGCAGATCCAGGACAGCTAAGCCCTGGAGGAATACGCAGATTCAAAGAGGAGTCCGTAATTTGCTTTCTAATGGTCATGATCTTTTCCTCAAAGAAGTTCATGAATTTATCACTGCTGAAGTGAAAGCCATCCTCTCTTGGGGAATGCTGCTTTTTAGTTAGCTTTGCAACAGTATCAAAAAGAAATTTTGGATTGTTCTTATTTTCCTCGATTAAGTTGGAAAAGTAGGATGATCGAGCAGCAGTGAGGGCTCTTCGGTACTGCACGGTACTGTCTTTCCAAGCTAGTCGGAAAACTTCCAGTTTGGTGTGGCGCCATTTCCGTTCCAATTTCCTGGAAGCTTGCTTCAAAGCTCGGGTATTTTCTGTATACCAGGGAGCTAGTTTCTTATGACAAATGTTTTTCGTTTTTAGGGGTGCAACTGCATCTAGGGTATTGCGCAAGGTTAAATTGAGTTCCTCAGTTAAGTGGTTAACTGATTTTTGTCCTCTGACGTCCTTGGGTGGGCAGAAGGAGTCTGGAAGGGCATCAATGAATTTTTGTGTTGTTTGAGAATTTATAGCACGACTTTTGATGCTCCTTGGTTGGGGTCTGAGCAGATTATTTGTTGCGATTACAAATGTAATAAAATGGTGGTCCGATAGTCCAGGATTTTGTGGAAAAACATTAAGATCTACAACATTTATTCCATGGGACAAAACTAGGTCCAGAGTATGACTGTGGCAGTGAGTAGGTCCAGAGACATGTTGGACAAAACCCACTGAGTCGATAATGGCTCCGAAAGACTTTTGGAGTGGGTCTGTGGACTTCTCCATGTGAATATTAAAATCACCAAAAATTAGAATATGATCTGCTATGACTACAAGGTCTGATAGGAATTCAGGAAACTCAGAGAGGAACGCTGTATATGGCCCAGGAGGCCTGTAAACAGTAGCTATAAAAAGTGATTGAGTAGGCTGCATAGATTTCATGACTAGAAGCTCAAAAGATGAAAACGCCATTTTTTTTTTTGTAAATTGAAATTTGCTATCGTAAATGTTAGCAACACCTCCGCCTTTGCGGGATGCACGGGGAATATGGTCACTAGTGTAACCAGGAGGTGAGGCCTCATTTAACACAGCAAATTCATCAGGCTTAAGCCATGTTTCAGTCAGGCCAATCACATCAAGATTATGATCAGTGATTAGTTCATTGACTATGACTGCCTTTGAAGTGAGGGATCTAACATTAAGTAACCCTATTTTGAGATGTGAGGTATCACGATCTCTTTCAATAATGGCAGGAATGGAGGAGGTCTTTATCCTAATAAGATTGCTAGGGTGAACACCGCCATGTTTAGTTTTGCCCAACCTAGGTCGAGGCACAGACACAGTCTCAATGGGTATGGCTGAGCTGACTACACTGACTGTGCTATTGGCAGACTCCACTAAGCTGGCAGGTTGGCTAACAGCCTGCTGCCTGGCCTGCACCCTATTTCACTGTGGGGCTAGAGGAGTTAGAGCCCTATCTATGTTGGTAGATAAGAGGAGAGCACCCCTCCAGCTAGGATGGAGTCCGTCACTCCTCAGCAGGTCAGGCTTGGTCCTGTTTGTGGGTGAGTCCCAGAAAGAGGGCCAATTATCCACAAATGTTATCTTTTGGGAGGGGCAGAAAACAGTTTTCAACCAGCGATTAAGTGCTGAGACTCTGCTGTAGAGCTCGTCACTTCCCCTAACTGGGAGGGGGCCAGAGACAATTACTCGATGCCGACACATCTTTCTAGCTGATTTACACGCTGAAGCTATGTTGCACTTGGTGACCTCTGACTGTTTCATCCTAACATCGTTGGTGCCGACGTGGATAACAATATCTCTATACTCTCTACACTCGCCAGTTTTAGCTTTAGCCAGCACCATCTTTAGATTAGCCTTAACGTCGGTAGCCCTGCCCCCTGGTAAACAGTGTATGATCGCTGGGTGATTCGTTTTAAGTCTAATACTGCGGGTAATGGAGTCGCCAATGACTAGGGTTTTCAATTTGTCAGAGCTAATGGTGGGAGCCTTCGGCGTCTCAGACCCCGTAACGGGAGGAGTAGAGACTAGAGAAGACTCAGACTCAGACTCCGACTCGCTACATAATGGGGAAAACCGGTTGAAGGTTTCTGTCGGCTGAATGAGCGACACCGGTTGAACATTCCAACAGTATTTCCCTCCAGAAGCCATGAGAAAGTTGTCCGGCTGCGGGGACTGTGCGGGGGGATTTATACTAACGTTACTGTCTGTACTTACTGGTGGCACAGACGCTGTTTCTTCCTTTCCTACACTGAGATTACCCTTGCCTAACGATTGCGTCTGAAGCTGGGCTTGTAGCACAGCTATTCTCGCCGTAAGGCGATCGTTCTCCTGTATATTATGAGTACAGCGACTGCAATTAGAAGACATCATGTTAATGTTACTACTTAGCTTCGGCTGTTGAAGATGTTGATGAACCATGTCCAGATAAAGCGTCCGGAGTGAAAAAGTTGAATAAGGGAAAAAAGTTGCGATGGAAAAAAGGAAAATAACGTAAAGTTGGCAGCTAAAACGCACAGGAAAATGACTCTTCTGTCTCGGGATAAACGTCCGGGGTGAAAAAGTTTAACGAAAAAAGATGAGTGAGGACAAAACTAAAAAGTTGGTAAATTTGTTGAACACAAAGATTGATTAAACGTTTATTAAAAGTGTCTGGTCCACTATGCAGACAGGTCAGGTCAGTGACTGGTCCATTATGCAGTTATGTAAGGGCAGTGTCTGTTCCACTATGCAGACAGATAAAGTCAGTGTCTGGTCCACTATGCAGACAGGTCAGGTCAGTGTCTGGTCCACCATGCAGACAGGACAGGTCCACTATGCGGACAGGTCAGGGCAGTGTCTGGTCCACAATGCAGAAAGGACAGGTCCACTATGCGGACAGGTCAGGGCAGTGTCTGATCCACAATGCAGACAGGACAGGTCCACTATGCGGACAGGTCAGGTCAGTGTCTGGTCCATTATGCAGACAGGTTAGGGCAGTGTCTGGTCCACTATGCAGACAGGTCAGGGCAGTGTCTGGTCCACTATGCAGACAAGTCAGGGAAGTGTCTGGTCCACTATGCAGACAGGTCAGGTCAGTGTCTGATCCACTATGCAGACATGTCAGGTCAGTGTCTGGTCATCTATGCAGTCTGGTCAGGGCAGTGTCTTGTCCACTATGCAGACAGGTCAGGTCAGTTTCTGGTCCACTATGCAGACAGGTCAGGGCAGTGTCTGGTCCACTATATGGAAAGGTCAGGTCAGTGTCTTTTCCACTATGCAGACAGGTCAGGTCAGTGTCTGGTCCACTATGCAGACAGGTCAGGTCAGTGTCTGGTCCACAATGCAGAGAGGTCAGGTCAGTGTCTGGTCCACTATGCAGACATGTCAGGTCAGTGTCTGGTCCACTATGCAGACAGTTCAGGTTAGTGGCTGGTCCACTATGCAGACAGGTCAGGGCAGTGTCTGGTCCACTATGCAGACAGGTCAGGTCAGTGTCTGGTCCACTATGTAGACTGGTCATATTAGTTTCTGGTCCACTATGCAGACAGGTCAGGTTAGTGTCTGGTCCACTATACAGACAGGTCAGGTCAGCGTCTGGTCCACTCTGCAGACAGGTTAGGTCAGTGTCTGGTCCACTATGCAGACAGATCAAGTCAGTGTCTGGTCCACTATGCAGACAGGTCAGGTCAGTGTCTTGTCCACTATGCAGACAGGGGAGGGCAGTGTCCGGTCCACTATGCAGAAAGGTCAGGGCCGTGTCTGGTCCACTATGCAGACAGGTCAGGTCAGTGACTGGTCCATTATGCAGTTATGTAAGGGCAGTGTCTGTTCCACTATGCAGACAGATAAAGTCATTGTCTGGTCCACTATGCAGACAGGTCAGGGCAGTGTCTGTTCCACTATGCAGACAGATAAAGTCAGTGTCTGGTCCACTATGCAGACAGGTCAGGTCAGTGTCTGGTCCACCATGCAGACAGGACAGGTCCACTATGCGGACAGGTCAGGGCAGTGTCTGATCCACAATGCAGACAGGACAGGTCCACTATGCGGACAGGTCAGGTGAGTGTCTGGTCCATTATGCAGACAGGTTAGGGCAGTGTCTGGTCCACTATGCAGACAGGTCAGGGCAGTGTCTGGTCCACTATGCAGACAAGTCAGGGAAGTGTCTGGTCCACTATGCAGACAGGTCAGGTCAGTGTCTGATCCACTATGCAGACATGTCAGGTCAGTGTCTGGTCATCTATGCAGTCTGGTCAGGGCAGTGTCTTGTCCACTATGCAGACAGGTCAGGTCAGTTTCTGGTCCACTATGCAGACAGGTCAGGGCACTGTCTGGTCCACTATATGGAAAGGTCAGGTCAGTGTCTTTTCCACTATGCAGACAGGTCAGGTCAGTGTCTGGTCCACTATGCACACAGGTCAGGTCAGTGTCTGGTCCACAATGCAGAGAGGTCAGGTCAGTGTCTGGTCCACTATGCAGACAGGTCAGGTCAGTGTCTGGTCCACTATGCAGACAGTTCAGGTTAGTGGCTGGTCCACTATGCAGACAGGTCAGGGCAGTGTCTGGTCCACTATGCAGACAGGTCAGGTCAGTGTCTGGTCCACTATGTAGACTGGTCATATTAGTTTCTGGTCCACTATGCAGACAGGTCAGGTTAGTGTCTGGTCCACTATACAGACAGGTCAGGTCAGCGTCTGGTCCACTCTGCAGACAGGTTAGGTCAGTGTCTGGTCCACTATGCAGACAGATCAAGTCAGTGTCTGGTCCACTATGCTGACAGGTCAGGTCAGTGTCTAGTCCACTATGCAGACAGGGGAGGGCAGTGTGTGGTCCACTATGCAGACAGGTCATTGTCTGGTCAACTATGCAGACAGGTCAGTTCAGTGTCTGGTCCACGATGCAGACAGGTCATGTCAGTGTCTGGTCCACTATGCAAAAAGGTCAGGGCAGTGTCTGGTCCACTATGCATGCAGGTCAGGGCAGTGTCTGGTTCACTATGCAGACAGGTCAGGGCAGTGTCTGGTCCACTATGCAGACAGGTCAGGTCAGTGTCTGGTCCATTATGCAGACAGGTTAGGGCAGTGTCTGGTCCACTATGCAGGCAGGTCAGGGCAGTGTCTTGTCCACTATGCAGAAAGGTCAGGGCAGTATCTGGTCCACTATGCAGACAGGGGAGGGCAGTGTCCGGTCCACTATGCAGAAAGGTCAGGGCCGTGTCTTTTCCACTATGCAGGCATGTCAGGGCAGTGTCTGATCCACTATGCAGACAGGTCAGGGCAGTGTCTGGTCCACTATACAGACAGGTCAGGGCAGTGTCTGGTCCACTATGCAGACTGGTCAGGTCATTGTCTAGTCCACTATGCAGACAGGTCAGGTCAGTGTCTGGTCCACAATGCAGAGAGGTCAGGTCAGTGTCTGGTCCACTATATAGACAGCTCAGGTCAGTGTCTTGTCCACTATGCAGACAGTTCAGGTCAGTGGCTGGTCCACTATGCAGACAGGTCAGGGCAGTGTCTGGTCCACTATGCAGACAGGTCAGGTCAGTGTCTGGTCCACTATGTAGACTGGTCATATTAGTTTCTGGTCCACTATGCAGACAGGTCAGGTTAGTGTCGGGTCCACTATACAGACAGGTCAGGTCAGCGTCTGGTCCACTCTGCAGACAGGTTAGGTCAGTGTCTGGTCCACTATGCAGACAGATCAAGTCAGTGTTTGGTCCACTATGCAGACAGGTCAGGTCAGTGTCTGGTCCACTATGCAGAAAGGTAAGGGTCGTGTCTGGTCCACTATGCAGGCATGTTAGGGCAGTGTCTGTTCCACTATGCAGGCAGATCAGGGCAGTGTCTGGTCCACTATGCAGACAGGTCAGGTCAGTGTCTGGTCCACTATGCAGACAGTTCAGGTCAGTGGCTGGTCCACTATGCAGACAGGTCAGGGCAGGGTCTGGTCCACTATGCAGAAAGGTCAGGTCAGTGTCTTGTCCACTATAGAGTTAGGTCAGGTCAGTGTCTGGTCCATCATGCAGACAGGTTAGGGCAGTGTCTGGTCCACTATGCAGGCAGGTCAGGGCAGTGTCTGGTCCACTATGCAGAAAGGTCAGGGCAGTGTCTGGTCCACTATGCAGACAGGGGAGGGCAGTGTCCGGTCCACTATGCAGAAAGGTCAGGGCCGTGTCTGGTCCACTATGCAGTTATGTCATGGCAGTGTCTGTTCCACTATGCAGACAGGTCAGGGCAGTGTCTGGTCCACTATGCAGACAGGTCAGGTCAGTGACTGGTCCATTATGCAGTTATGTAAGGGCAGTGTCTGTTCCACTATGCAGACAGATAAAGTCAGTGTCTGGTCCACTATGCAGACAGGTCAGGTCAGTGTCTGGTCCACCATGCAGACAGGACAGGTCCACTATGCGGACAGGTCAGGGCAGTGTCTGGTCCACAATGCAGAAAGGACAGGTCCACTATGAGGACAGGTCAGGGCAGTGTCTGATCCACAATGCAGACAGGACAGGTCCACTATGCGGACAGGTCAGGTCAGTGTCTGGTCCATTATGCAGACAGGTTAGGGCAGTGTCTGGTCCACTATGCAGACAGGTAAGGGCAGTGTCTGGTCCATTATGCAGACAAGTCAGGGAAGTGTCTGGTCCACTATGCAGACAGGTCAGGTCAGTGTCTGATCCACTATGCAGACATGTCAGGTCAGTGTCTGGTCATCTATGCAGTCTGGTCAGGGCAGTGTCTTGTCCACTATGCAGACAGGTCAGGTCAGTTTCTGGTCCACTATGCAGACAGGTCAGGGCAGTGTCTGGTCCACTATATGGAAAGGTCAGGTCAGTGTCTTTTCCACTATGCAGACAGGTCAGGTCAGTGTCTGGTCCACTATGCAGACAGGTCAGGTCAGTGTCTGGTCCACAATGCAGAGAGGTCAGGTCAGTGTCTGGTCCACTATGCAGACAGGTCAGGTCAGTGTCTGGTCCACTATGCAGACAGTTCAGGTTAGTGGCTGGTCCACTATGCAGACAGGTCAGGGCAGTGTCTGGTCCACTATGCAGACAGGTCAGGTCAGTGTCTGGTCCACTATGTAGACTGGTCATATTAGTTTCTGGTCCACTATGCAGACAGGTCAGGTTAGTGTCTGGTCCACTATACAGACAGGTCAGGTCAGCGTCTGGTCCACTCTGCAGACAGGTTAGGTCAGTGTCTGGTCCACTATGCAGACAGATCAAGTCAGTGTCTGGTCCACTATGCTGACAGGTCAGGTCAGTGTCTAGTCCACTATGCAGACAGGGGAGGGCAGTGTGTGGTCCACTATGCAGACAGGTCATTGTCTGGTCAACTATGCAGACAGGTCAGTTCAGTGTCTGGTCCACTATGCAGACAGGTCATGTCAGTGTCTGGTCCACTATGCATAAAGGTCAGGGCAGTGTCTGGTCCACTATGCATGCAGGTCAGGGCAGTGTCTGGTTCACTATGCAGACAGGTCAGGGCAGTGTCTGGTCCACTATGCAGACAGGTCAGGTCAGTGTCTGGTCCATTATGCAGACAGGTTAGGGCAGTGTCTGGTCCACTATGCAGGCAGGTCAGGGC
The DNA here is from genome assembly GCF_964263955.1 of Coregonus lavaretus. Lineage (NCBI taxonomy): Eukaryota > Metazoa > Chordata > Actinopteri > Salmoniformes > Salmonidae > Coregonus > Coregonus lavaretus. Next base: position 121,088 of record NW_028159266.1, on the reverse strand, counting down.
AGTGTCTGGTCCACTATGCAGAAAGGTCAGGGCAGTATCTGGTCCACTATGCAGACAGGGGAGGGCAGTGTCCGGTCCACTATGCAGAAAGGTCAGGGCCGTGTCTTTTCCACTATGCAGGCATGTCAGGGCAGTGTCTGATCCACTATGCAGACAGGTCAGGGCAGTGTCTGGTCCACTATACAGACAGGTCAAGTCAGTGTCTGGTCCATTATGCAGACAGGTCAGGGCAGTGTCTGGTCCACTATGCAGGCAGGTCAGGGCAGTTTCTGGTCCACTATGCAGAAAGGTCAGGGCAGTGTCTGGTCCACTATGGAGACTGGTCAGGTCATTGTCTAGTCCACTATGCAGACAGGTCATTTCAGTGTCTGGTCCACTATGCAGACAGGTGAGTTCAGTGTCTTTTACACTATGCAGACAGGTCATGTCAGTGTCTTTTCCACTATGCAGAAATGGTCAGGTCAGTGTCTGGTCCACTATGCATGCAGGTCAGGGCAGTGTCTGGTCCACTATGCAAACATATCAGGGCAGTGTCAGGTCCACTATAAAGACAAGTCAGGTCAGTGTCTTGTCCATTATGCAGACAGGTTAGGGCAGTGTCTGGTCCACTATGCAGGCAGGTCATGGCAGTGTCTGTTCCACTATGCAGGCAGATCAGGGCAGTGTCTGGTCCACTATGCAGACAGGTCAGGTCAGTGTCTGGTCCACTATGCAGACTGGTCAGGGCAGTGTCTAGTCCACTATGCAGACAAGTTAAGGAAGTATCTGGTCAACTATGCAGACAGGTCAGTTCAGTGTCTTGTCCACTATGCAGACAGGTAATGTCAGTGTGTGGTCCACTATGCAGACTGGTCAGGTCAGTGTCTGGTCCGCTATGCAGACAGATCAGGTCAGTGTCTGGTCCACTATATAAACAGGTCAGGGCAGTGTCTGGTCCACTATGCAGACAGGTCAGGTCAGTGTCTGGTCCACAATGCAGAGAGGTCAGGTCAGTGTCTGGTCCACTCTGCAGAGAGGTCAGGTCAGTGTCTGGTCCACTATGCAGATAGGTCAGGTCAGTGTCTGGTCCACTATGTAGACAGTTCAGGTCAGTGGCTGGTCCATTATGCAGACAGGACAGGGCAGTGTCTAGTCCACTATGCAGACAGGTCAGGTCAGTGTCTTGTCCACTATGCAGTTAGGTCAGGGCAGTGTCTGGTCCACTATAAAGACAGGTCAGGTCAGTGTCTGGTCCATTATGCAGACAGGTTAAGGCAGTGTCTGGTCCACTATGCAGGCAGGTCAGGGCAGTGTCTGGTCCACTATGCAGAAAGGTCAGGGCAGAGTCTGGTCCACTATGCAGGCAGGGGAGGGCAGTGTCCTGTCCACTATGCAGAAAGGTAAGGGTTGTGTCTGGTCCACTATGCAGGCATGTCAGGGCAGTGTCTGTTCCACTATGCAGGCAGATCAGGGCAGTGTCTGGTCCACTATGAAGACAGGTCAGGTCAGTGTCTGGTCCACTATGCAGACCGGTCAGGGCAGTGTCTGGTCCATTATGCAGACAAGTTAGGGAAGTATGTGGTCCACTATGCAGACAGGTCAGGTCAGTGTCTGATCCACTATACAGACAGGTCAGTTCAGTGTCTGGTCAACTATGCAGACAGGTCTGTTCAGTGTCTTGTCCACTATGCAGACAGGTAATGTCAGTGTCTTGTCCACTATGCAGACAGGTAATGTCAGTGTCTGGTCCACTATGCAGACTGGTCAGGTCAGTGTCTGGTCCATTATGCGGACAGGTCAGGTCAGTGTCTGGTCCACTATGCAAAAAGGTCAGGGCAATGTCTGGTCCACTATATGGAAAGGTCAGGTCAGTGTCTTTTCCACTATGCAGAATTGTCAGGTCAGTGTCCTGTCCACTATGCAGAGAGGTCAGGTCAGTGTCTGGTCCACTATGCAGAAAGGTCAGGTCAGTGTCTGGTCCACTATGCAGACAGGTCAGGTCAGTGTCTGGTCCACTATTCAGACAGTTCAGGTCAGTGGCTGGTCCACTATGCAGACAGGTCAGGGCAGTGTCTGGTCCACTATGCAGACAGGTCAGGTCAGTGTCTGTTCCACTATGCAGACATGTCAGGTCAGTGTTTGGTCCACTATGCAGAAAGGTCAGGTCAGTTTCTGGTCCACTATGCAGACTGGTCAGGTCAGTGTCTGATCCACTATGCAGACAGGTCAGGTCAGTGTCTGGTCAACTATGCAGACAGGTCAGGGCAGTGTCTTGTCCACTATGCAGACAGGTCAGGTCAATGTCTGGTCCACTATGCAGACAGATCAGGTCAGTGTCTGGTCAACTATGCAGACAGGTCAGGTCAGTTTCTGGTCCACTATGCAGAATGGTCAGGGCAGTGTCTGGTCCACTATGCAGACTGGTCAGGTCAGTGTCTGATCCACTATGCAGACAGGTCAGGTCAGTGTCTGGTCAACTATGCAGACAGGTCAGGGCAGTGTCTTGTCCACAATGCAGACAGGTCAGGTCAATGTCTGGTCCACTATGGAGACAGTTCAGGTCAGTGGCTGGTCCACTATGCAGACAGGTCAGGGCAGTGTCTAGTCCACTATGCAGACAGGTCAGGTCAATGTTTGGTCCACTATGCAGACAGGTTAGGTCAGTGTCTGGTCCACTATGCAGACAGGTCAGGGCAGTGTCTGGCCTACTATATAGACTGGTCATATTAGTGTCTGGTCCACTATGCAGACAGATCAGATCAGTGTCTCATCCACTATGCAGACCGATCAAGTCAGTGTCTGGCCCACTATGCAGACAGGTAATGTCAGTGTCTGGTCCACTATGCAGACTGGTCAGGTCAGTGTCTGGTCCGCTATACAGACAAGTCAGGTCAGTGTCTGGTCCACTATATGGAAAGGTCAGGTCAGTGTCTGGTCCACTATTCAGACAGGTCAGGTCTGTGTCTGGTCAACTATGCAGACTGGTCAGTTCTTTGTCTGGTCAACTATGCAGATAGGTCAGTTCAGTGTCTTGTCCACTATGCAGACAGGTAATGTCAGTGTCTGGTCAACTATGCAGACTGGTCAGGTCAGTGTCTGGTCCGCTATGCAGACAGGTCAGGTCAGTGTCTGGTCCACTATGCAAACAGGTCAGGGCAATGTCTGGTCCACTATATGTAAAGGTCAGGTCAGTGTATTTTCCACTATGCAGAATGGTCAGGTCAGTGTCTGGTCCACTATGCAGAGAGGTCAGGTCAGTGTCTGTTCCACTATGCAGAAAGGTCAGGTCAGTATCTGGTCCACTATGCAGACAGGTCAGGTCAGTGTCTAATCCACTATGCAGACCGATCAAGTCAGTGTCTGGCCACTATGCAGACAGGTAATGTCAGTGTCTGGTCCACTATGCAGACTGGTCAGGTCAGTGTCTGGTCCACTATACAGACAGGTCAGGTCAGTGTCTGGTCCACTATATGGAAAGGTCAGGTCAGTGTCTGGTCCACTATTCAGACAGGTGAGGTCTGTGTCTGGTCAACTATGCAGACTGGTCAGTTCTTTGTCTGGTCAACTATGCAGACAGGTCAGTTCAGTGTCTTGTCCACTATGCAGACAGGTAATGTCAGTGTCTGGTCCACTATGCAGACTGGTCAGGTCAGTGTCTGGTCCGCTATGCAGACAGGTCAGGTCAGTGTCTGGTCCACTATGCAAACAGGTCAGGGCAATGTCTGGTCCACTATATGTAAAGGTCAGGTCAGTGTATTTTCCACTATGCAGAATGGTCAGGTCAGTGTCTGGTCCACTACGCAGAGAGGTCAGGTCAGTGTCTGTTCCACTATGCAGAAAGGTCAGGTCAGTGTCTGGTCCACTATGCAGACAGGTCAGGTCAGTGTCTGGTCCACTATGCAGACAGTTCAGGTCAGTGGCTGGTCCACTATGCAGACAGGTCAGGGCAGTGTCTGGTGCACTATGCAGACAGGTCAGGTCAGTGTCTGGTCCACTATGCAGACATGTCAGGTCAGTGTTTGGTCCACTATGTAGACAGGTCAGGGCAGTGTCTGGTCCACTATGCAGACAGGTCAGGTCAGTGTTTGGTCCACTATGCAGAAAGGTCAGGTCAGTTTCTGGTCCACTATGCAGAATGGTCAGGGCAGTGTCTGGTCCACTATGCAGACTGGTCAGGTCAGTGTCTGATCCACTATGCAGACAGGTCAGGTCAGTGTCTGGTCAACTATGCAGACAGGTCAGGGCAGTGTCTTGTCCAATATGCTGACAGGTCAGGTCAGTGTCTGGTCAACTATGCAGACAGGTCAGGTCAGTGTCTGGTCCACTATGCAGACAGGTCAGGTCAGTGTCTGGTCCACTATGCAGACTGGTCAGGTCAGTGTCTGGTCCGCTATGCAGACAGGTCAGGTCAGTGTCTTGTCCACTATGCAAACAGGTCAGGGCAGTGTCTGGTCCGCTATATGGAAAGGTCAGGTCAGTGTCTTTTACACTATGCAGACAGGTCAGGGCAGTGTCTGGTCCACTATGCAGACAGGTCAGGTCAGTGTTTGGTCCACTATGCAGACAGGTCAGGTAAGTGTCTGGTCCACTATGCAGACAGGTCAGGGCAGTGTCTGGTCCACTATGTAGACTGGTCATATTAGTGTCTGGTCCACTATGCAGACAGGTCAGGTCAGTGTCTGGTCCACTATGCAGAAAGGTCAGGTCAGTGTCTGGTCCACTATGCAGACAGGTCAGGTTAGTGTCTGGTCTACTATGTAGACTGGTCATATTAGTGTCTGGTCCACTATGCAGACAGGTCAGGTCAGTGTCTGGTCCACTATGCAGACAGGTCAGGTCAGTGCCTCATCCACTATGCAGACAGGTAATGTCAGTGTCTGGTCCACTATGCAGACTGGTCAGTTCTTTGTCTGGTCAACTATGCAGAAAGGTCAGGACAGTGTCTGGTCCACCATGCAGACAGGTCAGGTCAGTGTCTGGTCCACTATGCACACAGGTCAGGTCAGTGTCTGGTCCACTATGCAGTCATGTCAGGTCAGTGTCTGGTCCGCTATGCATACAAGTCAGGTCAGTGTCTGGTCCACTATGCAGACAGGTCAGGTCAGTGTCTGGTCCACTATGTAGACAGGTCAGGTCAGTGTCTGGTACGCTATGCAGACAGGTCAGGGCAGTGTTTGGTTTACTATGCAGATAGGTTAGGTAAGTGTCTTTTCCATTATGCAGACAGATCAGGTCAGTGTTTGGTCCACTATGCAGACAGGTCAGGTCAGTGTCTGGTCCACTATGCAGACAGGTCAGGGCAGTGTCTGCTCCACTATGTAGACAGGTCATATCAGTGTCAGATCCACTATGCTATCAGATAAAGTCAGTGTCTGGTCCACTATGCAGACAGGTCAAGTCAGTGTCTTGTCCACCATGCAGACAGGACAGGTCCACTATGCGGACAGGTCAGGGCAGTGTCTGATCCACTATGCAGACAGGTCAGGTCAGTGTCTGGTCCAATATGCAGAAAAGTCAGGTCAGTGTCTGGTCCACTATGCAAACAGGTCAGGTTAGTGTCTGGTCTACTATGTAGACTGGTCATATTAGTGTCTGGTCCACTATGCAGACAGGTCAGGTCAGTGTCTGGTCCACTATGCAGACAGGTCAGGTCAGTGTCTCATCCACTATGCAGACCGATCAAGTCAGTGTCTGGTCCACTATGCAGACAGGTAATGTCAGTGTCTGGTCCACTATGCAGACCTGTCAGGTCAGTGTCTGGTCCACTATGCAGACAGGTCAGGGCAGTGTCTTCTCCACTATGTAGACAGGTCATATCAGTGTCAGATCCACTATGCCATCAGATAAAGTCAGTGTCTGGTCCACTATGTAGACAGGTCATGTCAGTGTCTTGTCCACCATGCAGACAGGACAGGTCCACTATGCGGACAGGTCAGGGCAGTGTCTGATCCACTATGCAGACAGGTCAGGTCAGTGTCTGGTCCGCTATGCAGACAGGTCAGGTCAGTGTCTGGTCCACTATATGGAACGGTCAGGTCAGTGTCTGGTCCACTATTCAGACAGGTCAGGTCAGTGTCTGGTCAACTATGCAGACTGGTCAGTTCTTTGTCTGGTCAACTATGCAGAAAGGTCAGGACAGTGTCTGGTCCACCATGCAGACAGGTCAGGTCAGTGTCTGGTCCACTATGCACACAGGTCAGGTCAGTGTCTGGTCCACTATGCAGTCATGTCAGGTCAGTGTCTGGTCCGCTATGCATACAAGTCAGGTCAGTGTCTGGTCCACTATACAGACAGGTCAGGTCAGTGTCTGGTCCACTATGTAGACAGGTCAGGTCAGTGTCTGGTACGCTATGCAGACAGTTCAGGGCAGTGTCTGGTTTACTATGCAGATAGGTTAGGTAAGTGTCTTTTCCATTATGCAGACAGATCAGGTCAGTGTCTGGACCACTATGCAGACATGTCAGGTCAGTGTTTGGTCCACTATGCAGACAGGTCAGGTCAGTGTCTGGTCCACTATGCAGACAGGTCAGGGCAGTGTCTGCTCCACTATGTAGACAGGTCATATCAGTGTCAGATCCACTATGCCATCAGATAAAGTCAGTGTCTGGTCCACTATGCAGACAGGTCAAGTCAGTGTCTTGTCCACCATGCAGACAGGACAGGTCCACTATGCGGACAGGTCAGGGCAGTGTCTGATCCACTATGCAGACAGGTCAGGTCAGTGTCTGGTCCACTATGCACACAGGTCAGGTCAGTGTCTGGTCCACTATGCAGTCATGTCAGGTCAGTGTCTGGTCCGCTATGCATACAAGTCAGGTCAGTGTCTGGTCCACTATGCAGACAGGTCAGGTCAGTGTCTGGTCCACTATGTAGACAGGTCAGGTCAGTGTCTGGTACGCTATGCAGACAGGTCAGGGCAGTGTTTGGTTTACTATGCAGATAGGTTAGGTAAGTGTCTTTTCCATTATGCAGACAGATCAGGTCAGTGTTTGGTCCACTATGCAGACAGGTCAGGTCAGTGTCTGGTCCACTATGCAGACAGGTCAGGGCAGTGTCTGCTCCACTATGTAGACAGGTCATATCAGTGTCAGATCCACTATGCTATCAGATAAAGTCAGTGTCTGGTCCACTATGCAGACAGGTCAAGTCAGTGTCTTGTCCACCATGCAGACAGGACAGGTCCACTATGCGGACAGGTCAGGGCAGTGTCTGATCCACTATGCAGACAGGTCAGGTCAGTGTCTGGTCCAATATGCAGAAAAGTCAGGTCAGTGTCTGGTCCACTATGCAAACAGGTCAGGTTAGTGTCTGGTCTACTATGTAGACTGGTCATATTAGTGTCTGGTCCACTATGCAGACAGGTCAGGTCAGTGTCTGGTCCACTATGCAGACAGGTCAGGTCAGTGTCTCATCCACTATGCAGACCGATCAAGTCAGTGTCTGGTCCACTATGCAGACAGGTAATGTCAGTGTCTGGTCCACTATGCAGACCTGTCAGGTCAGTGTCTGGTCCACTATGCAGACAGGTCAGGGCAGTGTCTTCTCCACTATGTAGACAGGTCATATCAGTGTCAGATCCACTATGCCATCAGATAAAGTCAGTGTCTGGTCCACTATGCAGACAGGTCATGTCAGTGTCTTGTCCACCATGCAGACAGGACAGGTCCACTATGCGGACAGGTCAGGGCAGTGTCTGATCCACTATGCAGACAGGTCAGGTCAGTGTCTGGTCCGCTATGCAGACAGGTCAGGTCAGTGTCTGGTCCACTATATGGAACGGTCAGGTCAGTGTCTGGTCCACTATTCAGACAGGTCAGGTCAGTGTCTGGTCAACTATGCAGACTGGTCAGTTCTTTGTCTGGTCAACTATGCAGAAAGGTCAGGACAGTGTCTGGTCCACCATGCAGACAGGTCAGGTCAGTGTCTGGTCCACTATGCACACAGGTCAGGTCAGTGTCTGGTCCACTATGCAGTCATGTCAGGTCAGTGTCTGGTCCGCTATGCATACAAGTCAGGTCAGTGTCTGGTCCACTATACAGACAGGTCAGGTCAGTGTCTGGTCCACTATGTAGACAGGTCAGGTCAGTGTCTGGTACGCTATGCAGACAGTTCAGGGCAGTGTCTGGTTTACTATGCAGATAGGTTAGGTAAGTGTCTTTTCCATTATGCAGACAGATCAGGTCAGTGTCTGGACCACTATGCAGACATGTCAGGTCAGTGTTTGGTCCACTATGCAGACAGGTCAGGTCAGTGTCTGGTCCACTATGCAGACAGGTCAGGGCAGTGTCTGCTCCACTATGTAGACAGGTCATATCAGTGTCAGATCCACTATGCCATCAGATAAAGTCAGTGTCTGGTCCACTATGCAGACAGGTCAAGTCAGTGTCTTGTCCACCATGCAGACAGGACAGGTCCACTATGCGGACAGGTCAGGGCAGTGTCTGATCCACTATGCAGACAGGTCAGGTCAGTGTCTGGTCCAATATGCAGAAAAGTCAGGGCAGTGTCTGGTCCACTATGCATGCAGGTCAGGGCAGTGTCTGTTCCACTATGCAGACAGGTCAGGGCAGTGTCTGGTCCACTATGTAGACTGGTCATAATAGTGTCTGGTCCACTATGCAGACAGGTCAGGTCGGCGTCTGGTCCACTATGCAGAAAGGTCAGGTCAGTGTCTGGTCCACTATGCAGACAGGTCAGGTCAGTGTCTGGTCCACTATGCAGACAGTTCAGGTCAGTGGCTGGTCCACTATGCAGACAGGTCAGGGCAGTGTCTGGTCCACTATGCAGACAGGTCAGGTCAGTGTTTGGTCTACTATGCAGACAGGTCAGGTCAGTGTCTGGTCCACTATGCAGACAGGTCAGGTTAGTGTCTGGTCTACTATGTAGACTGGTCATATTAGTGTCTGGTCCACTATGCAGACAGGTCAGGTCAGTGTCTGGTCCACTATGCAGACAGGTCAGGTCAGTGTCTCATCCACTATGCAGACCGATCAAGTCAGTGTCTGGTCCACTATGCAGACAGGTAATGTCAGTGTCTGGTCCACTATGCAGACTGGTCAGGTCAGGGTCTGGTCCGCTATGCAGACAGGTCAGGTCAGTGTCTGGTCCACTATATGGAACGGTCAGGTCAGTGTCTGGTCCACTATTCAGACAGGTCAGGTCAGTGTCTGGTCAACTATGCAGACTGGTCAGTTCTTTGTCTGGTCAACTATGCAGAAAGGTCAGGACAGTGTCTGGTCCACCATGCAGACAGGTCAGGTCAGTGTCTGGTCCACTATGCACACAGGTCAGGTCAGTGTCTGGTCCACTATGCAGTCATGTCAGGTCAGTGTCTGGTCCGCTATGCAGACAGGTCAGGTCAGTGTCTGGTACGCTATGCAGACAGGTCAGGGCAGTGTCTGGTTTACTATGCAGATAGGTTAGGTAAGTGTCTTTTCCACTATGCAGACAGATCAGGTCAGTGTCTGGACCACTATGCAGACATGTCAGGTCAGTGTTTGGTCCACTATGCAGACAAGTCAGGTCAGTGTCTGGTCCACTATGCAGACAGGTCATGTCAGTGTCTGGTCCACTATGTAGACAGGTCAGGTCAGTGTCTGGTACGCTATGCAGACAGGGCAGGGCAGTGTCTAGTTTACTATGCAGATAGGTTAGGTAAGTGTCTTTTCCACTATGCAGACAGATCAGGTCAGTGTCTGGACCACTATGCAGACATGTCAGGTCAGTGTTTGGTCCACTATGCAGACAGGTCAGGTCAGTGTCTGGTCCACTATGCAGACTGGTCAGGGCAGTGTCTGCTCCACTATGTAGACAGGTCATATCAGTGTCAGATCCACTATGCCATCAGATAAAGTCAGAGTCTGGTCCACTATGCAGACAGGTCAAGTCAGTGTCTTGTCCACCATGCAGACAGGACAGGTCCACTATGCGGACAGGTCCGGGCAGTGTCTGATCCACTATGCAGACAGGTCAGGTCAGTGTCTGGTCCAATATGCAGAAAAGTCAGGGCAGTGTCTGGTCCACTATGCATGCAGGTCAGGGCAGTGTCTGTTCCACTATGCAGACAGGTCAGGGCAGTGTCTGGTCCACTATGCAGACAGGTCAGGTCAGTGTCTGGTCGATTATGCAGACAGGTTAGGGCAGTGTCTTGTCCACTAAGCAGACAGGTCAGGGCAGTGTCTGGTCCACTATGCAGACAAGTCAGGGAAGTGTTTGGTCCACTATGCAGACAGGTCAGTTCAGTGTCTGATCTACTATGCACAGGTCAGGTCAGTGTCTGGTCAACTATGCAGACATGACAGGGCAGTGTCTTGTCCACTATGCAGACAGGTCAGGTAAGTTTCAGGTCCACTATGCAGACAGGTCAGGTCAGTGTCTGGTCGATTATGCAGACAGGTCAGGTCAGTGTCTGGTCCAATATGCAGAAAAGTCAGGGCAGTGTCTGGTCCACTATGCATTCAGGTCAGGGCAGTGTCTGTTCCACTATGCAGACAGGTCAGGGCAGTGTCTGGTCCACTATGTAGACTGGTCATAATAGTGTCTGGTCCACTATGCAGACAGGTCAGGTCAGCGTCTGGTCCACTATGCAGAAAGGTCAGGTCAGTGTCTGGTCCACTATGCAGACAGGTCAGGTCAGTGTCTGGTCCAATATGCAGAAAAGTCAGGGCAGTGTCTGGTCCACTATGCATGCAGGTCAGGGCAGTGTCTGTTCCACTATGCAGACAGGTCAGGGCAGTGTCTGGTCCACTATGTAGACTGGTCATAATAGTGTCTGGTCCACTATGCAGACAGGTCAGGTCGGCGTCTGGTCCACTATGCAGAAAGGTCAGGTCAGTGTCTGGTCCACTATGCAGACAGGTCAGGTCAGTGTCTGGTCCACTATGCAGACAGTTCAGGTCAGTGGCTGGTCCACTATGCAGACAGGTCAGGGCAGTGTCTGGTCCACTATGCAGACAGGTCAGGTCAGTGTTTGGTCTACTATGCAGACAGGTCAGGTCAGTGTCTGGTCCACTATGCAGACAGGTCAGGTTAGTGTCTGGTCTACTATGTAGACTGGTCATATTAGTGTCTGGTCCACTATGCAGACAGGTCAGGTCAGTGTCTGGTCCACTATGCAGACAGGTCAGGTCAGTGTCTCATCCACTATGCAGACCGATTAAGTCAGTGTCTGGTCCACTATGCAGACAGGTAATGTCAGTGTCTGGTCCACTATGCAGACTGGTCAGGTCAGGGTCTGGTCCGCTATGCAGACAGGTCAGGTCAGTGTCTGGTCCACTATATGGAACGGTCAGGTCAGTGTCTGGTCCACTATTCAGACAGGTCAGGTCAGTGTCTGGTCAACTATGCAGACTGGTCAGTTCTTTGTCTGGTCAACTATGCAGAAAGGTCAGGACAGTGTCTGGTCCACCATGCAGACAGGTCAGGTCAGTGTCTGGTCCACTATGCACACAGGTCAGGTCAGTGTCTGGTCCACTATGCAGTCATGTCAGGTCAGTGTCTGGTCCGCTATGCAGACAGGTCAGGTCAGTGTCTGGTACGCTATGCAGACAGGTCAGGGCAGTGTCTGGTTTACTATGCAGATAGGTTAGGTAAGTGTCTTTTCCACTATGCAGACAGATCAGGTCAGTGTCTGGACCACTATGCAGACATGTCAGGTCAGTGTTTGGTCCACTATGCAGACAAGTCAGGTCAGTGTCTGGTCCACTATGCAGACAGGTCATGTCAGTGTCTGGTCCACTATGTAGACAGGTCAGGTCAGTGTCTGGTACGCTATGCAGACAGGGCAGGGCAGTGTCTAGTTTACTATGCAGATAGGTTAGGTAAGTGTCTTTTCCACTATGCAGACAGATCAGGTCAGTGTCTGGACCACTATGCAGACATGTCAGGTCAGTGTTTGGTCCACTATGCAGACAGGTCAGGTCAGTGTCTGGTCCACTATGCAGACTGGTCAGGGCAGTGTCTGCTCCACTATGTAGACAGGTCATATCAGTGTCAGATCCACTATGCCATCAGATAAAGTCAGAGTCTGGTCCACTATGCAGACAGGTCAAGTCAGTGTCTTGTCCACCATGCAGACAGGACAGGTCCACTATGCGGACAGGTCCGGGCAGTGTCTGATCCACTATGCAGACAGGTCAGGTCAGTGTCTGGTCCAATATGCAGAAAAGTCAGGGCAGTGTCTGGTCCACTATGCATGCAGGTCAGGGCAGTGTCTGTTCCACTATGCAGACAGGTCAGGGCAGTGTCTGGTCCACTATGCAGACAGGTCAGGTCAGTGTCTGGTCGATTATGCAGACAGGTTAGGGCAGTGTCTTGTCCACTAAGCAGACAGGTCAGGGCAGTGTCTGGTCCACTATGCAGACAAGTCAGGGAAGTGTTTGGTCCACTATGCAGACAGGTCAGTTCAGTGTCTGATCTACTATGCACAGGTCAGGTCAGTGTCTGGTCAACTATGCAGACATGACAGGGCAGTGTCTTGTCCACTATGCAGACAGGTCAGGTAAGTTTCAGGTCCACTATGCAGACAGGTCAGGTCAGTGTCTGGTCGATTATGCAGACAGGTCAGGTCAGTGTCTGGTCCAATATGCAGAAAAGTCAGGGCAGTGTCTGGTCCACTATGCATTCAGGTCAGGGCAGTGTCTGTTCCACTATGCAGACAGGTCAGGGCAGTGTCTGGTCCACTATGTAGACTGGTCATAATAGTGTCTGGTCCACTATGCAGACAGGTCAGGTCAGCGTCTGGTCCACTATGCAGAAAGGTCAGGTCAGTGTCTGGTCCACTATGCAGACAGGTCAGGTCAGTGTCTGGTCCAATATGCAGAAAAGTCAGGGCAGTGTCTGGTCCACTATGCATGCAGGTCAGGGCAGTGTCTGTTCCACTATGCAGACAGGTCAGGGCAGTGTCTGGTCCACTATGTAGACTGGTCATAATAGTGTCTGGTCCACTATGCAGACAGGTCAGGTCGGCGTCTGGTCCACTATGCAGAAAGGTCAGGTCAGTGTCTGGTCCACTATGCAGACAGGTCAGGTCAGTGTCTGGTCCACTATGCAGACAGTTCAGGTCAGTGGCTGGTCCACTATGCAGACAGGTCAGGGCAGTGTCTGGTCCACTATGCAGACAGGTCAGGTCAGTGTTTGGTCTACTATGCAGACAGGTCAGGTCAGTGTCTGGTCCACTATGCAGACAGGTCAGGTTAGTGTCTGGTCTACTATGTAGACTGGTCATATTAGTGTCTGGTCCACTATGCAGACAGGTCAGGTCAGTGTCTGGTCCACTATGCAGACAGGTCAGGTCAGTGTCTCATCCACTATGCAGACCGATCAAGTCAGTGTCTGGTCCACTATGCAGACAGGTAATGTCAGTGTCTGGTCCACTATGCAGACTGGTCAGGTCAGGGTCTGGTCCGCTATGCAGACAGGTCAGGTCAGTGTCTGGTCCACTATATGGAACGGTCAGGTCAGTGTCTGGTCCACTATTCAGACAGGTCAGGTCAGTGTCTGGTCAACTATGCAGACTGGTCAGTTCTTTGTCTGGTCAACTATGCAGAAAGGTCAGGACAGTGTCTGGTCCACCATGCAGACAGGTCAGGTCAGTGTCTGGTCCACTATGCACACAGGTCAGGTCAGTGTCTGGTCCACTATGCAGTCATGTCAGGTCAGTGTCTGGTCCTCTATGCAGACAGGTCAGGTCAGTGTCTGGTACGCTATGCAGACAGGTCAGGGCAGTGTCTGGTTTACTATGCAGATAGGTTAGGTAAGTGTCTTTTCCACTATGCAGACAGATCAGGTCAGTGTCTGGACCACTATGCAGACATGTCAGGTCAGTGTTTGGTCCACTATGCAGACAAGTCAGGTCAGTGTCTGGTCCACTATGCAGACAGGTCATGTCAGTGTCTGGTCCACTATGTAGACAGGTCAGGTCAGTGTCTGGTACGCTATGCAGACAGGGCAGGGCAGTGTCTAGTTTACTATGCAGATAGGTTAGGTAAGTGTCTTTTCCACTATGCAGACAGATCAGGTCAGTGTCTGGACCACTATGCAGACATGTCAGGTCAGTGTTTGGTCCACTATGCAGACAGGTCAGGTCAGTGTCTGGTCCACTATGCAGACTGGTCAGGGCAGTGTCTGCTCCACTATGTAGACAGGTCATATCAGTGTCAGATCCACTATGCCATCAGATAAAGTCAGAGTCTGGTCCACTATGCAGACAGGTCAAGTCAGTGTCTTGTCCACCATGCAGACAGGACAGGTCCACTATGCATTCAGGTCAGGGCAGTGTCTGATCCACTATGCAGACAGGTCAGGTCAGTGTCTGGTCCAATATGCAGAAAAGTCAGGTCAGTGTCTGGTCCACTATGCATGCAGGTCAGGGCAGTGTCTGTTCCACTATGCAGACAGGTCAGGGCAGTGTCTGGTCCACTATGCAGACAGGTCAGGTCAGTGTCTGGTCGATTATGCAGACAGGTTAGGGCAGTGTCTTGTCCACTAAGCAGACAGGTCAGGGCAGTGTCTGGTCCACTATGCAGACAAGTCAGGGAAGTGTTTGGTCCACTATGCAGACAGGTCAGTTCAGTGTCTGATCTACTATGCACAGGTCAGGTCAGTGTCTGGTCAACTATGCAGACATGACAGGGCAGTGTCTTGTCCACTATGCAGACAGGTCAGGTAAGTTTCAGGTCCACTATGCAGACAGGTCAGGTCAGTGTCTGGTCGATTATGCAGACAGGTCAGGTCAGTGTCTGGTCCAATATGCAGAAAAGTCAGGGCAGTGTCTGGTCCACTATGCATTCAGGTCAGGGCAGTGTCTGTTCCACTATGCAGACAGGTCAGGGCAGTGTCTGGTCCACTATGTAGACTGGTCATAATAGTGTCTGGTCCACTATGCAGACAGGTCAGGTCAGCGTCTGGTCCACTATGCAGAAAGGTCAGGTCAGTGTCTGGTCCACTATGCAGACAGGTCAGGTCAGTGTCTGGTCCACTATGCAGACAGTTCAGGTCAGTGGCTGGTCCACTATGCAGACAGGTCAGGGCAGTGTCTGGTCCACTATGCAGACAGGTCAGGTCAGTGTTTGGTCTACTATGCAGACAGGTCAGGTCAGTGTCTGGTCCACTATGCAGACAGGTCAGGTTAGTGTCTGGTCTACTATGTAGACTGGTCATATTAGTGTCTGGTCCACTATGCAGACAGGTCAGGTCAGTGTCTGGTCCACTATGCAGACAGGTCAGGTCAGTGTCTCATCCACTATGCAGACCGATCAAGTCAGTGTCTGGTCCACTATGCAGACAGGTAATGTCAGTGTCTGGTCCACTATGCAGACTGGTCAGGTCAGTGTCTGGTCCGCTATGCAGACAGGTCAGGTCAGTGTCTGGTCCACTATATGGAACGGTCAGGTCAGTGTCTGGTCCACTATTCAGACAGGTCAGGTCAGTGTCTGGTCAACTATGCAGACTGGTCAGTTCTTTGTCTGGTCAACTATGCAGAAAGGTCAGGACAGTGTCTGGTCCACCATGCAGACAGGTCAGGTCAGTGTCTGGTCCACTATGCACACAGGTCAGGTCAGTGTCTGGTCCACTATGCAGTCATGTCAGGTCAGTGTCTGGTCCGCTATGCAGACAGGTCAGGTCAGTGTCTGGTACGCTATGCAGACAGGTCAGGGCAGTGTCTGGTTTACTATGCAGATAGGTTAGGTAAGTGTCTTTTCCACTATGCAGACAGATCAGGTCAGTGTCTGGACCACTATGCAGACATGTCAGGTCAGTGTTTGGTCCACTATGCAGACAAGTCAGGTCAGTGTCTGGTCCACTATGCAGACAGGTCATGTCAGTGTCTGGTCCACTATGTAGACAGGTCAGGTCAGTGTCTGGTACGCTATGCAGACAGGTCAGGGCAGTGTCTAGTTTACTATGCAGATAGGTTAGGTAAGTGTCTTTTCCACTATGCAGACAGATCAGGTCAGTGTCTGGACCACTATGCAGACATGTCAGGTCAGTGTTTGGTCCACTATGCAGACAGGTCAGGTCAGTGTCTGGTCCACTATGCAGACAGGTCAGGGCAGTGTCTGCTCCACTATGTAGACAGGTCATATCAGTGTCAGATCCACTATGCCATCAGATAAAGTCAGTGTCTGGTCCACTATGCAGACAGGTCAAGTCAGTGTCTTGTCCACCATGCAGACAGGACAGGTCCACTATGCGGACAGGTCCGGGCAGTGTCTGATCCACTATGCAGACAGGTCAGGTCAGTGTCTGGTCCAATATGCAGAAAAGTCAGGGCAGTGTCTGGTCCACTATGCATGCAGGTCAGGGCAGTGTCTGTTCCACTATGCAGACAGGTCAGGGCAGTGTCTGGTCCACTATGCAGACAGGTCAGGTCAGTGTCTGGTCGATTATGCAGACAGGTTAGGGCAGTGTCTGGTCCACTAAGCAGACAAGTCAGGGAAGTGTTTGGTCCACTATGCAGACAGGTCAGTTCAGTGTCTGATCTACTATGCACAGGTCAGGTCAGTGTCTGATCAACTATGCAGACATGACAGGGCAGTGTCTTGTCCACTATGCAGACAGGTCAGGTAAGTTTCAGGTCCACTATGCAGACAGGTCAGGTCAGTGTCTTGTCCACTATGCAGACAGGTCAGGGCAGTGTCTGGTCCACTATGCAGACAGGTCAGGTCAGTGTCTGGTCCACTATGCAGACAGGTCAGGTCAGTGTTTGGTCCACAATGCAGACAGGTCAGGTCAGTGTCTGGTCCACTAAGCAGACAGGTCAGGTCAGTGTCTGGTCCACCATGTAGACAGGACAGGTCCACTATGCGGACAGGTCAGGGCAGTGTCTGATCCACTATGCAGACAGGTCAGGTCAGTGTCTGGTCCAATATGCAGAAAAGTCAGGTCAGTGTCTGGTCCATTATGCAGACAGGTCAGGGCAGTGTCTGTTCCACTATGCAGACAGATAAAGTCAGTGTCTGGTCCACTATGCAGACAGGTCAGGTCAGTGTTTTGTCCACTATGCAGACAGGTCAGGTCAGTGTCTGGTCCACTATGCAGACAGGTCAGGTCAGTGTCTAGTCCACTATGCAGACAGGTCAGGTCAGTGTCTGGTCCACTATGCAGACAGGTCAGGTCAGTGTCTGGTCCACTATGCAGACAGGTCAGGGCAGTGTCTGGTCCACTATGCAGACAGGTCAGGGCAGTGTCTGGTCCACTATGCAGACAGGTCAGGTCAGTGTCTGGTCCACTATTTAGACAAGTCAGGTCAGTGTCTGGTCCACTATGCAGACAGGTCAGGTCAGTGTCTGGTCCACTATGCAGACAGGTCAGGGCAGGGTCTGGTCCACTATGCAGACAGGTCAGTTCAGTGTCTGGTCCACTATGCAGACAGACGAATGTATACTACATTGGGTCAGGATGTCTTACTTGATATCTTTTTTATATATAACATCTCTGTCTGTATTGATCTACAACAGTGCTTCTTCATTACACTGATACATATTACTGGAATCCTGTGTGTGTGTGTGTGTGTGTGTGCGCGCGTGTGTGTGTGTGTGTGTGTGTGTGTGTGTGTGTGTGTGATTGCATGTGTGTGTGTGTGTGTGTGTGTGTGTGTGTGTGTGTGTGTGTGTGTGTGTGTGTGTGTGTGTGTGTGTGTGTGTGTGTGTGTGTGTGTGTGAATGTATGCTACAGCTTCAGATTGATCCAGTCTGTCTCACTACAGTTTTCGGTTTTGATTAACATAGTGGTTCTATCAGCTAAGTCACTCACTGTCATTGTCACGACGCATAAAAGTGTAGCCCAAAGAACATTAAGTAGAGAATTTACAGGCACCATATATTAGAGTGGAGAGCTGCTAAACCTTATGAAGTCTCTTGGCAGTGTTGGGTTTTCTCTCCCTCTGTCTCGCTCTGTTGGTTTGTTCCCCTGTTGCTTCTGAGTGCCTACAATTTCCCTGTCTTTATTTTCATTGGCATTTAAAGAGCGCTGCGCTCCCTTGAATGTGCTCATTCAATAGCAGGCTTTCAGCACACACACACAAGGATACACACACACACACACACACACACACACACACACACACACACACACACACACACACATGCACACACACACACACACACAGCATTCAGGGACCCACAGAGCTTCAGACCTACACTGGATCTGAAAGCATTTCTCCCTGTCAGTGGATGTTAGTGGAGGGGGCATTAATTGATCGGCTTGTTTTCCACCCCCTTTTGTGCCTCAGCTCCAGCCTTGCTTGTATCCATGAAGGTTGGCGAATAAGTCTATTCAGAAGCTCTTTCTTTGCTTGGCGCAGAGCGCAGCACAGCACAGAACAGAACATCACTTTCTGTTGAAGTTGGCCTGAACCTTTATTGCGGGAAATCGACCTCACACATTTAATCTGGGGTCTCATCACTGTGTGTGGTTTTATTATGTCTCCTGGGGGTTCACCTTTTCATAATGTGATCCTCTGTCTTTACTTTCCAGTGTCTTGCTTTGCTTCCAGTCTTATTTTCCATCAGGTTCTTCTTAGCACTGGCCACTGTTGTTCGGAGGTAAATGAAGGATTTCCATTTCTTATGAAACAGTCAGAGGAAGATCTTCAGATCGTTTGAAGATTTACAAAGGGTAAAAGCAAGCCACTAATATGATTTCTATATGAGGACAGCGTCAGGGAAATTTGATTTCAGTGTGTGTCTCTGTTCCTTTCACAGCAGATCTGGCCATTGCGTTCGGCTTTCTTCTTAAAATACTCTGCCAATAATTGGTCACTCATGAGATCAAAGTTACTTTAAAAAAAACTATTTTAAGAAGCTGTTTTCTGAAAAATATGTGACACATGACTGCATATTTGTGACCATTCTCCAGTCTTAACACTTTCCAGAATAATGGTGTATACTGAAGAACGAACTAAAGACGTTTTACCACTTCCACCATTAAATAAATTGCTGAATTTAGCTGTGTTGCAAGGAAATCGAACATAGCTAATGCTGTTTTCTTTCATCGTAAAATGCTCGAGAAGCCCTAAACCCCTGCTTCAAATAGAAAACATAGTGTGCATTTCCCTGTGCACATTTAATATGATGCACATAAGAAACCAATGTCAAAAGCCCTTTTGATGTTTTGCTGCTGTCGCCTCCACAGCCATGTTATTACAAGCTCTGGTTGTTTTGGTGCCTCTTATCATTGACAGAACAGACCTGAAAGGGCTGTACCAGGGACTGTCCACAACAATGTGTATGGATCAAACTATAGCACTGTTTCATCTAACATTTAAGGTATGTGTGAATGCAGTGAAATACATTTTGCGTCAGTTTTCATCACGCACATGCACAAACACACACACACACACACACACACAGTACAGCACAGATGGTCCCACACACGCCCACACACATCTGGCCCAGCTGGAGTTGGGAACACATCTGCTGTGTCCCAGGTGGGGAACGATCCAGTCACTACCGGTTTAACACTGAGCTCTCTCTGCCTTGTTCATTCCCATGTTTCAATCTGCCCCCGCCAAAACCCCACACCCAGCCGGGGTCTCCCCCAGGTTCACCCATCCATGCAGAATGTCCTATCATGCTTGACCGAGGGGAACAAATATCTGAACCCAAATCAGATGTTTTAGAGTCTCCTACACGCTGACTCCTCGTTGTGTTTTCTGGGTTAAAGACTGAGATCCTGATTCCCTTCATTCTGTCTGCCTCCTACTCATCACGTACACTACCTCTACCTCTCTACCTCTACCTCACTACCTCTACCTCACTACCTCTACCTCTCTACCTCTACCTCACTACCTCTACCTCACTACCTCTACCTCTCTACCTCTATCTCACTACCTCTACCTCACTACCTCTACCTCTCTACCTCTACCTCACTACCTCTACCTCACTACCTCTACCTCTCTACCTCTACCTCACTACCTCTACCTCACTACCTCTACCTCTCTACCTCTATCTCACTACCTCTACCTCACTACCTCTACCTCACTACCTCTACCTCTCTACCTCTACCTCACTACCTCTACCTCACTACCTCTACCTCTCTACCTCTACCTCACTACCTCTACCTCACTACCTCTACCTCTCTACCTCTACCTCACTACCTCTACCTCTCTACCTCTACCTCACTACCTCTACCTCTCACTACCTCTACCTCTCTACCTCTACCTCACTACCTCTACCTCACTACCTCTACCTCTCTACCTCTACCTCACTACCTCTACCTCTCACTACCTCTACCTCACTACCTCTACCTCTCTCTACCTCTACCTCACTACCTCTACCTCTCTACCTCTACCTCACTGCCTCTACCGCTCTACCTCTACCTCACTACCTCTACCTCTACCTCTACCTCTATATCTCTACCTCTATACCTCTACCTCTTACCTCTACCTCTATACCTCTATACCTCTATACCTCTATACCTCTATACCTCTATACCTCTACCTCTATACCTATACCTCTATACCTCTACCTCTACCTCTCTACCTCTACCTCTATACCTCTACCTCTCTACCTCTACCTTTACCTCTCTACCTCTACCTCTCTCTACCTCTCTACCTCTACCTCTCTACCTTTACCTCCCTCTACTCCCCTCTACCTCCACCTCTCTACCTCTACCTCTCTATACCTCTACCTCTACCTTTCTACCTCTACCACTACCTCTACCTCTCTATACCTCTCTACCTCTCTCTACCTATACCTATACCTCTCTGTACCTCTACCTCTCTACCTCTACCTCTCTCTACCTCTACCTCTCTCTATACCTCTCTCTCTCTACCTCTACAGTGCCTTGCAAAAGTATTCATCCCCCTTGCCGTTTTTCCTATTTTGTTGTATTACAACCTGTAATTTAAATGGATTTTTATTTGGATTTCATGTAATGGACATACACAAAATAGTCCAAATTGGTGAAGTAAAATGAAAAAAGAACTTGTTTAAAAAAATTCTACAAAATAAATAACTGAAAAGTGGTGCGTGCATATGTATTCACCCCCTTTGCTATGAAGCCCCTAAATAAGATCTGGTGCAACCAATTACCTTCAGAAGTCACATAATTAGTTAAATAAAGTCCACCTGTGTGCAATCTAAGTGTCACATGATCTGTCACATGATCTCAGTATATATACACCTGTTCTGAAAGGCCCCAGAGTCTGCAACACCACTAAGCAAGGGGCACCACCAAGCAAGCGGCACCATGAAGACCAAGGAGCTCTCCAAACAGGTCAGGGACAAAGTTGTGGAGAAGTACAGATCAGGGTTGGGTTATAAAAAAAGATCCAAAACTTTTAACATCCCACGGAGCACCATTAAATCCATCATTAAAAAAGGGAAAGAATATGGCACCACAACAAACCTACCAAGAGAGGGCCGCCGACCAAAACTCACGGACCAGGCAAGGAGGGCATTAATCAGAGAGGCAACAAAGAGACCACAGATAACCCTGAAGGAGCTGCAAAGCTCCACAGCGGAGATTGGAGTATATGTCCATAGGACCACTTTAAGCCGTACACTCCACAGAGCTGGGCTTTACGGAAGAGTGGCCAGAAAAAAGCCATTGCTTAAAGAAAAAAATAAGCAAACACGTTTGGTGTTCGCCAAAAGGCATGTGGGAGACTCCCCAAACATATGGAAGAGGTAGTATGGTCAGATGAGACTAAAATTGAGCTTTTTGGCCATCAAGGAAAATGCTATCTCTGGCGCAAACCCAACACCTCTCATCACCCTGAGGACACTATACCTCTACCTCTCTCTACCTCTACCTCTCCATACCTCTACCTCTCTATACCTCTACCTCTCCCTACCTCTCTATACCTCTACCTCTCTTGCTCTCGCTCTACCTCTCTATACCTCTACCTCTCTCTACCTCTACCTCTCTCTACCTCTCTCGCTCTAGCTCTACCTCTCTATACCTCTACCTCTCTATACCTCTACCTCTCTCTACCTCTATCTCTCTCTACCGCTACCTCTCTATACCTCTACCTCTCTATACCTCTTCCTCTTTATACCTCTCTATACCTCTACCTCTCTCTACCTCTACCTCTTTACCTCTACCTCTCTCTACCTCTACTTCACTACCTCTACCTCTCTCTAACTCTACCTCTCTACCTCTACCTCTCTAACTCTACCTCTCTAAACCTCTACCTCTCTACCTTTACCTCTCTACCTCTATACCTCTACCGCTCTCCACCTCTACCTCTACCTCTCTCTACCTCTACCTCTCTTTACCCCTCTCTCTACCTCTACCTCTCTCTCTCTACCTCTCTATACTTCTACCTCTCTCTACCTCTACCCCTCTCTACCTCTACCTTTCTATACCTCTACCTCTCTATACCTCTACCTCTACCTCCCTCTACCTCTACCTCTACCTCTCTACCTCTACCTTTCTCTACCTCTACCTCTCCCTACCTCTCTATACCTCTACCTCTCTCTACCTCTCTCGCTCTCGCTCTACCTCTCTATACCTCTACCTCTCTCTACCTCTACC
Organism: Coregonus lavaretus; assembly: GCF_964263955.1. Lineage (NCBI taxonomy): Eukaryota > Metazoa > Chordata > Actinopteri > Salmoniformes > Salmonidae > Coregonus > Coregonus lavaretus. The sequence goes on along the minus strand of NW_028159266.1, from coordinate 98,627 downwards.
TCTCTCTACCTCTCTCGCTCTCGCTCTACCTCTCTCTACCTCTCTATACCTCTACCTCTATCTACCTCTATCTCTCTCTACCGCTACCTCTCTCTACCTCTACCTCTCTATACCTCTACCTCTCTATACCTCTACCTCTCTATACCTCTTCCTCTCTATACCTCTCTCTACCTCTACCTCTCTCTACCTCTCTCCCTCTACCTCTCTATACCACTACCTCTCCATACCACTACCTCTCTATACCTCTACCTCTCTATACCTCTACCTCTCTGTACCTCTACCTCTCTCTACCTCTCTCTACCTCCACCTCTGCCTCTCTACCTCTACCCCTCTCTACCTCTACCTTTCTATACCTCTACCTCTCTATACCTCTACCTCTCTATACCTCTACCTCTACCTCCCTCTACCTCTACCTCTACCTATCTACCTCTACCTTTCTCTACCTCTACCTCTCCCTACCTCTCTATACCTCTACCTCTCTCGCTCTCGCTCTACCTCTCTATACCTCTACCTCTCTCTACCTCTACCTCTCTCTACCTCTCTATACCTCTACCTCTATCTACCTCTATCTCTCTCTACCGCTACCTCTCTCTACCTCTACCTCTCTATACCTCTACCTCTCTATACATCTTCCTCTCTATACCTCTCTCTACCTCTACCTATCTCTACTCTACCTCTCTCTACCTCTCTCCCTCTACCTCTCTATATCACTACCTCTCTATACCTCTTCCTCTCTATACCTCTCTCTACCTCTACCTCTCTCTACCTCTCTCCCTCTACCTCTCTATACCACTACCTCTCCATACCACTACCTCTCTATACCTCTACCTCTCTATACCACTACCTCTCTGTACCTCTACCTCTCTCTACCTCTCTCTACCTCCACCTCTGCCTCTCTACCTCTACCCCTCTCTACCTCTACCTTTCTATACCTCTACCTCTCTATACCTCTACCTCTCTATACCTCTACCTCTACCTCCCTCTACCTCTACCTCTACCTATCTACCTCTACCTTTCTCTACCTCTACCTCTCCCTACCTCTCTATACCTCTACCTCTCTCGCTCTCGCTCTACCTCTCTCTACCTCTACCTCTCTCTACCTCTACCTCTCTCTACCTCTCTATACCTCTACCTCTATCTACCTCTATCTCTCTCTAACCGCTACCTCTCTCTACCTCTACCTCTCTATACCTCTACCTCTCTATACCTCTACCTCTCTATACCTCTTCCTCTCTATACCTCTCTCTACCTCTACCTATCTCTACCTCTACCTCTCTCTACCTCTCTCCTCTACCTCTCTATATCACTACCTCTCCATACCACTACCTCTCTATACCTCTACCTCTCTATACCTCTACCTCTCTGTACCTCTACCTCTCTCTACCTCTCTCCCTCTACCTCTACCTCTACCTCTCTATACCTCTACCTCTCTGTACCTCTACCTCTCTCTACCTCTCTCCCTCTACCTCTCTCTACCTCTGTATACCTCTACCTCTCTATACATCTACCTCTACCTCTCTCTACCTATACCTCTTTCTACCTCTACCTCTCTCTACCTCTACCTCTCTACACCTTTACCTCTCTCTACCTCTACCTCTCTCTACCTCTCTCTACTTTTACCTCTCTCTACCTCTACCTCTCTAAACCTCTACCTTTCTACCTCTACCTCTCCCTACCTCTCTATACCTCTACCTCTCTCGCTCTACCTCTACCTCTCTATACCTCTCCCTACCTCTCTCTCTCTCTCTCTCTCTCTCTCTCTCTCTCTCTCTCTCTCTCTCTCTCTCTCTCTCTCTCTCTCTCTCTCTCTCTCTCTCTCTCTCTCTCTCTCTCTCTCTTCTCTCTCTCTCTCTCTCTCTCTCTCTCTCTCTCTCTCTCTCTCTCTCTCTCTATACCTCTACCCTCTTTCTACCTCTACTTCTTCTACCTTTACCTCTCTATACTCTACCTCTCTCTACCTCTACCTCTCTCTGACCTCTACCTCTCTCTACCTCTACCTCTCTCTACCTCTACCTCTCTCTACCTCTACCTCTCTATACCTCTCTCTCTACCTCTCTCTACCACTCTCTCTCTACCTCTCTCTCTCTACCTCTCAATTCAATTCAATTTAATTTAAGGGCTTTATTGCATGGGAAACGTATGTTAACATTGCCAAAGCAAGTGAAGTAGATAGTAAACAAAAGTGAAATAAACAATAAAAATGTACAGTAAACATTACACTCAGAAGTTCTAAAAGAATAAAGACATTTCAAATGTCATATTATGTACACAGTACCAGTCAAAAGTTTGGACACACCCACTCATTCAAGTGCTTTTCTTCATTTGTACTATTTTCTACATTGTAGAATAATAGTGAAGACATCAAAACTATGAAACAACACACATGGAATCATGCAGTAACCAAAAAAGTGTTAGACAAATCCAAATATATTTTACAAATAGCCACCCCCTGCTCTGATGACAGCTCCTCTCTCTCTCTCTCTCTCTCTACCTATCTCTCTCTCTCTCTCCCCCTCTCTCTCTCTCTCTCTCTCTCTATCTCTCTTTCTCTCCCTCCCTCTCTCTCTCTCTCTCTCTCTCTCTCTCTCTCTCTCTCGCTACCTCTCTCTCCGTCTCTCTCTCCACCTATCTCTCTCTCCCCCCTCTCTCCCCCAATCTCTCTCTCTCCACCTATCTCTCTCTTTCTCTCCCCCCCGCCCTCTCTCTCCCTCCTCTCTCTCTCCACCTATCTCTCTCTTTCTTTCTCTCTCACTCATTCTCTCTCTCTCCCCCCCCCCCCCTCTCTCTCTCTCTCTCTCTCTCTCTCTCTCTCTCTCTCTCTTTCTCTCTCTCTCTCTCTTTCTCTTTCTCTCTGCCTTTCGTTCATACTCACTGCCCCCCCCCGGTCCTCTGTAGCTCAGCTGGTAGAGCACGGCGCTTGTAACGCCAAGGTAGTGGGTTCGATCCCCGGGACCACCCATACACAAAAATGTATGCACGCATGACTGTAAGTCGCTTTGGATAAAAGCGTCTGCTAAATGGCATATTATTATTATATTATTCTCTATTTTTCTTCTTCAGCCAGAAAACAGCAGCAGCTGTAAAGTGTTTCTCCCTGACCAGGCATTCTGATGATGGGCAGGGTTTGTGGTCACTGCGCTGACCGCTATGATGACATTCTGGCACGGGGCGGACAACCCAATCCCACAGCATAGCACAAATATCAGAGAGGGCTGAAAGGGCTTCATTCACACTGTGGGAATGGCTAGATATGTCAGAGATTCCAGCTGTTGGGCGATTCACTGTCCAAACGAGCACTTGTTGTGCGGTGCAGTGAAGTGCAGCACGTGTTTTCCTGTTCCTCTGTCCTAGCTGCCACTCCCCTCTCTTCTTTGGTAATCCCTCAATCTACAGTGGGGAAAGAAAGTATTTAGTCAGCCACCAATTGTGCAAGTTCTCCCACTTAAAAAGATGAGAGAGGACTGTAATTTTCATCATAGGTACACGTCAACTATGACAGACAAATTGAGAAAAAAAATCCAGAAAATCACATTGTAGGATTTTTTATGAATTTATTTGCAAATTATGGTGGAAAATAAGTATTTGGTCACCTACAAACAAGCAAGATTTCTGGCTCTCACAGACCTGTAACTTCTTCTTTAAGAGGCTCCTCTGTCCTCCACTCGTTACCTGTATTAATGGCACCTGTTTGAACATGTTATCAGTATAAAAGACACCTGTCCACAACCTCAAACAGTCACACTCCAAACTCCACTATGGCCAAGACCAAAGAGCTGTCAAAGGACACCAGAAACAAAATTGTAGACCTGCACCAGGCTGGGAAGACTGAATCTGCAATAGGTAAGCAGCTTGGTTTGAAAAAATCAACTGTGGGAGCAATTATTAGGAAATGGAAGACATACAAGACCACTGATAATCTCCCTCGATCTGGGTCTCCACGCAATATCTCACCCCGTGGGGTCAAAATGATCACAAGAACGGTGAGCAAAAATCCCAGAACCACACGGGGGACCTAGTGAATGACCTGCAGAGAGCTGGGACCAAAGTAACAAAGCCTACCATCAGTAACACACTACGCCGCCAGGGACTCAAATCCTGCAATGCCAGATGTGTCCCCCTGCTTAAGCCAGTACATGTCCAGGCCCGTCTGAAGATTGATAGAGTGCATTTGGATGATCCAGAAGAGGATTGGGAGAATGTCATATGGTCAGATGAAACCAAAATAGAACTTTTTGGTAAAAAGTCAACTCGTCGTGTTTGGAGGACAAAGAATGCTGAGTTGCATCCAAAGAACACCATACCTACTGTGAAGCATGGGGGTGGAAACATCATGCTTTGGGGCTGTTTTTCTGCAAAGGGACCAGGACGACTGATCCGTGTAAAGGAAAGAATGAATGGGGCCATGTATCGTGAGATTTTGAGTGAAAACCTCCTTCCATCAGCAAGGGCATTGAAGATGAAACGTGGCTGGGTCTTTCAGCATGACAATGATCCCAAACACACCGCCCGGGCAACGAAGGAGTGGCTTCGTAAGAAGCATTTCAAGGTCCTGGAGTGGCCTAGCCAGTCTCCAGATCTCAACCCCATAGAAAATCTTTGGAGGAAGTTGAAAGTCTGTGTTGCCCAGCGACAGCCCCAAAACATCACTGCTCTAGAGGAGATCTGCATGGAGGAATGGGCCAAAATACCAGCAACAGTGTGTGAAAACCTTGTGAAGACTTACAGAAAACGTTTGACCTGTGTCATTGCCAACAAAGGGTATATAACAAAGTATTGAGTAACTTTTGTTATTGACCATATACTTATTTTCCACCATAATTTGCAAATAAATTCATTAAAAATCCTACAATGTGATTTTCTGGAAAAAAACTTCTCATTTTGTCTGTCATAATTGACTTGTACCTATGATGAAAATTACAGGCCTCTCTCATCTTTTTAAGTGGGAGAACTTGCACAATTGGTGGCTGACTAAATACTTTTTTCCCCCACTGTATGTCCTACCTCTTCCATCTCTTTCTCCTGTTTTCTAACTCTTTCTGCTGTTTTCTAATCAATCTGCTTTTCCTTTTCTATCTTTTGATCTAATGGTCCTATTGTGATGTCATATCCAGGGGAGATGAAATACTGTCATGGCTCTGAGACGTCTGATTCACCTTAATATCAGGACGAAAAAAACAAGAGGGATAAAATCACTCCTCTCCTGTCTTCCATATGGTATGTCCTTTATTTTCAACACACACACACACGCACACACACGCACACGCATACACACACACACACACACACACACACACACACCCTGTTCAAGTTGACCCATAAAGGATATGGGTGGAGGTGTGTCTGGTAACCAATACATCTCAAGCTGCTAAACCAGGGTGTGAAGAGAGTATACATGCACAGAATAAACTTGATTTACTTACACCACTCACTGGGGTTCTGTTATATGCCTTCCTCCCCCTGGGGCCTTAGGGTTTGGGAAGAGGAGATGAAATGATGGATAATTGGACAGGGGAAGGTGGAACGATGGAGGGATGAATTGCAAGATTTACAGGGGTGTCCTCAGCTCCATTGGCATACTCTAGACCTGGGTTCAAATATTATTGGATTTCTTTAACTGCACTTGATTGAGCTTTCCTGGTGAAATGGAAACAATGGATTAGTCCCAAAAGTCCAAACCCTGCCCACCTGGCACTGCAGTTATAGGCTAAATGAAATGCACAAATTATTTGAATGGAAATAAATACTATTTAAACCCAGTCTGGTAATATTCACGCAACACAGCCCTTACAGTTTTTTACAATCACTTTGGCACTAATTTCAGAACCTTGACGTCATTTTTCAAAACTCTAGACACAAAACTCACAACCAATGATCAAAATGCAAATTTTTCAAAACTCTAACACTTTTTTCAATTGCTTGGAAACAATACACATAAAACTAAGATCATTTGTTCATTTAACAAAAATCACCTGTTCAATATGACACAACTTAACATCAAAGTACTACTATTTCAAAAGGCAATTCACACATTACATTTCAGATGAGTGTCTATTCATTTCCTTACAATTATCCAACTATCAATTGATACAACTGCTCAAAATGATAAGTAACTGTTGCATTGCTATTAATGCATAGTTGTATGGAAACAGACAAACAATATTCCATGTTTAGATCATGAAAGTTTCAAAGTAATGAGATTCATTGTCACCAATTAGCGTGGAGCATGAACCAATTAGACTACATTATCTATGGATGTAATATTTCATCATCATTCTTTATCAGACACCGTTTCTATGGTCCCCTTGTAACCTTCCTTGATGAGCTCGATCAGGTCTGTAAAGCTGATGGCGTGACCTATGTCATTGTGTGGGATAATGTCAGGTTCCACCATGCTCATATGGTGCAAGCATGGTTTCAGGCCCATGCACAATTTACCACCCTGTATTTACCCCCATACTCTCCTTTCCTTAACCCGATTGAGGAATTTTTCTCCACATGGAGATGGAAGGTTTATGATAGGCGCCCTCATGAACAAGTCACTCTTCTCCAGGCCATGGATGACGCATGCAATGACATCACGGCAGACCAGTGTCAGGCCTGGATTCGCCATGGCCAAAGGTTTTTTCCAAGATGTTTGGCTAATGAAAACATCCATTGTGATGTAGATGAGAACCTGTGGCCAAATCCACAAGACAGAGTTGATGAAAATGTAGAAGTACAGTAATCACTCCTATGTTTTGCTTTTTACAGTACAAGCAAGCAAGTTGAGGAACACAGTCCCTACACCCAGGCGAGGGCATTGCGTTCATCCACCTCTGGCCTGCTGGCTCCCCTTCCTCTGCGGAAGCATAGTTCCCGCTCAGCCCAGTCAAAGCTGTTCGCTGCTCTGGCACCCCAATGGTGGAACAAGCTCCCTCACGACGCCAGGACAGCGGAGTCACTCACCACCTTCCGGAGACATTTGAAACCCCACCTCTTTAAGGAACACCTGGGATAGGATAAAGTAATCCTTCTACCCCCCCCCCCCCCCCCCCAAAAAAAAGTATAATTGTAAAGTGGTTATCCCACTGGCTATAGGGTGAATGCACCAATTTGTAGTCGCTCTGGATAAGAGCGTCTGCTAAATGACGTAAATGTGCCCTTGAGCAAGGCACTTAACCCTAATTGCTCCTGTAAGTCGCTCTGGATAAGAGCGTCTGCTAAATGACTAAAATGTAAAATGTAAATGTAATGTTTTACAGTACTGTATTGTTTTTCATCAATATATTTCAGATTTTGTTCAATGATTCCACTGTGTCTGTAGTATTCTCTCTACTACTGCAGTACTTTTACAGGGATGTATTTACATGTAGTACCATAATGAAACATGTATCACCTATTTTGTACTACAATATTTAATGATTGTACGAACAATGACACAGTGAAACTATCGGTTGCTTGTGTGTGGGTGATCTAAATTAACGTTTCATTGGTATTTCACAATAAATTTGTTTTTTGAACCAATGATTGTGCAAGTGCAAGATTTCTTTAAAGATATGAATGCACAATGCAATGTTTTGAACATTGGACAGCCTGTGTTACAAGTGATGACCGTTTTGAGTTTTGTGTCTAGAGTTTTGAAAAATGACGTCAAGGTTCTGAAATTAGTGCCAAAGTGATTGTAAAAAACTGTAAATGCCTCAGTTGTGCATGAATTATACACGTCATGCACTTTTAGCCAATCAAAACAAAGGAGAGTTGTTACACTTGGTCAGTTTCCTGGAAGTCTTTAATTTTTTACGACGTGGCTTGTTAACAACCATAACTGATGGAGCAGTTCACCTCACAAAGCCACAAGAGCTCCTGTTTGGTAGGCAGGTCTATAACCAATGGAATTGTACCGTATGTATGTATGTAAACGTGTGTGAGTGTGTGAGTGCGTGTGAGTGTGTGAGTGTGTGAGTGTGTGAGTGTGTGAGTGTGTGTGTGTGTGTGTGTGTGTGTGTGTGTGTGTGTGTGTGTGTGTGTGTGTGTGTGCATGTGTGTGTGTGTGTGTGTATGTGTGCGTGTGTGTGTGCGTGTGTGTGTGTGTGTGTGTGTGAGAGAGTGTAAGCATGAGGGTACATGTGCGCGCGTGTGCGAGTGTGTGAGAGTGTGTGAGTGTGTGTGTTTGTGAGTGTGTGTGATTGTTTGTGTGTGTGAGTGTGAGTGTGAGGGTGCGTGTGTGACAAAGCCACAAGAGCTCCTGTTTGGTAGGCAGGTCTATAACCAATGGAATTGTACCGTATGTATGTATGTAAACGTGTGTGAATGTGTGAGTGTGTGTGTGTGTGTGTGTGAGTGTGTGAGTGTGTGTGTGTGTGTGTATATGTGTGTGTGTGTGTGAGTGAGAGTGCGTGTGCATGTGAGTGTGTGTGATTGTTTGTGTGTGTGAGTGTGAGTGTAAGAGTGCGTGTGCGAGTGTGTGATTGTGTGTGTGAGTGTGTGAGTGTGTGTGTGTGTGATTGTTTGTGTGTGTGAGTGTGAGGGTGCGTGTGCGTGTGTGCGTGTGTGTGTGTGTGAGTGTGAGGGAGTTTGTGTGTGTGTGTGTGTGTGTGTGTGTGTGTGTGTGTGTGAGTGTGTGTGTGCGATTGCGTGTGTGTGTGAGTGTGGGTGTGTTTGAGAGTGTGTCTGTGTGTGTGAGTGTGAGGGTGAGAGGGAGTGTGTGAGTGCGTGTGTGTGTGTGAGTGTGTATGTGTGTGTGAGTGTGTGTGTGTGTTTGTGTGTGAGTGTGAGAGTGCATGTGCGTGTGCGAGTGTGTGTGTAGACCAAAGTAGTGGACACAACAAAAAATGCTCAGATCACCTCAAATTAACATCAAATCAAGTCATTTAGCAACAAAAAATAAATATGTATTAATTATCCCGGAAATAAATATCAAGTAATTTATTGATATTAGTAGTTAATATTATTTAATAAAGTCCGGCCCATCTTCTAATGCCCTTTCAAAGTCTGACACTTACTTCCCCTGGCTGACAGGTTGTGTATTTGGATCTAATGGAATCCATTTACATCCTGCCCAAATGGAAAGCACATGGAGAGACACAGTCCACCTGGCTCTAATCAGCTACTGAGTTCAGTTAGCACCGCCACATGCGCAGAGCACACCCGGTGCCAGGGAGAGAGAGAGAGACAGAGAGAGACAGAGAGAGAGAGAGAGAGAGAGAGAGAGAGAGAGAGAGAGAGAGAGAGAGAGAGAGAGAGAGAGAGAGAGAGAGAGAGAGAGAGAGAGAGAGAGAGAGAGAGAGAGAGAGAGAGAGAGAGAGAGAGAGAGAGAGAGAGAGAGAGAGAGAGAGAGAGAGAGAGAGAGAGAGAGAGAGAGAGAATGAGCGAGCAAGAGAGAGGGAGAGCGAGAGAGAGAGAGAGAGAGAGAGAGAGACAGCAACACAATTAGATCCTACCAAATCATGAGAAAACAAAAAGATAATTACTTGACACATTGGAAAGAATTAACAAAAAAACTGAGGACACTAGAATGCTATTTGGCTCTAAACTGAGAGTATACAGTGGCAGAATACCTGAACACTGTGACTGACCCAAAATTAAGAAAAGTTTTGACTATGTACAGACTCAGTGAGCATAGCCTTGCTATTGAGAAAGGCCGCCGTAGGCAGACCTGGCTCTCAAGAGAAGACAGGCTATGTGCACACTGCCCACAAAATGAGGTGGAAACTGAGCTGCACTTCCTAACCTCCTGCCAAATGTATGACCATATTATAGACACATATTTCCCTCAGATTAAAAAGACCCACAAATCCAATTTTGATAAACTCCCATATCTATTGGGTGAAATACCACTGTGTGCAATCACAGCAGCGAGATTTGTGACCTGTTGCCACAAGAAAAGGGCAACCAGTGAAGAACAAACCCCATTGTAAATACAAACCATGTTTATTTATTTTCCCTTTTGTACTATTTGCACATCGTTGCAACACTGTCTATAGACATAATACGACATTTGAAATGTCTTTATTTTTTTGGAACTTTTGTGAGTGTAATGTTTACTGTTCATTTTTTATTGTTTATTTCACCTTTGTTTATGTTTCCCATGCCAATAAAACCCCTTAAATTGAAATTGAAATTGAATTGAAAGTAAGATAGTAGTAGTAGCATGAATCACTGAACTCTTTTTGACTGTGTTGTTTTATTGTTTTAGTTGTGACGAGTAGAAATAAAAGTACAGTCATGGTCAAAAGTTTTGAGAATGACACAAATACTAATTTTCACAAAGTCTGCTGCCTCAGTTTTGATGATGGCAATTTGCATATACTCCAGAATGTCATGAAGAGTGATCAGATGAATTGCGATTAATTGCAAAGTCCCTCTTTGCCTTGAAAATGAACTTAATCCTCAAAAAACATTTCCACTGCATTGCAGCCCTGCCACAAAAGGACCAGCTGCCATCATGTCAGTAATTCTCTCATTAACACAGGTGAGAGTGTTGACGAGGACAAGGTTGGAGATCACTCTGTCATGCTGATTGAGTTAGAATAACAGACTGGAAGCTTTAAAAGGAGGGTGGTGCTTGAAATCATTGTTCTTCCTCTGTTAACCATGGTTACCTGCAAGGAAACACGTGCCGTCATCATTGCTTTGCACAAAAAGGGCTTCACAGGCAAGGATATTGCTGCTAGTAAGATTGCACCTAAATCAACATTTATTGGATCATCAAGAACTTCAAGGAGAGAGGTTCAATTGTTGTGAAGAAGGCGTCAGGGTGCCCAAGAAAGTCCAGCAAGCGCCAGGACCGTCTCCTAAAGTTGATTCAGCTGCGGGATCACGGCACCACCAGTGCAGAGCTTGCTCAGGAATGGCAGCAGGCAGGTGTGAGTGCATCTGCACGCACAGTGAGGCGAAGACTTTTGGAGGATGGCCTGGTGTCAAGAAGGGCAGCAAAGAAGCCACTTCTCTCCAGGAAAAACATCAGGGACAGACTGATATTCTGCAAAAGGTACAGGGATTGGACTGCTGAGGACTGGGGTAAAGTCATTTTCTCTGATGAATCCCCTTGTCCGGAGAAGACAAGGTAAGCGCTACCATCAGTCCTGTGTCATGCCAACAGTAAAGCATCCTGAGACCATTCATGTGTGGGGTTGCTTCTCAGCCAAGGGAGTGGGCTCACTCACAATTTTGCCTAAGAACACAGCCATGAATAAAGAATGGTACCAACACATCCTCCGAGAGCAACTTCTCCCAACCATCCAAGAACAGTTTGGTGATGACCAATGCCTTTTCCAGCATGATGGAGCACCTTGCCATAAGGCAAAAGTGATAACTAAGTGGCTCGGGGAATAAAACATCGACATTTTGGGTCCATGGCCAGGAAACTCCCCAGACCTTAATCCCATTGAGAACTTGTGGTCGATCCTCAAGAGGCGGGTGGACAAACAAAAACCTACAAATTCGGACAAACTCCAAGCATTGATTATGCAAGAATGGGCTGCCATCAGTCAGGATGTGGCCCAGAAGTTAATTGACAGCATGCCAGGGTGGATTGCAGAGGTCTTGAAAAAGAAGGGTCAACACTGCAAATATTGACTCTTTGCATAAACTTAATGTAATTGTCAATAAAAGCCTTTGACACTTATGGAATGCTTGTAATTATACAGTCTGTCCCTACCATAGTAACATCTGACAAAAATATATCATAACACTGAAGCAGCGAACTTTGTGAAGACCAATACTTGTGTCATTCTGTTGTACCACTAGGGGGACTCATGTCTTATGGACATTCATTTTACCGGAAGGCTGGCCTTGCTTCGGATCATCTCTCCTGTGATAACATAGATGCTGTACACAACAGAGCTTAGACCTGCCTTTAGTCCTTCAGTTACAGCTGTAGAGATCATATAGGATAGAGACAGAGCTTAGACCTGCCTTTAGTCCTTCAGTTACAGCTGTAGAGATTCTATAGGATAGAGACAGAGCTTAGACCTGCCTTTAGTCCTTCAGTTACAGCTGTAGAGATTCTATAGGATAGAGACAGAGCTTAGACCTGCCTTTAGTCCTTCAGTTACAGCTGTAGAGATTCTATAGGATAGAGACAGAGCTTAGACCTGCCTTTAATCTTCCAGTTACAGCTGTAGAGATCCTATAGGATAGAGACAGAGCTTAGACCTGCCTTTCATCTTCCAGTTACAGCTGTAGAGATCCTATAGGATAGAGACAGAGCTTAGACCTGCCTTTAATCTTCCAGTTACAGCTGTAGAGATCCTATAGGATAGAGACAGAGACTAGACCTGCCATTAGTCTTCCAGTTACAGCTGTAGAGATCCTAAGATAATAATACCCTAGGATACTCAGTCACAGCCCTAGTTACTGGAATCTCAGCCCTAGTTACTGGAATCTCAGCCCTAGTTACTGGAATCACAGCCCTAGTTACTGGAATCACAGCCCTAGTTACTGGAATCACAGCCCTAGTAAATCTAAGTGTTATTGTATTTGCATATGATCAAGAAGAAAACGTGTTATTGTATCTCTTGACAATATCAATCCCAGAGACTCCCACACCAGAGGGTTGAATTAAGGTCGTTGATCCAGATATGGACATACTTTTGTTCCCTTTTCACACGACCATACCAAACTGAACTGTACTGTGCTGCTGGCTGTGATATATTATTTTCATTGTCTTTCGTGGTCCTTTTCAGCACTGTTCCAGGAACTAGTGGATGTGTAATCAGGCCAGCTCAAAACAGCTTGGTTTGGCTTGGCTTGGTGATCCATGTGGGTATCTTTCTCGTGTGTTAGGCCTACAGTAGGTCAGATGAGGACATATTGAAGGAAGAGTCCCTACTGACTGGAAGAGGAGACTGGTCAATATTGTCTCTGTTTACTGGGACAGGCAATAGTCACTATCTTGATAGATTCATTGATTCCTACAGCAAGCAATGGTGGTATGTCTGTGGGTGGATGGGATACAGGGAGTGGTTTTCCAATGAACATGGAGAGAATATTTATTTATTTTTTTGTCATTTAGCAGACGCTCTTATCCAGAGCGACTTACAGTTAGTGAGTGCATACATTATTCTTTTATTTTATTTTATTTTTACTGGCCCCCTGTGTGAATCGAACCCACAACCCTGGCGTTGCAAACGCCATGCTCTACATCCCTGCCGGCCATTCCCTCCCCATACCCTGGACGACGCTGGGCCAATTGTGCGCCGCCCCATGGGTCTCCCGGTCGAGGCCGGCTACGACAGTTGTTAATGTGCGTGTGCATGCATGTGTGTTTGCATGTGTGTGTGTGGATGGGTGTGTTTGTTTGTGTGTGTTATTGTATTTGTCTGTGTCTGTGTGTGTATGTGTGTGTGTGTGTGTGTGTGTATGGTTGGGTTGGGAGACAGTAGATACAGCAGGTACCATCTTGACCTTCAGCAGGTCTCCTCCACCTCCACATCTGGTTTGACCATCCACATCCCCAACTCCTGCTAGTCACCCCTGCCTGCAGCTCATCAATCCTCAGTGTCATCGTTACCACACTCCTGGCCATTGACATAATAACCATGACGTGAAGACGTAAAAATGATGAATGGGCTTTTCCGGTCAGGAAGCGGTGGTTGAGGTCAGAGACACTCCACACTCTTTCATCTCCACGTCCATTTTTCACTTTCTTCCCTCTGCCATGGTTCTCTCCCTCTTTTTTCTCTCTCTTTCAGTATTTTTCTTTCTCTCTCTCTCTCTCTCCCTCTCTCTCTCTCTCTCTCTCGTTCCCTCTCCATGTCTCTCTCTCTCTCTTTCTCTCTCTCTCACAAGCACCTCACCTCACAAGCCAAAATATAATCTTCCACCCCAGAAAAGTTCACCAAATAATATGGGGCGACAGGTTTTTCCATTTTCTCAAAGTGTAGCTTATTTGATTCAAGAATTAGAATGCAGTATGCCTCATAGTCCCAGTCGGTATTAGATAGAACGTCACGGCCCTGCCTGCCTGTGGGGAAAACAACCTGTGGTTACCTAGGTTACCCCATTGGCTCACAGCAAAACCTTAACCTTTTTCAAACAAAATGTTCTTGTTGTCTGCTTGTTTTAGTCAATTACAAAACCACATTTAAGAAAAGTACAAGATGTCTAAAGATTATTTTTCAACATTGCCTGCTCCCTAGCATTCTCAAAACGTAATATTGTAGGGCTTCCCTGATGCCCCTATTCATGACGGCGCTAGCAGCCACGTGAGTGAGTGCTAGCTAGCTAGCCAAGACCAACAACAGAAACAGACTATACAGCTACAAGTAATGAGCAGAGTTACAAAAGGACTATACTAAGCAAGTTAAATGTGTTACCTGTGATTAAATGTTTTCCACACACATAGCTACATGTACCTACTTGGACACCGGGTCACCACATTTCCCACTCTCCCACGCTGAATAGCCTGAAGCCACAGGGCTCTTCTCGCAGGCTCTATTTCCCTACATGGGAGCATTGCGAACCGTAGGTTGGGATTTTTTTACCTGGTTACATGTACATTGAACAACACAGCAGCTTTTCGGCATGTTTTGTTCTGTATAACAAAACATGTATGACGAAGTTGCCTCTTTTACAGTGGGGGTCAATAGGAAAGAATGTTGGTTTTCCCCAATTTGTGGGCGTGGTCGGGGGAATTCCTTATTATTAAGTGAATTCCGACTGGGACTACATGCCCACTCCCCACCATGTGATTCTAGAATTAGAATGCAGTATGCCTCATATCTCCAACTCCTCTAGAGTTTGTGGTTGGTGCTGGTGGTCATTACCACGTAACTCCGTAAAACCATACTTTCATATTTCTGTCTCCTTTTGTCAAAAATAATTAGCTGGAAAATACAAGACAAAACAGGCTAGGCTACACCCTAACAACATCACAGTCTAACCCTAACAACATCACAGTCTAACCCCAACAACATCACAGTCTAACCCCAACAACATCACAGTCTAACCCTAACAACATCACAGTCTAACCCCAACAACATCACAGTCTAACCCTAACAACATCACAGTCTAACCCTAATGACATCACAGTCTAACCCCAACAACATCACAGTCTAACCCTAACAACATCACAGTCTAACCCCAACAACATCACAGTCTAACCCTAATGACATCACAGTCTAACCCCAACAACATCACAGTCTAACCCTAACAACATCACAGTCTAACCCTAACAACATCACAGTCTAACCCCAACAACATCACAGTCTAACCCTAACAACATCACAGTCTAACCCTAATGACATCACAGTCTAACCCCAACAACATCACAGTCTAACCCTAACAACATCACAGTCTAACCCCAACAACATCACAGTCTAACCCTAACAACATCACAGTCTAACCCTAATGACATCACAGTCTAACCCCAACAACATCACAGTCTAACCCTAACAACATCACAGTCTAACCCTAACAACATCACAGTCTAACCCTAACAACATCACAGTCTAACCCTAACAACATCACAGTCTAACCCTAATGACATCACAGTCTAACCCCAACAACATCACAGTCTAACCCTAACAACATCACAGTCTAACCCTAATGACATCACAGTCTAACCCCAACAACATCACAGTCTAACCCTAACAACATCACAGTCTAACCCTAACAACATCACAGTCTAACCCTAACAACATCACAGTCTAACCCTAATGACATCACAGTCCAACCCTAACGACATCACAGTCTAACCCTAACAACATCACAGTCTAACCCTAATGACATCACAGTCCAACCCTAACGACATCACAGTCTAACCCTAACAACATCACAGTCTAACCCTAATGACATCACAGTCCAACCCTAACGACATCACAGTCTAACCCTAACAACATCACAGTCTAACCCTAACGACATCACAGTCTAACCCTAACAACCTCACAGTCTAACCCTAACAACATCACAGTCTAACCCTAATGACATCACAGTCCAACCCTAACGACATCACAGTATAACCCTAACAACATCACAGTCTAACCCTAACAACATCAGAGTCTAACCCTAACAACATCACAGTCAAACCCTAACAACATCACAGTCTAACCCTAACAACATCACAGTCTAACTCTAACAACATCACAGTCTAACCCTAACAACATCACAGTCTAACCCTAACAACATCACAGTCTAACCCAAACAACATCACAGTCTAACCCTAACAACATCACAGTCTAACCCTAACAACATCACAGTCTAACCCTAACAACATCACAGTCTAACCCCAACAACATCACAGTCTAACCCTAACAACATCACAGTCTAACCCTAACAACATCACAGTCTAACCCTAACAACATCACAGTCTAACCCTAACAACATCAGAGTCTAACCCTAACAACATCACAGTCAAACCCTAACAACATCACAGTCTAACCCTAACAACATCACAGTCTAACCCTAACAACATCACAGTCTAACCCTAACAACATCACAGTCTAACCCCAACAACATCACAGTCTAACCCTAACAACATCACAGTCTAACCCTAACAACATCACAGTCTAACCCTAACAACATCACAGTCTAACCCTAACAACATCAGAGTCTAACCCTAACAACATCACAGTCTAACCCTAACAACATCACAGTCTAACCCTAACAACATCACAGTCTAACCCAAACAACATCACAGTCTAACCCCAACAACATCACAGTCTAACCCTAACAACATCACAGTCTAACCCTAACAACATCACAGTCTAACCCTAACATCACAGTCTAACCCTAACATCATCACAGAGTCTAACCCTAACAACATCACAGAGTCTAACCCTAACAACATCACAGTCTAACCCTAACAACATCACAGTCTAACCCTAACAACATCACAGAGTATTTTCAAATAGAGCATTGTATTGACTGTACAGAACATTTCTTCTTTACAATACCCATCTACAAGAAACAAGTCTTGAAGAAAGCCTGTCACATATGTTGTCTTCTTAAAACCTCTCTAAAAACAGTCACACATTCACTGCATGTCCAGGAGCATGAACATAGTATGTAGATCAATTATTTTTCAACATTGCCTGCTCCCTAGCATTCTCAAAACGTAATATTGTAGGGCTTCCCTGATGCCCCTATTCATGACGGCGCTAGCAGCCACGTGAGTGAGTGCTAGCTAGCTAGCCAAGACCAACAACAGAAACAGACTATACAGCTACAAGTAATGAGCAGAGTTACAAAAGGACTATACTAAGCAAGTTAAATGTGTTACCTGTGATTAAATGTTTTCCACACACATAGCTACATGTACCTACTTGGACACCGGGTCACCACATTTCCCACTCTCCCACGCTGAATAGCCTGAAGCCACAGGGCTCTTCTCGCAGGCTCTATTTCCCTACATGGGAGCATTGCGAACCGTAGGTTGGGATTTTTTTACCTGGTTACATGTACATTGAACAACACAGCAGCTTTTCGGCATGTTTTGTTCTGTATAACAAAACATGTATGACGAAGTTGCCTCTTTTACAGTGGGGGTCAATAGGAAAGAATGTTGGTTTTCCCCAATTTGTGGGCGTGGTCGGGGGAATTCCTTATTATTAAGTGAATTCCGACTGGGACTACATGCCCACTCCCCACCATGTGATTCTAGAATTAGAATGCAGTATGCCTCATATCTCCAACTCCTCTAGAGTTTGTGGTTGGTGCTGGTGGTCATTACCACGTAACTCCGTAAAACCATACTTTCATATTTCTGTCTCCTTTTGTCAAAAATAATTAGCTGGAAAATACAAGACAAAACAGGCTAGGCTACACCCTAACAACATCACAGTCTAACCCTAACAACATCACAGTCTAACCCCAACAACATCACAGTCTAACCCCAACAACATCACAGTCTAACCCTAACAACATCACAGTCTAACCCCAACAACATCACAGTCTAACCCTAACAACATCACAGTCTAACCCTAATGACATCACAGTCTAACCCCAACAACATCACAGTCTAACCCTAACAACATCACAGTCTAACCCCAACAACATCACAGTCTAACCCTAATGACATCACAGTCTAACCCCAACAACATCACAGTCTAACCCTAACAACATCACAGTCTAACCCTAACAACATCACAGTCTAACCCCAACAACATCACAGTCTAACCCTAACAACATCACAGTCTAACCCTAATGACATCACAGTCTAACCCCAACAACATCACAGTCTAACCCTAACAACATCACAGTCTAACCCCAACAACATCACAGTCTAACCCAAACAACATCACAGTCTAACCCCAACAACATCACAGTCTAACCCTAACAACATCACAGTCTAACCCTAACAACATCACAGTCTAACCCTAACATCACAGTCTAACCCTAACATCATCACAGAGTCTAACCCTAACAACATCACAGAGTCTAACCCTAACAACATCACAGTCTAACCCTAACAACATCACAGTCTAACCCTAACAACATCACAGAGTATTTTCAAATAGAGCATTGTATTGACTGTACAGAACATTTCTTCTTTACAATACCCATCTACAAGAAACAAGTCTTGAAGAAAGCCTGTCACATATGTTGTCTTCTTAAAACCTCTCTAAAAACAGTCACACATTCACTGCATGTCCAGGAGCATGAACATAGTATGTAGATCAATTGGCCTCAACCCTCAAGATCATTGCCAAATGTAGGGCTTTTTCCCCCTTGGTCCGGTCAAGAAATAGGACAACACAGCAGAGTGGAGGGGACGATTGTCTCAATATGAGACTTGTTTAGTCCATGTCCTCACATCACCAACACCAACCAAGAGTTACAGTGATCCTAGGGACCTTTTGTACAGCAGTCATTGTTGTGGCCTGCCTACCCATCGCATGCCCATTCTATGGTGGACAACGCTGTCCATTGAGCTTATATGAATTGCTGCAGTTTATTGGTTGTTGATCTGAATGGGAGTCTTACATTGTTCTGGGAGATGTTGCTTTTTTTTTATGTTGATGGACAAAATGGTCGGTCTTGATTTGCTATGTGATGTTGACAGGTTGGCATTTCTACTGAAGTCAAAGTCCAACGTCCCAAGTAATTAGGACAGATAATACTGATAAGTTGTTGTCATCAGCTATTTAAACAAGTGTGTTGTCGTTCTATTCCTGTTAGAGTGGCTGGGAACATGAAATATTCTCATTAACATCCATCCTCTAATGTTATAGACAAAGAGATTAAATACGTCTCACTTGTTTTGAAGCTTTTGGAAAGCAATGTATTACTTAAGACTCTGTGGGCATGTTTTGGAGTTGCACCAGCTCTAAGAAATCAGCTATGTCATCCACCAGAATGTTCCCTCATGAGCCCCTACTTCCAGTATAGCTGTACTGAACTAGTCCCTTGTCTGTATGTGCCCCTGGGGCAGAGTAGCAGTGGTAGACATTTAGGAGATTTAAGCCTCCTTTGTTAGTGGAAGCACTGAGTCTTAAGCAGAGGCAACTTCTTCTCTGCCTCCACAGCAACAAAATCACTGGTTTCAACATGTCAATAAGATATCTTTATCATAGAAACGTGGGAAGAATACGGATAAACAAATTACTTGAATTACATCATGGTCAGGCTGTAGCCTACTGTTTACCCGTAAGAGTCTATTGACGCACCCGTGGTCAATCTAAGTAACATAATAAAAGAAATCCCATCAAAATCTGTCTGTTGAAGCTATGTCGGCCTTCCGCATCTGTGGTGGAAGGTGGCCAAGCTATTGTGACTCTATGGAAAGGGGAGACTGTCATGAACACGATGGTGGTCTCCGCTTTGCTCTACGACCCCCACAGGATTTACGGGACTCGTCTGAAGTCGGTAACACTGATGTGCCAACTTCTGTCTGTAGCGTCCGAACCGTTTGAGCTACAAACTAATATGACCCAACTGTGGAAAGAGGAGACATTATTTTTAAACAAATCAAAACGGAATTAAAAAGAATAAGAAAGCTGGACTCCAAAAAACAAGTTGACCTACAAAAACCTCAGTGGACACTATTAAGTATGTAAATCATGTTAAGTAGCCTAATAATGAAGCCATGTATTTATATGAATTGATCTATTATGTTTGTAAAACGTAAAAAAAGAAAGAGGAGACTCAGGAACATGATGGTGTTCTCTGTTTCTTCCACAAGTGTCACCAGACTGGGCTGAAGGTAACCCATACAAACAAATGGAAGTATGAGGTAGTATTGTGCCACAAAAAATATGGGGTTAAATATATATATTTCCTGAGCTTTCTTTTTACCCCCTTTCTCTCCCCAATTACAATCTTGTCTCATCACTGCAACTCCCCAACGGGCTCAGGAGAGGTGAAGGTCAAGTCACTCGTCCTCCGAAACATGACCCTCCAAACCGTGCTTCTTGACACCCGCCCACTTAACCCAGAAGCCAGCCACACCAATGTGTCTGACGACCGAAGTCAGCCTGCAGGTACCCGGCCCACCACAAGGAGTCGCTAGAGCGTGATGAGCCAAGTAAAGCCCCCCCGGCCAAACCCTCCCCTAACCCGGACGACGCTGGGCCAATTGTGTGCAGCCCTATGGGACTCCCGGTCACGACACAGCCTGGGATCGAACCTGGGTCTGGAGTGATGCCTCAAGCACTGCGATGCCGTACCTTAGACCGCTGCGCCACTTGGGAGACCTCCGAGCTTCTTATATATCCTAGATATAGGACACACACTTCAAAACCTTATTCCTTATGATTTCTTTTTTAACTGTCTTTTTTGACATTTATGAATGTGTTATTCAATGCGTTTCTATGGGCTATAGTAGTAAAGGCCAAATTTGGGGGATATGTAAGGTGTCCTAAAATTCTAAATCAAATAGCTAAATGATCCCACCCCAACGGCTTCGACTTTTAGAGGTTAAATTGCAACTTTGTGGGTGATGGTGTCAGTAATGGTCCCACATGCAGTACTGGATGGACTAGCTATGGATGTGGTTGTGTGTTGCTAGCTACGCCAAGGCACACTGTCCACGGTCATCTGGTTCAAGGCATTAGACAGATCTATTCCCACTGGCCACACGTCACTGTGTGTGTGTGTGTGTGTGTGTGTGTGTGTGTGTATGTGTGTGTGTGTGTGTGTGTGTAAGAGGCATCCCATGCAGAGGCAGCTTTACTGTAAACGTGTGTGTGGGCACAGCAACAGAGAGAGGATAATTTAATGAGATATGACCCATCACACGCTCTCCGAATATTCCAGATCCCACTCTGTGAATGGGGGCAGTCTAATATGGCATTTTAGCTGACACTTTCATCCAAAGCAAATTACAGTCATAAGTGCATACATTTTTGTGTGGGTGGACCAGGTCCCCAGTGTCTGGTCTGGAGTGTGAAGTCACAAGCTCTGCTGGTCGGCTACTTCGTAGCAACCTAGCTGTGCCAAAAGCCTTGGTCTGCCCTAGAAATCCTATGTACATTATGATCGCCAGAACTTTTGGGACTCTAAAATTAGTTTATTATGATGAAGTTAAATCCCCACAGTGAATTTTAAAGTTCGCTACAAATCGAGATATTTAATGAAATAGTGATCCATTCTGACTACTAGATTTGTCGTCACACAGGACCACGTGCTGACACAGACCAATCACGGGCCGTCAGGCTACGAGGAGGCTCGCGCTCTCATGCACGCTCTCTGCACGTGGACCTAAGGGGTTGTGATGTGCTATCCAGCGCGTAGTCAGCGAGTGCGGAGTCAACGAGCCTGTCAAGTGGAGATGGAGGGGCTGACCAATGTCTATGGGGCTGACAGAGATTGACAGACTGGAGATGGATGATGACAGTGGAGAACAGAGGATGACAGAGTGGAGAACAGAGGATGGCCATGGAGATGGAGAATTGCCATGGAGATGGAGGATTGCCATGGAGATGGAGGATGACATAGTGGAGAACAGAGGATGACAGAGTGGAGAACAGAGGATGGCCATGGAGATGAAGGATGACAGAGTGGAGAACAGAGGATGACAGAGTAGAGAACAGAGGATGGCCATGGAGATGGAGGATTGCCATGGAGATGGAGGATGACAGAGTGGAGAACAGAGGATGACAGAGTGGAGAACAGAGGATGGCCATGGAGATGAAGGATGACAGAGTGGAGAACAGAGGATGACAGAGTGGAGAACAGAGGATGGCCATGGAGATGGAGAATTGCCATGGAGATGGAGGATTGCCATGGAGATGGAAAATTGCCATGGAGCTGGCTCACACTATGTTTTCCAGTGTTGACCTGGCTAGGTTCTAGGTAACGCTGAGCTTTCAAATTAACCTTCTGCTACAAAGGTTTAACAGTAGTCTAGCATCAGGCTCATAGACATTAAAACCAGGTTGACAACGACTACATCGACCATTGTCCTTTCCTAGTTATGGCCATTTTCACTATGATCCTTAGCGATTTTTTGGTGCCATTCAGCAATATAGCGCGCTTCAAATTCAAATACTTCTGGTGCCGTTGGGAGTTTTCCAGAGGAATACATGGATGACATCAGCGCTATCATTATCTATTGGTTTTAATGTCTATGGGGTGGACCCAGCGGGAATCGAACCCACGACCCTTGGCACTGCATGCGCCATGCTCTACCAACTGAGCCACACAGGAACACCGCACCACAGTGTGAAAGGAATTGGGTAGTGCTTAACATTAGAGCATGGAATAAAGTGGTAATAACATGGTAATAGTATGGGAACAAGCTATAGTTAGTCACAGTGAAAATGTAATCATGTTGTTGTTTCAGGATATATTATAGAGGGGTTACAGTTAGGGCTATCAGAGTTAATCAGTTAACTCAAGTTAACTTCTAGTACTTGTAGTGCACTTATATTATAGTAATTAAGAACACGATGAGGGGGCGGGACCTACAGAATTGTTTTAAGATGGTCATAACATGGATCATTTAGCTATTTGATTTGGAATTTTAGGAACCCTGTAGGTATATAAAAAATTATGAAACATTGAATTTACCTTCAGACGAGTCTCGTGAAGCTTGTGGGTGTCGTAGAGCAAAATGGAGAACACGTCCGTGTTCGTGAGAGTCTCTGCTTTCAATGGTGTGTAGCTCAAACCCTTCGGACTTGACAGACTTTTTTGTTAGAAGACCTGTTCGGAGTTGGGGCGCCGGCGTCAGTGACTTGAGACGAGTCCCATGAAACATCTGGGTGTCGCGTTCGTGAGAGTCTCAGATTTCTAGAACTGGGTCTAAATAGTTTATAGCCCAAACCGTTCGGATGCTACAGATGATTTTGCGTCCCCTGGTCTGACAAACACCGCTGTAGCTCTGCCAACTTCCACCGCCGATGCGGAAGGCCGACATATGCGGACGTTGTGGATTGAGACGCAGCCCATGCAAAAATGTCATCTCTAGCTTAATTAAACAGAATATTTTTTGTATTATGTCTATTGGATTTCTGCGCGGGTGCGTACATCAAAATAATAATGTTAATCTTAACACATCTATTTCATCCCTCTCTCATTTGACCTATGCCCTCGCATAGACCCCCTCTCTCTCTCTCTCATTTTACCTATTCCCTCGCCTAGATCCTCTCTCTCTCTCTCTCATTTTACCTATTCCCTCACATAGACCCTCTCTCTCTCTCTCTCTCATGTTACCTATTCCCTCGCATAGACCCTCTCTCTCTCTCTCATTTGACCTATTCCCTCGCCTAGATCCTCTCTCTCTCTCTTTCTCTCTCTCTCTCATTTTACCTATTCCCTCGCATAGACCCCCTCTCTCTCTCTCGTTTGACCTATTCCCTCGCATAGACCCTCTCTCTCTCTCATTTGACCTATTCCCTCGCCTAGATCCTCTCTCTCTCTCTCTCTCTCTCTCTCTCTCTCTCTCTCTCTCTCTCTCTCTCTCTCTCTCTCTCTCTATCTCTCTCTCTCTCTCATTTTACCTATTCCCTCACCTAGATCCCCTCCCTCCCTCCATCCCTCCCTCCCCCAGTCAGTCACTCCCTCCCTCCCTCCCTCTATCAGTGGGCAGTCCTTCCCTGTCCTCACTGAGTAATGACACTAATGAGCATGTACAGCCATTCACTCCTCCCCTCCATCCTCTGGTCTGCCTGCTCCCTCCCTTCTCTGGCCTGCCTGCTCCCCATGTCACGTCCTACGTCCTCTGGGTGGAAGACAGAGCCGAGGAACATGGACGGTCGGTCCCACTTTAAACGAACAACAACTAGGCTTAATGAAGCCTTCATAGATCCTTTATAATGCCTATATACTGTATTAATGTAGAAGATGTTGCAACAGGACCTTAAAGGGGGAATCAGCAGTTGCTACATACATTTTTGAACGTATACATTTATGATATGTACCCATTGACTCTTGAAGAATATAACTTATAAATGCCTCATGAGTTTAATTCAACTGTCATACCCCATCAAAACCCAAAATATAAGCTTGTTTTACTCCAATGTTTGTAAACAAAACAAATGTTATGTATAGCCTCAAAACTTGGTTAAAACTATAATTTTTATATCATGGATGGTCAGTCCTTGCATCCATAGGTCCCTCTATGAATTTGAGAGTGATTACATTTCTCCAGCTCCATCCCTCAGCTTTCTACCGAAACAGTGGAGGGGAATTCGCTTTGTTATTGTTTCAACTGCTGATTGGCCCTTTAAATCTGGCGCTTTGCCAAATGTGGAATGCATGAAAATATATCTCTGCACAGAGATTTAAAAAACATCAGTGTGCATATTAAAGATGCAATATGCAGCATAGTTCGTGAGGTGATGCATGGATTCTTTACTCTTTCCATCACTGGATTAAGAACAGGCAGTGTAGATATACCGGTACAGGCCTAGATACGTGAATGGATGTTTTAGATGGAGGCTGTTTCTGTTGCTACTAGTAGTCTACTGAAGCATCCTGGCAATGATCTGGTGTTGTTAAAGTTTTATCTTTGGCAGGACACCGCTGGCTTGTCAGGTTGTGGAGAGGGAAAACGATATGGTGCGTTTAAAGATCCATAAAAATGCTCCTCCATCTTTGGGAGCCGTATTAGCTCAGACGGTGAAATACGACTCATCACTTTTATGTCTGAAACACAATTGGCCATTGGGATGTGAAATTTATCTGACAGAGGGGCCCATCTGCTGCAGAGGCCTGTTGGCCATTGTGAACACTGATTCTATCTTTGCAAGGGACATTTTTAATTGGGCACTTCATGAGAACAGCATATACGTGTCACATAAACATACCTGTTGGTATTACTTTTATGCTGGATCTGGTGTGGGGAGTTCCTTACTAATTAGGGACCTTAATTCATCAATCAAGTACAAGGGAGGAGCGAAAATCCGCAGATGCTCGGCCCTCCGTGGAATGAGTTTGACACCTGTGTTGTACACATTCAATCAACATTTGTTTTTAAATGGATTTAGCTGCAAAACTAGAAGTCGTGTTGGGCACAATTCAGGGATTGGCAACTGGCAGCCCGCGGGGCCCCCCTTTTGAAGGCCCTTGGATCAATTCCCCCCCTCAATTTACTGTTGCGAGTTAGAATAGTAGAATACACAAGGTGCAAGTTCGAAATTTGGTTGTGCATCAGCAGTTTTTCTCTTGTTATGTCAGTGACTGATAGTCACTCAATTAGCCCATGTCAGCTAAAAAAGATTAGTAAATTAGTCTAGCGGTCAGCTATCTGAACATAGTAATCGTGGTCGGATTACCGGCCGGGGAGCCCCCATTGATTTTGTTAGTCAGTCTCACTCAGATATCATATTAGAAACTGCTAACATTTCTCTCCACCCTATGGCAAAATGTATAGAATTGCAGGAAATTAGCTGCAAAACTGAATTCACATTCTACTTTGACTTTAAGTATTATTCTCCCTGTGGTCTGTTGAGCTCCAATGAGAGGGGAAAGTGTTCTGTTTGAGGACTGGGCTGGGCCAGTGGGCTTGCTATGCTGAGAATGTATGTCTCCTCATTGATCAGTCATCACAGACCAGTCTATCAGTCAGCAGCTTCTTTTTACTGCACTGGCCAGCTGGGCTAGAGATCTATGTAATGAAGGCTGGAAGTTGGGAATGCTCCGGGCTGTTGCTCCACCATGTTAATGATATATTTAAATACTTTATATATTATATATTTAATTATATAATTAATCCGCTAACACTTTATTTGGATAGTCCCAAGTAGATGGGTTTGTGGATGTTCCGTATATGTTCACTAACTGTCAACAACATTTCAACAAACTATCCACTAACCCTAACCCTTACCCTAACCCTTATTCTAAACCTAACCCTAACCCTAACCTTAGCAAGCAGTTGCTTATCAACAGATAGTTTGTTGGTAGTATGACCATCAGTAGAGCATCAATATGGGACTATCCAAATAAAGTGTGACCTTTAATTCTGGTCCTATGTGACTCTTTTGATCATTCAGTTTTGTCTGACTGGGAGGTTTGTCTGATTTGTGTGTGATTAGTAAATGCTAGATTGTGTCCACTGTAATCCTAAAGGTATGAAGTGACTATTACCCATTTCAGACAGAAGATGTGGTATATACCTGTACAAAATATACAGCTATGTTTGTATGAGCCCCTTTCAATCAGCCCCTTATTCACCACTTATGTGCAGGAATACTCCTTTATACATATCAGTGGGTAACTGGCAAATGAAGAGGGCTGCGGGGTGTTGTTAAACTATGGGGGCTGTTTGCGTTTCAAATTAGGGAGGTGTTAAACAATGGAAGTGTTAATGGTTTACCTGCAAAAACCAGAGAACCATTACAGGGTCTGTGAAAATGCTGGAGTCATGACTACGTCTTTAGCTGGATTTTATTTTCCCTTGTTTTGTTTTACCCCACTACCCCTTTCAGATACACCAACAGCTGGTATAAAGAAGCCGGCATGATAAAATAGTGGGATTTTGGTCTGTGTAGGAAAGGAATTTACTGCATGTTTATTTGACTAGTGCGTCGTTGTGCCTATGCCCTGTGTTGTGTTGCGACTGCTGACTCAAGTGGATCTATCTTACACTATTGGTTGGCATCTGGTTGCATATCGGCTTACAGTCACCTCAAAATGATTGACGCCATTTTCGACATAAGATATTTATTAAGACGTGTAACAATATTCCTGTTGTTCTTCAGGTTTGCTTTTTCCGCCCATCCTCTCTTCTATCACGTTGGCATTGCAACACACCTTGTCTCAATAGTTTTTAGATCATAATTCAGTCTCTCAGTTGGCGATCCATATGTATGCGTAGCGTCTTTTGGCAGTCTGTTACTGGCTTGACGCAATCAAGCCCCACTGAATAACAATCCCTCTTTAAAACGAGAAAAAAACTGAAAGGGTACTTTTGAGATATTAATATGTTAAATGTTGAATAAATGAATGTGAAAAATTGTATTTCAGAATGTAGACATACTCCATATGTTAGAGCACACTATAAGGAGTATAATGACACCAAGATGTTGTCTGTATCATGTACGGTTCACAGATCATAATGTCTGACAGGAAGCATGGATAGGTCTAAAAAGGGCCTAAAATGGCCACTTTCATCATGATTTTCTAAATTAAAATGTATGATACAAATGTAAATAGCATGTCAAACATGCTTTCTCCCAATTAAGTTTTTATGTGAGAATTGTCAGATCTATCTGAGATACCAAAAATATTTTCGGCCTTTCCAAGCGTGGAATAGACCCCTTCCTCTCTTTCATCCCTTTAACATTGCAACACACCTTGTCTCAATAGTTTTTAGATCTTAAGTCTCTCTCAGTTGGCGATCCATTTGCATGCATGGCGTCTTTTGGCAGTCTGTTACTGGCTTGATGCAATCAAGCCCCACTGAATAACAATCCCGCTTTAAAATGAGATGACCAGCAGTAAACATATTTTCCACTTGCTTATGAACAGAAATCATGTGATTTAATTTCACTATCAAATGAACGTAAGAGAAATCACAAACTATCTGAAAACTCCAAAACCGCTCACAATTGAATCCATTTAGGGCGATCCCGCAACACCAGACGTGGATAAAGGCCGGGGTTGTCTGAAACTAAATGAATGCGAGGCTATGTGAAAGGAGGAAGCCCAAAGGGGCTCCATGCAGCAATGGAGAAAGGCTTCTGTAGCAGAGATACTGGGTCTGTGTTAGTTAGCTCTGATCTGCATTATCTTCTGTGCCCAGTTTAGCCCATGTGATGTTTGTGCAGTGCCCCTGGAAACCTGCTGCAGCTGCAGGGGTGAGAAATTGATCGCCTCACAAACTCCCTTTCTTCTCTCAAACAAGAGCTTTTAGTGACAACGGCCATCAGAGTCACATGACCACTGACCCCCCTATCACCCCCCCCCCCCCCCCCATCACCCCCACTCCCACCCCCATCACCCATCCCAACATCCATCTCCCAGAATGCACCCCTCTCAACTCCACCAACCACTGCAGATGTTGGGACCAGAACATGGAGAACAAGTTTAACGATGGAGCATCAATACAGGCCCTGTGTGTCTTAAACCAACAACAGCTGTATCAGACAGCTGTGATTCAAATACATGGTAAAGGAATGCTGTGGCTTAAGACTCAGCACAGTTTGTGGCCAAGAGTTTGTAATGTTCCTAATACATATTTGATACTGAAAAATATTGCTTAACAAAACAAAATTAATGTACATAAACACGTTTAGTTTTCAGTTGTGCGCATGTGCGCTGGATCCCACTTCTGACACCATGTGGCATTGCAACAATGGCTGAATAAAACACCACACTTAGAGTCCTATAGTAGTCACAGACTGAGCTATGGTAGTCACAGACTGAACTATAGTAGTCACAGACTGAACTATAGTATTCACATACTGAACTATAGTCACAGACAGAGCTATGGTAGTCACAGACTGAACTATAGTAGTCACAGACTGAACTATAGTAGTCACAGACTGAACTATAGTAGTCACAGGCTGAACTATAGTAGTCACAGGCTGAACTATAGTATTCACAGACTGAACTATAGTAGTCACAGGCGGAACTATAGTAGTCACAGGATGAACTATAGTAGTCACAGGCTGAACTATAGTAGTCACAGACTGAACTATAGTAGTCACAGGCTGAACTATAGTAGTCACAGGCTGAACTATAGTAGTCACAGACTGAACTATAGTAGTCACAGGCTGAACTATAGTAGTCACAGGCTGAACTATAGTAGTCACAAACTGAACTATAGTAGTCAGGCTGAACTATAGTAGTCACAGACTGAACTATAGTAGTCACAGGCTGAACTATAGTAGTCACAGACTGAACTATAGTAGTCACAGACTGAACTATAGTAGTCACAGGCTGAACTATAGTAGTCACAGACTGAACTATAGTAGTCACAGGCTGAACTATAGTAGTCACAGGCTGAACTATAGTAGTCACAAACTGAACTATAGTAGTCAGGCTGAACTATAGAAGTCACAGACTGAACTATAGTAGTCACAGACTGAACTATAGTCACAGACTGAACTATAGTAGTCACAGGCTGAACTATAGTAGTCACAGACTGAACTATAGTAGTCACAGGCTGAACTATAGTAGTCACAGGCTGAACTATAGTAGTCACAAACTGAACTATAGTAGTCAGGCTGAACTATAGAAGTCACAGACTGAACTATAGTAGTCACAGACTGAACTATAGTAGTCACAGGCTGAACTATAGTAGTCACAGGCTGAACTATAGTAGTCACAAACTGAACTATAGTAGTCAGGCTGAACTATAGAAGTCACAGACTGAACTATAGTAGTCACAGGCTGAACTATAGTAGTGACAGACTGAGCAGTAGTAGTCAGGCTGAACTATAGAAGTCACAGACTGAACTATAGTAGTCACAGGCTGAACTATAGTAGTCACAGGCTGAACTATAGTAGTCACAAACTGAACTATAGTAGTCAGGCTGAACTATAGAAGTCACAGACTGAACTATAGTAGTCACAGGCTGAACTATAGTAGTCACAGACTGAGCAGTAGCATGGGTTATGATGCTCTATTGGAGTTATTGGGTTGGAGGAATGTTTCAAATATCTCTTGATGATGTACAAAACAATACGCATTGGCAAGGGATATGGTTTGCCCTTTTCATGACTCCAATGCTACACACAGTATATATTTTGTATTTGTATAATCATTTTTGGGTGATATGAAAGTAGAGTTTCTGAGGTTTCCAAAACCATATTGCACGCGATGATTATTAACGGTTAGACAGATAGTTGGGACAGTTGTACTCTAGTTGATTTCTGAGAACTAGATACCTTCCCAACAGTTATGGTCAATGCCTTAAATTGCCCTGGTGTCAGAATGGAGACCCAAGCAATAAATAGCACAGTACGTGAGATGGTTGTAAGGTAGTCTAGAAGACTCAGATTGATAACATCAGTCAGACAGCAACTCTGCTCAGCACATTTTACATTACATTTGACATTTTGGTCATTTAGCAGACGCTCTTATCCAGAGTGACTTACAATTAGTGCATTCATCTTGAGATAACGAAACATTTCCTCCAGCTCTACTGAGACCCTGTGATAGGGATAGCTGGGCTTGTGCGCATCACATGAAGCTCTGGAGGTTGAAGGCACAGAGCGTGAGGACAGTCATGTGGATTGCGTATGCACTAACAATGGAAGCCCACAGGTAGTACCGTTAGTTAGTTTGTTCGTCTAAACTCCTCTTAGAAGCTTTTATGTGCGTGTACATTTCTATGTATTTCAGCACTCCTTTTTCTCGCTGGTTCTGTCATTTTGTCAATTTATTATTTTGTTAAATGAGATCTCTCATATAAAAAATGTATACGGGTTTGATTAGGAAAAGTCTGAATATTCTGTGATGTTAGGATAGTCTGCTTCTAGACGTTTGTCTTCAGCTTGTAAAGGAGGTTTCAACCAGTGAATTGTTTATGTGCACCCCTCCTCGTTAAGGCGATGGTTTTGCTCAGAGAGTGGCACAAGGCATTTCTACCTTGCCTTGCCAATGTCCTGTAAACTCTGATGGGGAGAGTATCTGTGTGTGGCTAATCTAGGCTATATTTTGTTTCTACAGTATTCATAGCCTGAGGCCTAGTGAGGCCTAGTCCAATGTTTAATTATTTTCTGTTTGCTTTTGATTTCTTGAGGAAATTCACTTTTGTTCACCGTTTGTTTGTTAAGGAATTTTGTCCTATTTTGCCACATCATTACCTCCACCACTTGATACTACTACCATTTTTTATTAAAAAATAAATGCATTGTTGGAAAACATTATGAATATTTGTGCAAATGGACCAATAAAGCAAGTATTGTATTATTTTTTGGAAAAAAAGAAGAAAGAAACTTATTTGTGTGCATTTCTTCTGGACAGCTTCCCAAATGGCACTTATTCTCTGCACTACTTTACCAATAGTGCTCTGTTCAAAAGTAGTGCACTGCTAATTTGATGGTTTTTTAATAAGTAGCGTAAACTGAGAATATGTGGTATTTTTACTCAAGTCAAATATTTACCTAGGATTAGGCTATGATATAAGTCATAATTTGAAAATAAATGAATACATGATTTTATTAGGATACTTTTTGGATGTCTCATCCTGCTGTCATGCCAGTTTATCTTAGGCCTGTGTCTGATTTATTTGACTAATACAGGTATTCTACATTTGGATTTGAAGACACTGCTTGTTTGTCCAATTAAATTAATTAAATTTTGATTCAGGATATTTCTCATGAGTGGTTGACAGGAAATGGAACCTCTCCTCGCGTCGGTAATGAAGGGGTTACTAATATGACGTCAGTGCTCCCTGAGTCAGTGAAAGGAGATACAAATGTCCTCCGAGATATTTGAGAAACTTGGAAATTTCTTCAATTTAGGGGACAGAAATGAATGAATGCCCTGCAAAGAGTGATATATGCATCTTTATAGAATGGCTCTCTAAGCAATTCGTTTTTACATTTAGGGTTTTTGACTTTGGAGTGGTACTTCACTGGATAGACTAGTTGTTTGTGGGGTTTTGCTTGGAGTTTAGGGGCGCTATATGCTAGGGTATGCTGAAATGTAGGTTCGTAGGCAACGAAAATGAAGCAACGAGTGATTGAATGTCATATAGTAGGCTATAAATTTTTTTCCCGGAGATAAATGGCGCTTTTAAGCAAGACGCCTTAGCTAAACGTTATTTTCTTCCGTTTCTAACATGCAAGCTCAAAGTACTGGGTGTCGACGGATTTTGCGTCCCACTCATTTACAAGGATTACTGAAATCTTCCGTAGATATAATTCGATGTGTGCTGAAATGTCGATTAGACCGAGATGGATTGCTCGTCTGTTGGACGTTCTCACGAGGCTCTCCAGCCTTTTGTTTGGAGAGAACGGCAGTATGTCGAGATAAAGGGAAAGAACAGAGAATTCGCGGCCATTTCAGTTGGGAGAGTTCTGCATCCATAGAAAGATTTGGCAGTTTCTGAAGAACCAGCTCACAATCCAAACCCGTTTGAAACGGAGGGGTGTAAAACGTGATTGACACCCATTTTTATTTTTTGGGGAAAGAACCCTGTTGGTTTAGATTCCAAGTTTCTTGTCAGTTAAATGTAATTATAATGCTTTTTAAAAAATACAATAATCAAGCAAAATGACTGCAGAGTATGGTAATTTGGTTGTAATATGGTTAACTGTCAATAGTTTGTGTTTCAGCAACTTTGTGGTGGTGAATAATGGAACAGAACATGTTTTAAACATGGTAGGCTACATTTCTAATTGTCTGTAGCCACAAGAAGCGAGCATGCAGTGAATCAGTGTACGCAATGCTTTCTCACCTGGAATTCTAAATTACGGATGGACTACAGTTTATATTTTCTATTCCATTTTTATCACTAGCTTCTCGATTTCTACTGTGACGTTCATACGACTAGCCTCTCTACTGACCATGTTAGCAAAATTTTCCATAATAATAATAATTTATAAATCCCCATCATAAAAACAAGCAAGTACAAAGACCCACAGGGTTTCTACCATGTCTGGCATATCTTTGCGACTTTGTATTAAGGCATAAAATATGGTTAAAAGTATAAAGCCATCAAACAGTTATAACAATTATGAATATGAATGATAATAATTAGCATGTTTATGGATTTTAGTTATACAAATAGTTGAATGTAATTGTCCAATTTGGGTTAAATTATTATTATTATTATTACTATTATTATTATTGGTCCTCTGTAGCTCAATTGGTAGAGAATGGCGATTGTAACGCCAGGGTTCGATCCCCGGGACCACCCATATGTAAAAATGTATGCACACATGATAGTAAGTCGCTTTGGATAAAAGCGTCTGTTAAATGGCATATTATTATTATTATTATTAATTAATTTGTATTTTCCCCTGACGTAATCAGAAAAAATTACTTTGCATATTTGATGACATGCCATGCCTGGCCCAAAAAAATAAGTCGAGGTTAACACACACAAAGAAAGAGATTCCAATATTCTTTATGTAAGTAAATGTTGGTTGTGTATAATCGTTTATAGAAAATAAATACATTCCTTGTAACATGTTGACAATCATATCTTCCAGATAGGCCTATAGGTAAGGTCAATGGCAATGTCCTTTCCCTTTTTAGCATGTTGAATGCATTCAACCGAAATGTGTCTTCCGCATTTAACCCAACCCCTCTGAATCAGAGGTGCAGGGGGCTGCTTTAATCGACGTCATCGAAACCCAGGCAGCAGTTGTTCGGGGTTAACTGCCTTGCTCAAAAGTAGAACGGCAGATTTGTTCACCTTGCCAGCTCGGGGATTCGAACCAGCGACCTTTCGGTTACTGGCCCAAAGCAGCCCTAGGTTTAAACTGATATGTGTGGTCTGATTTCCATAATGATCCAAATAGGCTATACATCCCAAATTATTGCGCAACACAACATTAGCCTAATATGATTCACTAATGCTAGCGACCCACAGGAACAACTTACAAGAGGTAAAGAAAGGTAAACGGAATGGAATTATGCAAAATGTAAGCTACAAATTGAAGAAAACAAACATGAAAGTGACAGTTATAAACATATGTGGGTATTACTGACGGGGGCTCCCGATAGTGGCTAATATTTAAGATTACACAAATTGTCAAATAAAACGGAGAAAAGCCCGGGCGTAGGCTATATTTAAAACATTTTAAAGCGCATACATCAACTCGGCAGGTTCAGCCCTACAGAAGCCTATAGCTTGGGTGTCCAAATTTCATCCACGCAAATTATGAGGGCACACAATAAAAATGTGGCTGTTTATAGCCTATTTCGCTGTGGAAAAGGGGCCGCAATACAGTGCCTTGCAAAAGTATTCATTCCCCTTGGCATTTTTCCTATTTTGTTGCATTACAAGCTGTAATTTAAATTGATTTTTTTTTGGATTTCATGTAATGGACATACACAAAATAGTCCAAATTGGTGAAGTGAAATGAAAAAAAATAACTAGTTTAAAAAAAAAAAATGGAAAAGTGGTGCATGCATATGTATTCACCCCCTTTGCTATGAAGCCCCTAAATAAGATCTGGTGCAACCAATTACCTTCAGAAGTCACATAATTAGTTAAATAAAGTCCACCTGTGTGCAATCTAAGTGTCACATGATCTGTCACATGATCTCAGTATATATACACCTGTTCTGAAAGGCCCCAGAGTCTGCAACACAACTAAGCAAGGGGCACCACCAAGCAAGCGGCACCATGAAGATCAAGGAGCTCTCCAAACAGGTCAGGGACAAAGTTGTGGAGAAGTACAGATCAGGGTTGGGTTATAAAATAGTATCAGAAACTTTGAACATCCCACGGAGCACCTTTAAATCCATTATTAAAAAATTGAAAGAATGTGGCACCACAACAAACCTGCCAAGATTGGGCCGCCCACCAAAACTCCTGTACCAGGCAAGGAGGGCATTAATCAGAGAGGCAACAAAGAGACCAAAGATAACCCTGAAGGAGCTGCAAAGCTCCACAGCGGAGATTGGGGTATCTGTCCATAGGACCACTTTAAGCCCTACACTCCACAGAGCTGGGCTTTACGGAAGAGTAGCCAGAAAAAAGCCATTGCTTAAAGAAAAAAATTAGCAAACACGTTTGGTGTTCGCCAAAAGGCATGTGGGAGACTCCCCAAACATATGGAAGAAGGTACTCTGGTCAGATGAGACTAAAATTGAGCTTTTTGGCCATCAAGGAAAACGCTTTGTCTGGCGCAAATCCAACACCTCTCATCACCTCGAGAACACCATCCCCAGCATCATGCTGTGGGGATGTTTTTCATCGGCAGGGACTGGAAAACTGGTCAGAATTGAAGGAATGATGGATGCCGCTAAATACAGGGAAATTCTTGAGGGAAACCTGTTTCAGTCTTCCAGAGATTTGAGACTGGGACGGAGATTCATCTTCCAGCAGGACAATGACCCTAAGCATACTGCTAAAGCAGCACTCGAGTGGTTTAAGGGGAAACATTTAAATGTCTTGGAATGGCCTAGTCAAAGCCCAGACCTCAATCCAATTGAGAATCAGTGGTATGACTTAAAGATTGCTGTACACCAGCGGAACCCATCCAACTTGAAGGAGCTGGAGCAGTTTTGCCTTGAAGAATGGGCAAAAATCCCAGTGGCTAGATGTGCCAAGGTTATAGAAACATACCCCAAGAGACTTGCAGCTGTAATTGCTGCAAAAGGTGGCTCTACAAAGTATTGACTTTGGGGGGGTGAATAGTTATGCACGCTCAAGTTTTCTGTTTTTTTGTCTTATTTCTTATTTGTTAAACAATCAAAAATATTTTGCATCTTCAAAGTGGTAGGCATGTTATGTGAAAATAAAATGATACAACCCCCCCCAAAAAAAATCTCTTATCAATAGCTCTTGTCCATTTATAAATTACAGTGCATGGAGAATGCTGTTATTTCTATCAACAACATTTGGAATCAGCAGGTTCGCTCTACCTTATTCATGGTTTCCTCGTGCGTAAAGGTGGTGGAATTATGAGGGAATTAAGTCAAGGTTAGAATACGGCTTATCTGTAGACACACCTCTGCCACACGTTAATTTCTTAGATCTCCACCCCAAATGAATAGCGGGTAAATAGCACACTATTCTCATGCTTAAATTCAAGGTCAGAATACGAGAGAAAAGTGCATAGAATTGCGTTCCATTTATGGTCAGAATACGCATAGAGAGAAAAGTGCATAGAATTCCATTCCATTCATGTACGCTTAACTCGGGTTGGAATCGGGGCCTGACTGCATTATTCTCACATGCAAGGTGTCCATTTCAGATGGCTTATTCTCTTTTGCATAATTCTACTTCATATTAAAACTGTGTCTCCTGTATGTGTTGATGATCAGATTCAATCAGCACTAGTGTCCAATGGCTAACCAAGAGCTTAGCCTATAGCTATAATGTGCGCGGTAGTAAAAGATTCGCACATCATCAAACAACGGACCCCGTTCAATTGATGGTATAGGCCTATAGCCTATAATTTGACAGTAGTTTACAGGCAGCTCGGTGGCAGGCAAAATTCTGTACTTCATATTACAGTACACCTGCTGTAATATGAATACAGTATCAAAGCAAGTACTGTGTAATAACACACAGTACAATACTGTAAAATGGACTGTATTATATTGTAAAAAACAAAACGCTACTGTAATTGGAATGAATGACTACAGGTTTGAATGAATGACATTCATTGAGGGGAGTGGTTTGTATTTCACAGTATTTTACTGTAATTACATGGGATTGGTGCAAGCAGGTTGGCTGCTAAGTATTTACACATTACAGCATATCAATGAATATTTGGTGTTTTATATCACTTGCACTTCTAGAGGCCTTAACAACAGCTTCTAAACTGGCTGTGATTACAGGGCAAAACAGATCAAAAGGACATGGCAAAATGCTCAACCCTTTAAGGTTTAAGACTTGCTGACACTCCATTCTGTCCCCTATACATTTTTAATTGATTGGGAACTTTAACCACAAACGAGTATAATTGGTACAGCATTCTCAATCATGGGGTGCAACAAATATAGCGTCTTACAAGGCACGCCTCAAAATATGTGAAGACGGTCTGGTACTGTATTCTGTGCGATGGAATTAAAGTACCATTCGAAATACAGCAATTTCCCCACAATGTACCATAATTAACAGTATGCTGCAGTAAAACATTTTAAAGTTTTTTACTATTGATAATACCTAAAATGACTGTATAAATTACAGTTTTCCGTTTCTGTAGGTACACTGCATGACAAAAAGTATGTGGACACCTGCTCGTCGAACATCTCATTCCAAAATCATGGGCATTAATATGGAGTTCAGCCCCCTTTTGCTGCTATAACAGCCTCCACTCTTCTGGGAAGGCTTTCCACTAGATGTTGGAAAATTGCTGCGGGGACTTGCTTCCATTCAGCCACAAGAGCATTAGTGAGGTTGGGCACTGATGTTGGGCGATTAGGCCTGGTTGCAGTCGGCGTTCCAATTCATCCCAAAGGTTTTCAATGGGGTTGAGGTCAGGGCTCTGTGCAGGCCAGTCAAGTTCTTCCACACCGATCAGGACAAACCATTTCTGTATGGACCTCGCTTTGTGCACGAGGGCATTGTCATGCAGAAATAGGAAAGGGCCATCCCCAAACTGTTGCCACAAAGTTGGAAGCACAGAATCGTCTAGAATGTCATTGTATGCTGTAGCGTTAAGATTCCCCTTCACTGGAACTAAGGGGTCTAGCCCAAACCATGAAAAACAGCCCCAGACCATTATTCCTCCTCCACCAAACTTTACAGTTGGCACTATGCAGGGGAAGGTAGCGTTCTCCTGGCATCCGCCAAACACAGATTCGTCCATCAGACTGCCAGATGGTGAAGCATGATTAATCACTCCAGAGAACGCATTTCCACTGCTCCAGAGTCCAATGGTGGTGAGCTTTACACCACTCCAGCAGACGCTTGGCATTACACATGGTGATCTTAGGCTTGTGTGCGGCTGCTCGGCCATGGAAACCCATTTCATGAAGCTCCCGACGAACAGTTCTTGTGCTGACATTGCTTCTAGAGGCAGTTTGGAACTCTGTAGTGAGTGTTGCAACTGAGGACAGACAGTTTTTACGCGCTTCAGCACTCGGCGGTCGCGTTCTGTGAGCTTGTGGGGCGTACCACTTCGCGGCTGAGCCGTTGTTACTCCTAGACGTTTCCCCTTCACAATAACAGCACTTACAGTTGACTGGCAGCTCTAACAGGGCAGAAATTTTATGAACTGACTTGTTGGAAAGGTGGCATCCTATGACGGTGACACGTTGAAAGTGACTGGATCTTCAGTAAGGCCATTCTACTGCCAATGTTTGTCTGCGGAGATTGCATGGCTGCTCTATTTTATATACCTGTCAGCAACAGGTGTGGCTGAAATAGCCAAATCCACTAATTTGAAGGAGCGTCTACATACTTTTGCATATTCCTCTAGATGTTGTTCTCTTTTTATTACTCAACATTTCTATGCCTTTCTTGACATTTTTAGCTTTTCTGAGTTTGAATATGTTCTACTATTACATAGTTCATCTTAAAGTATAAACAAAATGCCCAGAAGTAGACTTGTTAATTGTTATTTTTTATTTATGTTTTTTTATTTCATATTTTTTTGCTAAAAGACTGGGCAAGAAAAGTTTATACTAAACATCTGAATAGATGATGTTTTTTTGTTTGACCTTTAAGTCAAGAGTACTTATTATTTTTAAGGCAATCAGTTGCCACAAATATTTTAAGTTTGGTGGTAAATGATTTTGAGTTGTAACAAGTCTATGCTTTTGAGTTATGGGTAATCAGAAGATTGATTGAAAAAACTAATAAATGTTAAGTTAACTCAGGATATTTATGTTTCATTTTCATGCTTGAAATTATTAAGTTCTCTTGAGATATTGCAATGAGAAAGATGAATAAATATTCTGAGTAGCATAAACTGAAAATGTTTGAGTTGGCTTAATCAGTAAATTTAATTTAATTATAATTAAATGTGGTCCTCTGTAGCTCAGCTGGTAGAGCACGGCGCTTGTAACGCCAAGGTAGTGGGTTCGATCCCCCGGGACCACCCATACACACAAAAAAAAAATTTATGCACGCATGACTGTAAGTCGCTTTGGATAAAAGCGTCTGCTAAATGGCATATTATTTATTATTATAATATAAAGCACCACAAGATGAAATGATCAATAGTGTCAGATATACAGTGTCTTCAGAAAGAATTCTCATCCCTTTACTTTTTCCACATTTTGTTGTGTTACTAAGGAACTGCATCGCAGTGCTAGCTGTGCCACTAGAGATCCTGGTTCGAATCCAGGCTCTGTCGTAGCCGGCCGCGACCGGGAGACCCATGGGTCGGCGCACAATTGCCCCAGCGTTGTCCAGGGTAGGGGAGGAAATGGCCGGCAGGGATGTAGCTCAGTTGGTAGAGCATGGCGTTTGCAACGCTAGGGTTGTGGGTTTGATTCCCACGGGAGGCCAGTATAAATAAAAAAACATTGTATGCACTCACTAACTGTAAGTCACTCTGGATAAGAGCGTCTGCAAATAAAAAAAAAAATAAAAAAAATATATACTTCCTGAAATTAAATTTGATTAAATTGAGGCGTTGTGTCACTGATCTACACACAATACCCCATAATGACAAAGTGGAATTTTGTTTGTAGAAAATCTTAGAAATAAATAACAAATTTAAAACTGAAATGTCTTGAGTCAATAAGTATTCAACCCCTTTGTTATGGCAAGCTTAAATAAGTTCAGGAGTACAAATGTGCTTAACAAATCACACAATAAGTTGCATGGACTCATTCTGTGTTCAATAATAGTGGATAACGTGACTATTCCATCTCTGTACCTCACACATACAATTATCTGTAAGGTCCCTCAATCGAGTAGCGATTTCTTGCACAGATTCAACCACAAAGACCAGGGAGCAGGGAGGTTTTTAAATGCCTCGCAAAGAAGGGCCCCGATTAGTAGATGTGTACAAATAAAAAAGCAGACGCTGAATATCCCTTTGAGCATGGTGAAGTTATTAATTAGGCTTTGGATGGTGTATCAATACACCCAGTCACTGCAAAGATACAGACGTCCTTCCTAACTCAGTTGCCGGAGAGGAAGGAAACTGGCAAGGAAACTTCTCAGAGATTTCAACATGAGGCCAATGGTGATTTTAAAACAGTTACAGAGTTTAATGTTTGTGACATGAGAAAGCTGAGGTTGGATCAACAACATTGTAGTTACTCCACAATACTAACCTAATTGACAGAGTGAAAAGAAGGAAGCCTGTATCCTGTTTGCTAAAAAATGTGGCAAAGAAATGAACTTTTTGTCCTGAATACAAAGCGGGGCAAATCCAACACAACACATCACTGAGTACCACTCTTCATATTTTCAAGCATGGTAGTGGCTGCATCATGTTATGGGTATGCTTGTCATCGGCAAGGACTAGGGAGCTTTTTTTAGGATAAAAAGAAACGGAATACAGCTATAAACACAGGCAAAATCCTAGAGGAAAACCTGGTTCAGTCTGCTTTCCAACAGACACTGGGAGACGAATTCACCTTTCAGCAGGACAATAACCTAAAACACAAGGCCAAATCTACACTGGAGTTGCTTACCAACATGACAATGAATGTTCCTGAGTGGCCTAGTTACAATTTTGACTTAAATCAGCTTGACAATCTATGGGAAGACTTGAAAATGGCTGTCTAGCAATGATCAACAATCAACTTGACAGAGCTTGAAGAATTTTAAAAAGAACAATGGGCAAATATTGTACAATCCAGGTGTGCAAACTCTTAGAGACTTACCCAAAAAGACTCACAGCTGTAATTGCTGCCAAAGGTGCTTCTACAAAGTATTGATTCAGGGGTGTTAATACCTATGTAAATGAGGTATTTCTGTATTTAATTTTAAATACATTTGCAAAAATGTCTAAGAACATATTTTCACTTGGTCATTATGGGGTATTGTGTGTAGATGGGTGAGCATTTTTTCCATCCATTTTGAATTTGGGCTGTAACACAACAAAATGTGGAATAAGTCAAGGGTTATGAATACTTTCTGAAGGCACTGTAGGCCTAGTAATGTCACATTTTTATTTTTTAAATGTTTTATAATGACTTTGACATATTTCGTTTTTTTCTGGGATTTATAGACCTATAGCGGACATCACTAATTATTCATGCATGAGCACAACGTATATAGCACAATATTTATAAGAATAACAAGGACGTTGTTTGGCAATCGTTTTAATGTAGCCTATACACATTGCAGCGATTTATCAATTCCCCTTGTATAGGCCTACCTTTATCTGACATACATTGCACCTTGTGTGTTAGGCCTATATGCACCATGACAAGCATGAGGTGTTACAGCTATGACAGTGCATTGCACTTGCTCTTATTTCCGACCACATTCTCTTGTTTGTGTGATAATTTGCCGCTTGGATATAAAAAGCAAGTGTCTTGCGTTGCAAAACATCTTTGGGTATATGGGCTGCTGTGTCTACTATGTGCACAGCTACAAAGGGGCCTGTTCCCTTGGTTGGATGTGGGTGGGAGCTGGAGAGATTGTCAATCAGAGCCGCTTCATTGACCAGGGACAATATCCTTCGTAAGAAATCAGTCACTCCGCATTTAGTATCAATGTGCCCCGCAATAGGACAGCAGAGCAAGCACTGGCACACGGTTCATATGGGAGAGAGAAAGCACTTGTCGTGTGTGAGCGTGTGCGTGAGTCGACCTGTGTTTGTGCGCGAGCGCGTGTTGAATTTTCAGACTGGCCACAACCACTCCCATAACATGCTCTCAACCTGTACGCGCCTACACACAGTTGGAAATACGCTATAATGAGACAAAGAACAATATTAACCATATCTCTGCTAAATGCACATTTCAGTATTAAGCAGGCCTACTTGACCTTTTGTTGAATAAGGACTATACTTCCTTATTGTCCTGATGGACTGGACATGAAAGTGACAGAATAAATCCACTTGAATTAAAATCAAATCAATTCTGAGGCAGGTGTGGACGGCTTGGTTTTATGTCAATTTGGTGTTTGAGTAAAATGTAGAATATTCTGGAAAGTTTTAGTCGATTTGTCTTGCTTGCGTTTTACCTCGAAGTACATTCCTACATGACTCTGAAATAGCTTGCTAACTGCAGGTAGCCGATGGATATCTACAAATATCTAAAATATGTATGGCTATATCATAATGAATTAAATATAAAGTTACTAATGTTGCAACAATTTAACCTATCGTGTTGTAACGGGTTATAACCAGTCCTAGTGTTGTAAAATATCTGTTTACTTTTCCCACTGCCATTACCATATGCATACTGGTGGAACTAGGCCGTCGCCATAGTTCAGGGGTCACCGATCTAGAGAAACCATGGTGATAAATTCTCTGAATCAAACCCATGCTCCTCCACAATCCCACGTAATGTCAGCCTATTGTTGGGTCTGAATCATTATTTTTTATAAAAAATATTCAGTCGCAGGTCTAGGTTTAATCAATATTGCAATGATGTATGTAAAAAAAAGAACAGTATGTTTTTTATTGCCACGGTGATCAAGATGAATGTTATGTATTGGCTGTATATGTAAACGATAAAATAGCAAAACGATAAAGAAAATACTAATAATTCTCCATTTGATTTATTGTTGGGGAAAAAAACATTAGTATTCATATATATAACATCTAAATATATTTTTGATAAATTAGATTACTCTTAATTATATATTCATAACCTAGATATTGTCTCATGTAAATAAAGTTATCTCAAGTAAACACAACATATTTGCTCCTGTTTGATTATTTTACAGTATTTACAAACACATTTTATTGCAGGAGAGGCATACAATTCTGCACAATCATATATATTTTACATTTGCAGAGTCTACAGTTGCAGATTATTCCCTTCTCTCACATAGGCAACTGGTTTTCTTTTCAGACAAATTCTCCCAAAAGATTTCAGTGCACGCGGAGTGTAGGCTATGGCTATAGATACTGCTCTCAATTTACAGCGACTGATCTATTGAAGGCTATTAAAAACTAGTTTTTAATGATAACTACGTGGTGATCATCCAATTATTATTTCTACAGAAGTTAACAAGCGGTATTTTAACAAGCACAACTATTTGTTTACCACTATATACGACAAACCTCAAGCAGCCACAACATTTCTAGTTGTTAAATAGGCCTATTGGTGAAAGGGTCCATTTAGATTTTCTCCATTGAAACTCCGAGAGGAGGGATTCCGGCCTTGCTGTTTCACTTCTTTCTCTATGAGACGCTATATCTACTCGCTGTATTCCATTCATCTGGTGATTCGCAGCGGTTGTCTCAAAACGTTTACTGCTAAACCATTGTTGCTTCGCATTTATCCGAAATATAACCTCATTTAAAAAATATATATAATGTTTAACTTCCCCTCTCCCTGCCCGCCGTATTCCCTTTGATTCACGCTTGCCTCATATGTCTCGAGGGCGAATGGGGTCCGCCTATGGAGCGCCTTGAAACAGTCTGGTCTTATCTCCTTTCATCATCTAACCCTGGGACGCCTTGAAACCGCAGGGCCAGTTATTGCTTTTTTTTCTTCCAGAAAGCCCAATGCGGACTGGCCAGCACCCAATGAGAGTCTTGTTTACACTCTGTGAGTGACAATGCTCTGGCAATGTGCCAGCCAATCAAAACGTATATTGAGTGGGACCCATTTTTAAACCCTTTATACTCCATATAGTAATAAATACAGGAGAAATGTTAACTTGTTACACTGACGCCTTCTATCGTTTTTTCTTCTTCTTCCAAAGCAGTGGGTTGAACTAAACACACCTGATCATGACCTACTGAAATAATATCCCTGCAAAATAAGCATTTAGGCAAGTTGTCATGCTTTGTAGAAACACATTTCTATCTGAAGTTGTCACAACATGAAAGCTATGAAATTGGCTTTATCTTTCCCCTCTCATTGTTGAAAGCCTACTTTCTAGCCTATACAATTCCTTCTTATAGACTCTATACACTCAGTGTAAACAGTCACCCCCTTCAAATGCTGTAATTGTTAGTTATCCAAATTAGCCAGGTCTATTGTGTTTCCACTATACACGCCTTGTGCTGAAACAGGACAGTGGGACCTCATTGTTGTGCTCACAGACACTTCAGGCAGAAATAGGAGTGATTATTGAGTAGTAGGCGTAAGGATATAGGCCCTATGTAATTTTACACCCTTATCTCAAATATATTATCATAACAACTAGTCTATTGATCCCCCAATGTGTTCCCATCCACGAGGCACTGACATTTTTAATACATTATTGTTTTACAAAATATGCCTGATTTAACTGTTTTAAATGTGCATTTGTAAGTAAGGATTTTAGGGAGATTTGTATTTTGGACACAAGAAAAATGTTTAACATGCTAGATATACATGCTAGTCTCATTAAAAATGTTGAATAAAGTGTTAATAAAACAATTGTCATTTTTGAAAACTACAAATACATCCAGAATGACACATTACTTAATTACTTCAGACACTTCATAAAGGTCAAATACAGTATACATTTTAAGATATAACATATTTAATACGTTCTCTAATTATTTATTATATTTATTAGTCTAATAGCCTACATTGCTTTGATTCAAA
Source organism: Coregonus lavaretus (assembly GCF_964263955.1). Lineage (NCBI taxonomy): Eukaryota > Metazoa > Chordata > Actinopteri > Salmoniformes > Salmonidae > Coregonus > Coregonus lavaretus. The sequence continues at coordinate 54,061 of NW_028159266.1, read as the reverse complement.
CAACAGGGCTTTATTGTGCAAATGTCTATTATTAGTGGTGGTCTTGTGGATGTATGTCTATTTGTGTAGGCCTAAATGTACAATTGCTAAAACCTACATGCAAAAAGCCCACTGTAAAACTTTAAATGTGGCGCGCATCCCTTTGTTCAGTCGCTACACTATTGGCTCTTGATATTGGCCAATCAACATCTCGTGTGTCCCCGGGCGAGCGGCACAATCTCATTAACATGTAGGTATCCGGCCAATGGGCGAATGTGTTTACCCTCCCCGAGATGCGAGGCACGAGCTGATCAGTGCACTGGGAAAGAGAATTGCTGTTCGGAGATCCGAGCCTCGATTCTCTAGTCTAGAAGGCCGAATCCCGGTGCTTTCAGCAGATTGAACGACGTACTGCGCAGCTCCAAATGAAAACGTATAGGATGTAACCGAAGGCACACGTTTTTGTCCAAATGAACGTAATTTCTGGTCTGCATCTTTTCCCCTTTATTTTATAATTTCCTAATTTATTGTTATGCAAGGATTTAACATACCAGTAAGTAAATTGTCTTTTATATTTTCTTGTTCTTGGCAAATTAAACCCTGGCTTTATGTCGACCACGAACACAACATTTGAAATGACAGGCCTAATAACTCTTATAAATAATAATTAATGGATGTAACAATTCTACAAAAGCCCAGATAATTTTTTATAAACAACACAATTACAGTATGACACACCTAGGCTATAACATTGTAAAAATTGCACGGAAGTGTATGCTAGGCCAATATTCAATTCTGCATGCAATGTCTAAATTCAATGTATGTAAATATGAGGCTTAGTGCGCATATCTATTTCCAGGCTGGCTTTTAATATTAAAATGTTAATTATGTGGTTGGCGTTATTTAAAACCAAATGAATAGGCCTAACCCAAACTATTATTATTATAACACAATAATTATATTTAGAGTATACATCTGCAATTGGCATGAGTAGATCTACAGAATAGCCTACAGTTTATTTGCCTACATTTTACAAATAAAAAACTGCATTATTATGTAGCGGCATAATCGTTTTGGTCGAGATGTATTGATCGACGGCGCATTTAATCAATTTGTAAATGACTAATCATTATAGTTGCTTGAATCGTTTATTTTACAGTAGACCTGATATTATATGAATTCGGCCTATTTCATGTTACATGGCCGCTTTAAGATGTATTTATTTTTGTATTTACCTCGATTGTCCGTTGGCAAATCATTCTAAATGGTTCAACCGTCAATTTAGTTTATGTAGGATTAGTAACATAGCCTGAATGTTTACAATCGTAGCCATGCTATCTATGGTGTATTCCCACCCGGCCAGCTTTGACGTGGATGGGCGCCTCTCCCGCAGCATGATCCGACCCAATAAAATATAATTTGATTTATCATCCGAGTTCCTGTGTCTGAACGGATTCTGCAAATGAAATAGGCAATGCAATTGAATTATTGGCGTCGATCATTTGAAGATGTTAGCAAACGAGACCGTTTTCGTGTATAAATTCATGTAGCCTGAGTCCGACATAGCTTTGTGTAGTAGGCTAGGCTACCAACCACAAAGCGTTTCCCATATTACACTAATAAAATGGTCCTAGCCTACTCGCCCCAAATTGCCTTGGCGTCCTCGCATTTCTAAAATATAATATAGGTTTGCAATCAGGTTGTTCTTAGATAGTCTTGTTTTTGTCGTCAAACAGATGTAGACGGGCGGTTTATGACTTTACACCAGCCCGGTGAAGGACTTTAGCAAGGCTAATGGCTGACTGCAAGCAATTTAAATGTGGAGACAAAGACAGTCTTCGCCATCGTCATTCACCTTGGATTTTTAAGACTAGAATTTGGGGGATTCAGCATTTTTCATGTCGAAATCAAACCTTTCACGATGAAGAAACTTGAACAGCATTTATACATAGGATTTATATTAATTAAAATATTTGGCCAGTACTGCCAGTGTCCATGTAAATATTGTTTTAGATAGCTAGCTAGGCTACACTGGCTACTCATTCCTTGTACAGTCAGTTAATAAAGTAAGAAAATAACCAATGTATAGCATTGTACAGATTAAGGAATATTGGTTTAGGCCTATACACATTCCATGCTCTTGTACTTGATTATAATGAGAAAAACCTCGAGTGATAGGCTATATTATATATTTGCAGTAGCCTAACGGCTATAGGTTATATTAGGGATGCTTCTTTTTGATTACCTGAAATAAAAACTTAAATGGGTAACGAAAGATGAGGAGCGGGAGAGTAGCTATTTGCATGGACAGTTTGGACACGCACACGCATAGGTTCTTGATGAATTGATAACGACGTTTCTTACAACGTGCATTTTGATGGTTCATTTTCACATGGGGGTTTCAATAAAATTACTTCACAAATATTTCACATATGTGGAAATAATGGCGTTACGGTCAAGCGTGGACTGTCCAATACAATATCCTATTGTTAGGCCTATGCATAGACCAACATTTTGAATCGAGCCTAATAAATATACATTATAAACTATACATTTATTTTTAATCATGAACATGGCTGTATTATGGTTGAATAGTCAAAGACCATATGATCAGGAGGGAGCAGTGTTCGCCTTGAGATATTAAGGCCCATTTAGGCATAATCAATTGGAAAGAAAAAAATAATTCATTATGTGCGGTTTATTGAGCATCCTGTCTTATAAATCATGCATTTAGTTCATCAATAGCATGTCCTTGTCCCAAGATTTCTTAATTTCACTAATGCAACGTGCTAAATGGTTTGTTTGAATAAAATGATTATGCACTATTTGCCAAAATTGACAGCTGCCAAAAGTGAATGTATTGATTTTTCTGATGAACTGTACGATAAGGTATGAATAAAATAACACAACTGTGGGCTATGTGACATTTACAGCCCTCAGTGCACAAAGTAAGACCTTGAACAGACTACAGAGAGACCTGATGTGTTCAAACCAGGCTCCAACGGTTTCAGTGCTACATCAAGGAAGGCCTTTCCCTCTGTAGCATAATCAATAGAGATTTCAGTAGGCCTATAGGCCTGCCTGTCAATCGCAGTAAACCCTTGGTCAGTCGTATACAGTTGTAGAAAACAAAGATTTGGGTGGTTGTTCTTATTGTTGCTGATGCCGTGTTGTTTTCTTGCAGCGCTTACACTCCCTCAAGGAAGGGAAGACTGAACAACGTTTTTGTCTCAACCGTTCACCGCTTCTGCATAATAGTTCTGAATATTTTACGCACAGCCTGTGACATGTATCACTGTATAACAGTAAAGCAAATCTACACAGTAACGGTATTCCAGCATATGACACCAACAACTGTAGGACTTTACAATGTTATCATTTTCTAAACGTTCTCTCTGCAATTCAAAACCTTTTTCATTTATATTTCTTGCAGAAAAGATGATTCGGGGCTACGTTTTTGGCTGGAGAAGCCTTCGACCAACTAAATGCAATACTTAGACCTATAAAGGATTATTATATGGCTTGCATTTGATTCTCTTGGTCTCCCCGCTGGATTTCGGATTATTCACCATTCGCCAGTATGGAGGGACGGGATTTCGCTGCGCCTGCACACCTCCTATCGGAGCGGGGCGCGTTGGTACACCGCGCCGCCTCTCGGATCGCCTCCACCGGCCACAGTTCAGTACAGCATGGCGGTCATTTCCCGTCAGGAAAATACTACCCGTCTCACATCCCAATGGCTCCGCATTCAGGTTGGTAAAATATATATAATGTTACGTGTTCTTTCAGCATAGACAATTTTGAACACAATGAAAATATATTAGACCATCGAATTTGTGCCAAATGTCCCCAATCCTCCTGCATGCATTGCGCCAGATAATTAATTAGTAGGCGAGATTGGCAGCTAAGGGACATTACTAAATGCATTTTGCACTAAAGATGTCCAGAATGATTTTGCGGTATAATTATGATTTACACTACATGATTTGTTCTTGTTGTTTTAGTGGTTTCATAAACCCTGGGTTCTATTTGGCTGCATCATGCATAGGTAAAGCAAGCACAGATTACAAATCAGTGGTGTTCTATTAAGCACACACTATGGGCTACTGTAAACAAGTCTGCTACTGTACTTGACCATTTGTTGATGTTGTTTGGGTGAATTGTAATTTGGTTTAATGGGCCACATGTAATAAGTGTAGTAACTTTGTGGAGTGAATTGTACCCTATTGTTGCAGCCTATTTCATTTAAACCGTGTGGTCTAATGAATTAGACAATTGGTCGTTTTAACGAAATGCAGGTTTTTTTTAACGCAGTTTTGCGGCGTCCTCCATTTTTTTCTTCAATGACATGCTGGTGATTCTGAGTGATATTCATGAGTGTGATGCTGCTGTGGTTGATGGCAAGCACCCGAACACAAGCCTGGGCTTTCACTGTTCACGGAAGTGCGTGAGGCGACTGAAGGGGGATCTAATGTATGTAACCAGCCATATAGGCATAGCCGCGGGAAAATCCTCCTATATCGGGCATTAAAGTGTCGGGGTGCGAATGGTTTCGTAGTGCATGCATCAGTGACTTCGGTATTTATTCTCGAAGTGTACCGCATGCAAATAGACACGTGTGTCAACATGGAGGTGCGTGCGTGGATTCGTGCGCGCGTGTCCCCACTGAACGACCAACTGTATTATAATAGGGACAACTAAAAGATGGAGAAGGTGCAAAGTTACACTTTCATATTCACACCAATTACATTTTAGTGTATGGGAGGAGCTTATCAAAGTTTGGGGAGAACCCACTGGGCACACACTGGTTGAATCAACGTTGTTTCCACGTAATTTAAGCGAAATTATGTTGAACCAATGTGGAATAGAAGTTGAATTGACATCTGTGCCCAGTGGGACAACACCACAAAATAGTTGGATTTAGACATGTCACATTAAACTGCATAACTTATACAGTTAATATAATATTTTGTTTTTGTTGTCATTAATGCTTCCACAATTTCCACAAATAATAATTGTCATTAGATGATATACCCACTTGCAACTTTAAGGTCATTGGGGTCACCATAGAAGACAACAGCACTATATTTCTTATGTGTTACAGGCAGGTGCGGGGTATATGCAATTGGTTAAATAATATTTGATTCATATTTGGCCAAGGCTGAGTCATCATTTCCCTGTTTCTGAATTATGCTGATACATTGCATTTTGGAGTCCCCATAATATTGATTTAAATATCCTGTTATGGTCGTCTAGTGCAGTGTCATTTGTCAAAATTACATCTGATTATAGCAATTACACCAATTCTAATACATACATGTTTTTTAAGTATATTGTTGGAATGTACTGCACACGCTGTATACATTATATCAAAATCAATATACATTTGTTGAGAAGGGGCTCACAATGCCTCTTCCCCTGTCTGTCTGTCAGGCATGCACTCCTGGCCTTTGCAAGAGATTGTGAGGTGGTTAGCTCTGATAAAGGGCAATATGGCTGGGTATGTCTGTGAATGCCTGGTTGGTGCTCTAGGGGTTTTCCTGGCATTCCCCCCAACCACACAGACAACAGCTACAGTGCAGTGGTCGAAGAGAGGGAGAGTGATTTGGAAAAAAGGCCAAACCATATATTTTTTAGGGTAATTATATTTTTGTTAGTTGATTTTTACTATTTGTAAAGTTAGCTGTTGTGTTTTTTCAATCTCTCATTGATAACCAGTTGGTGTGCATCTCATGCGGAGTTCCTGGAAAAATCCATAATTTGAAAATGTTAGGAATTTTTTCCCACTGGGTCCAATCTCTTCCCAGCAAACTGGGAAAATTCCTATGACATTAGCTAACATTCAACATTAAGTTCTAGTTAGAGTTTTTATCTAACATTAACATGCACTAAAATGTTGTGCACAACATCTGTAACAACCACCACAGAACATTCCCCTGAGGTTATTGTTAGGTTTCCAGGTAATGTAATAACAAAATGTGTTCTGGGAACGTTCTTGCAACATCAGGTGAATGTTTTATACAAACATTGTATAATCATCAGCACAACTGGAAAGTTCTTGTGTTATTAGAACTTTTGGGGCAACCTAATTTTATTTCATTTTGTTTTCATTTAGCCCTAATGAATGTTCTGGCAACGTTCACAGAACCAATTTTGGTTTGCTGGGTTATTTGTCAAATGACCCAATCTAATTGATTTTAATGTAAGGTTGTTGAAAAAAAATAGACAGTTGTAGACCCATTTAGAGACACCATTTTGGAAAGCCGGATCCTCCCAACGTTTTTGAACAGGTGCATTACGACATTACGTTAAAGATGGTTAACGTTCAGCTTTATTATTCATTTATTTAACTAACACAATATTGTTTTTAAGTCTATTCACAAGTGCATTCACAAATTAATTTATTTGTTACTGTATGTTATATATTTTTTTGTCTTGATTTATTATTTTGTTACCAGAAATTATCCTCTGATGTTTGGAACACATAAAGCAACCTATTGGATGATAATTTAGTATAACTGATGAATTAGTATACAAAATATTATTTAGAAAATGTGATTTGTTGATGATGCATTTAGATGGTCTCATATCAGTGTGTAGGGACTTCTACTGAATAACTTCAACAGGACAGAGCTACATGTTTCACCCAGCTACAGCCAATACAATCATGCATTTATCATTTAAAGACATTGAATTGGATCTTAAGCACTTACAAATTCGTAACATATTGTAAAATTAACAAATGAGGATTATTTAAAAAAATGAATTGCAGGACGTAACATAACATACGAGATGGATGATGTAGTACATAATTGTGCACAATTTTCGGGGACCTGTTTTGACTCATGAGCACTACTTTCAAAAGCTACTTGCTGAAATGATACAAAACCTTCATAACGCATCTTTAAGAAACAACAAAATGTGGAAATAGATTCTCAACATGTGAAAATATACCATCCAACACAGACTCTATATTCCTTCTGTACGTGGCTGAAATCACATTTTAGTGTGTTCAACTAAACAGGTTCTCTGCGTTTTTGTCTTCTATGGGTCATTAGTTTCTCTTCAACTGTCCTGTCCTGGGAACTACTACCATTAGGGAAAACAGAGCATGTTGTTTGCTGAGTGTGTTGAATCCTTCAGTTTTCTCTGTGCTTTTCCCCCGGGGACTAACTCACACACTGGTTCCCATGAATACTTTACAAAGAGCGTTAATATTTCAGAGTTGGTGTAAAAATGCATTCAGAAGCAGGTTTGTGGTGTGGCTTCTTGAAAGAGGTTCCTCTGTCTGATTTTAGGGGTGCTTATTATCACCCCTCTCTCTCTGGCTGCTGAAAGGCGTCTGGAAACTGGCGCTGTTGTTGCGACACCCTCTCTTGGCTTTGTAACCGCTCTGTTCCTCGCCGGGTTACAATATTTCAACATGTTTTGGTAGGAAATGCACACTCTCGGTTCCACAGACGGGGGATTTCGGTTGCAATCTGGGCCCCTGTGCAGACAGCAAGTGGATGCAATAAGGAAGCCTAAATTCTTTCACTTGTCTGTTGAACCATGTTGCTTAACCCCGCTAGACATGTATCTGCCACTGTCTCTCTTCACCTAGAGCAGCCAGACTGTCATTTGTACTGCAATTCAGGTGGTCGATGTTTAGCCTGTACTAGCCTAGCAATGTCCTCCCTGAATCTGACAGAATAACTATTCCTCTGTTCCTATACTCACACACACACAGAGGCAAAGACATGTTGATTGTACTTATTGGTGTTGGGTCATTTCATTCTGCTACAAAGCTAAAAATACACCGTATTCATTAAAACTATTTTCTAACTACTCTTCCGGTTGATTATCGGAGCGAACCGCAGTCGACGTGATAGCAGAAAACTAGGAGCTGTCTTTACTGCTGGCATTTATAACCCGGGGGGGGGGTCATCTTTCAGACTGTTCTGATCATTGGGGTGCATCTGGGAGGTGTGTGTCTGCTAAAACAGTAGGGGGGTTAGGGTTAGTAGAAGGGGACTGGCCATGGCTGAGAGCAGTTCTAAACACCCCATGTAATCAACGGTCATATTTATGTCACATTCTTAAAGACAGTGAGGGACAGACAGACAGACAAACAGACGCACACTCACACACTCACACACTCACACACTCACACACACACACACACACACTCACGCACGCACGCACGCACACGCACACACACACACACACACGCTCGCTCGCTCCTCTTCCCCTTACATATCCCACTCTCTTCTCTCTTGCTTCTCTCTCCTCTCTTCTCTCTCTTCTCTTCTCTCTCTCTTCTCTCTTCTCTCTCTCTCTCTTCTCTCTTCTCTCTTCTCTTCCTCTTCTCTCTCTTCTCTCTCTTCTCTCTCTTCTCTCTCTTCTCTCTTTCTTCTCTCTCCTCTCTTTCTTCTCTCTCTCTTCTCTCTTCTCTCTTCTCTCTTTTCTCTCTCTCTTCTCAATATTCTCTCTCTCCTCTCTTCTCTCTCTCTCTTCTCTGTCTTCTCTTCTCTTTTCTCTCTTCTCTTCTCTCTTCTCTCTGTCTTCACTTCTCTCTCTTCTCTCTCTCCCCTCTCTTCTCTTCTCTCTTCTCTCTTACCCTCTTGCTGTCCTTGCTCCTCCACTCAACCCCCCTCATTCTGACCAGGAAGAGCCTTGTGTCTGGGAAGCCAGTGGTCTCATTCTGATCAGGAAGAGCCTTGTGTCTGGGAAGCCAGTGGTCTCATTCTGACCAGGAAGAGCCTTGTGTCTGGGAAGCCAGTGGTCTCATTCTGACCAGGAAGAGCCTTGTGTCTGGGAAGCCAGTGGTCTCATTCTGATCAGGAAGAGCCTTGTGTCTGGGAAGCCAGTGGTCTCATTCTGACCAGGAAGAGCCTTGTGTCTGGGAAGCCAGTGGTCTCATTCTGACCAGGAAGAGCCTTGTGTCTGGGAAGCCAGTGGTCTCATTCTGATCAGGAAGAGCCTTGTGTCTGGGAAGCCAGTGGTCTCATTCTGACCAGGAAGAGCCTTGTGTCTGGGAAGCCAGTGGTCTCATTCTGATCAGGAAGAGCCTTGTGTCTGGGAAGCCAGTGGTCTCATTCTGACCAGGAAGAGCCTTGTGTCTGGGAAGCCAGTGGTCTCATTCTGACCAGGAAGAGCCTTGTGTCTGGGAAGCCAGTGGTCTTTCCTGACACTTCTGTTTCAGCCAGTCTCCTCTGCCCCGGGGCCATTGTTGCAGAGGACCAACTTTGTGTGTTTTACTGCGTGTTGTTAAAGATAAAAAACACCCTCTCCTCCCTTTTTATTGTTTTCTGCTAGGATGTCCCTGTCAGTCCCCTGGCTTTTTATGTCCTGGCTGGCTGGATATCCGAGCAGCTTGCCTCTTCAAAGGTTAGCCCTTCTGTTTGGCTTCAGCCCCCTTGTATTTTTCCTTCCAAAGGGGAATAAATCACTTTACTATGGGTTTTTATTGAACGCCTCATTGCTGGAATATCCCAATGGCCTGGGGTGGTGGTGGGTGGAGGAGGGCATCAAAGACAAAACACAGGTGTTTGGTGGAGTTAGGAAAGTGGCTGGTTACAACCCTGTCTTTAAAAAATTAACCTTGGTGGGTGAGTTGAGTGGAGTGGGTGAAGGTTGTTTGTGAGATAGGATGGGACTGGCGCCGTCTTGGCCTTGCAGTGTCTTGTGTTGTGAACACTGAGTTCTCCTTCACTCTCCCAGCCACTGCTGATAGTCTGGCCAGAAGGGGAGGGATGGGGCCGGGGCAGTGGCTGGACACTGGCTGCAGCGCCTCACTCTAATTATTTGGTGCCAACTCTTTAAATCCCAACCAATTTTGGGATTTGACGAAGGGAAAATAATAAAGCTCGGAGACCTACCTTTGAAGTCTGAGTGAACAAAAAATGACATCTTAAATAGCCCACAAAATATGACATTAAAAAGCAACTTGTTTCAGGGAGCCGCTGTGGTGGGAGTGTAGTGGCAGAACGTGAGTCTTGCGCCAAGTTTCATTTGGCCACGGCGCTTGTATTTATGACTCGTGTTCTCCACCCTCTCCGTTCCTCTGTAAAAGTGTGCTGGCCTCCAAGCTTCCAACCTTCCAGAGGCACTGGGCTTGTTTGTGTGGATTGTTGTGAGATGACATGACCGCCACGGAGCAGACATGATGTCATGAGGTGTCTTGTTAGATGGCTGGCGATCACCTGGCATGGTGGCACCCTACACCTGGCTGAAACAGACACCTGGTGGGGAGGGATCGACCGGCTGCTGCCACCAACTGTCACCCTGCAGCCTGCTTGCTAACATTACTCCCCCTGAATATCAGTCTACACTGCCCTGCCCGCTACACCCAGCCGGTCAAGTGGTCAAGCCTTGATGGTGGTGGTGGTGTAAACCGAGGCACGCTCTCGTCTGCCCTTAACCTGAGCTATGGGGTCACTATTCAGATTCAGTGTCTGTCTTCCCTGTCTGCAACTCAGTCATAGGGTGAACTGAAGAGGGGGGTGGGGGGCATCCCTGTTATTGACACATGGACCATTCAAACAGACAGACGTCATTACAGTAATAACATGTCATTACAGTAATAACAGATGTCATTACAATAATAACAGATGTAATTACAGTAATAACAGATTTCATTACAGTAATAACAGATGTCATTACAGTAATATTTAGCATTATTATAGTAGCCAAACATCAAAAGAATGAGACAATCATCCAATCAAGTATTCATTGGTAACAAAGGACTGATTTGATCTGATTTCTCTCACATCCCACTCTGTGAACGTAAGGGGGAGGTTTGTGTGTCCGGAGTAGCTAGCTAGCGCTTGGCTTCGCAACAGCCACTTCTGGCTGGAGATTCAGTGTGGTCACAGAGACCTTTGCCCCCTCCACACCATGTGGCACAGTGCCATGGCGGAGCCCTGGCCCTGCAGCACGGGGCGGCACTACTAGACCAACACAAAGGAGACCCAAGGGTGAGAGAGAGCGGCATGCTGGGTAATACCTTCCTGTATCAGGTTTCAGGGGCTTGGATTTCAAAACCTGGATGTCTATTTTTACCCATGGAGAAAGTGAGGACTTGGATTAGAAGGGCTTGTTCTGGCTTCACCTTTATCCACTTCCCTTTAATAGAAAAAAAAAAAAAAATCTCCCTTTCTTTCTTTCTCTCTTTCTCTCTCTCTCTCTCTCTCTCTCTCTCTCTCTCTCTCTCTCTCTCTCTCTCTCTCTCTCTCTCTCTCTCTCTCTCTCTCTCTCTCCTCTCCTCTCCTCTCCTCTCCTCTCCTCTCCTCTCCTCTCCTCTCCTCCGTAGTATCAGCCTGCCTCTCATCAGACAGCCTCAGGCAAACCTTGGCGCGGCCGTATTGCATGTGACAGCTGTTAGACATTATTAGCAGCTCATGCAGAAAATCGAGATTACTTGTTTTTAATTTAATTTCAATTTTATTATTGTAATCTTTCAGAAAAAAGAACATACACACACACTGGGCGAGGGCAGCAGGCGAAACGGGCGAGAGTTGAAACGCTGGGGTGTGTGTGTGTGGTTAGACCCTCCACCCCAGACAGGTGCATTGTTCCCCTCATAACAGCCCAGCCTGTCCCTCCCTACTGGCTCTGCATCTGTAGACCCCTGGGGATTTAGCTCCAATGCTTCCAGTGTGATGAAGAGGTTGAATGTGGGCGTTATTTCTAGCCTACTGAGTGAAGGCTGTACTATCAATGATATAGATAGTAATACAAATATGACTGTTGTTCCTGTACTGTAGTGTTGTTCCTCCTCTCCTAGATGACGTGCTTCAGATGCATGTCTATGAACCTGTCCATACACCGAGTGTACAAAACATTAGGAACATCTTCCTAATATTGAGTTGAACAGACTCAATTCGTCGGGGCATGGACTCTACAAGGTGTTGAAAGCATTCCACTGGGATGCTGGCCCATGTTGTCTCCAATGCACAGTTGTGTCAAGTTGTCTGGATGTCTTCTGGGTGGTGGACCATTCTTGATACACACAGGAAACGGTTGAGCATGAAAAACCCAGCAGCATTGCAGTTCTGGTGTGCCTGGTTTGCTTCTACATTACCCTGTTCAAAGACACTTAAATATTTTGTCTTGCCCATTCACCCTCTAAACGGCACACAAACACAATCCATGTCTCAGTTGTCTCAAGGCTTGAAAATCATTCTTTAACCTGTCTCCGAACCTTCATCTACACTGATTGAAGTGGATTTAACAAGTGACATCAATAAGGGTTCATTGCTTTCACCTGGTCAGTCTATGTCATGGAAACACCTCCAGAGGAGGGGGTGTTGCTGTTAGATGAATGCAGATAAACTCAAATAATGGGCTGCGATTTAGTGACTGTCAGTGAAGCAGCGGGCGGCGCCATGGTGGTGACACGCAAGCCACCTAAACAATGAGATGCTACGCCACCACTAAATATATGCAGAGCATTCTGCCATTAAATATACATGCAGCATGCCTCTCAGGGATGTGTCATCCCTTTTGTGAGAAAACAAAGATTAGCAAAAGGAATTCCATTTTAATAAGTCTCGGGGGACCCTCCAACCAGCAGCCTGCTTCACAATACGACGGGGACTTGTTGCTCAATGTGCGTGCATCTGAAATGTCCTTCCCCGCACCTCTTTTTTCCCCTCTGACGTTGATTAGGAGGAAAAGTGTTTTGTCTTCCCCTGCTCTTATCATGTTTTTTTGTGAATCACTTGTTAAGTTGTTTTCCACTAGTCACTCGTTAATGTCTGGTGTTTTCTCTCTGTAGCGACTCCTTAGTCTCATTTTGTTTTGTACTTGTTCTTTCCCTCCTCTCCTCTTTTCTGGTGTATCCCCTTCTCTGTTCCTCCCCCTGTTCTTCCCTCTGTTCCCCTTCTCTGTTCCTCCCTCTGTTCCCCTTCTCTGTTCCTCCCTCTGTTCCCCTTCTCTGTTCCTCCCTCTGTTCCTCCCTCTGTTCCCCTTCTCTGTTCCTCCCTCTGTTCCCCTTCTCTGTTCCTCCCTCTGTTCTTCCCTCTGTTCCCCTTCTCTGTTCCTCCCTCTGTTCCCCTTCTCTGTTCCTCCCTCTGTTCTTCCCTCTGTTCCCCTTCTCTGTTCCTCCCTCTGTTCCTCCCTCTGTTCCCCTTCTCTGTTCCTCCCTCTGTTCCCCTGTTGTTGTTGTGGCTAGATTGGTAGACATAAGAATGTCTTGTTTCAAGTCATCACCGTCAATATATTGCACATAAACGATGAGCACGGATTCGTCTGACACTGTTGTTGTTTATATAGAATGGTGCCGGAGAAGATGGCTGCCGTTTTACAGCCCTCTAACCAATTGTACTATTATGTGTGTTTTTCCGCGTTATTTGTAATTTATTCTGTACATAATGTTTCTGCCATCGTCTCTTATAACCAAAAGAGCTTCTGGATATCAGGACAGCGATTACTCACCTCGTATTGGATGAAGATTTTTTCTTCAAAAAGTCAGACGCAAAGGATATCCTACAGACACCCGACAAGGCCCAAATCCCCGTCATTCGCATGAGAAAGAGATGGAGATATCGTGGACGTAGGTCGGGGTGCCTTGTAAGGATCCGACGGCGAGCGAGTAAACTGCCTCTTCCATCAATCCTATTAGCCAATGTTCAATAATTTGAAAATAAATTAGATGACCTAAGATTACGGTTATCCTACCAACGGGACATTAAAAACTGTAATATATTATGTTTCACGAGTCGTGGCTGAACGACGACATGGACAACATACAGTTAGCGGGCTATACGCTACATCAGCAGGATAGAACGGCTGACTCCGGTAAGACAAGGGGTGGCAGTCTGTGTATATTTGTAAACAACAGCTGGTGCACAAAATCAAATACTAAGGAAGTCTCGAGGTTTTGCCCGCCTGAGGTAGAGTATCTTATGATAAGCTGTAGACCACACTATTTACCAAGAGAGTTTTCATCTATATTTTTCATAGCTGTCTATTTACCACCACAAACCAATGCTGGCATTAAGATTGCACTGAATGAGCTGTATAAGGCCATAAGTGAACAGGAAAACGCTCATCCAGAGGCGCTCCTAGTGGCCGGGGACTTTAATGCAGGGAAACTTAAATCAGTTCTACCTAATTTCTACCAGCATGTTAAATGTGCAACCAGAGGAAAAAAAACTAGACCACCTTTACTCCACACACAGAGACGCATACAAAGCTCTCCCTCGCCCTCCATTTGGCAAATCCGGCCATAACTCTATCCTCCTGATTCCTGCTTATAAGCAAAAACTAAAGCAGGAAGCACCAGTGACTTGGTTGATTAAAAAAGTGGTCAGATGACGCAGATGCTAAGTTTAAAGGACTGTTTTGCTAGCACAGACTGGAACATGTTCCGGGATTCTTCTGATAGCATTGAGGAGTACACCACATCAGTCACTGGCTTCATCAATAAGTGCATCTATGACGTCATCCCCACAGTGACCGTACGTACATACCCCAACCAGAAGCCATGGATTACAGGCAACATCCGCACTGAGCTAAAGGGTAGAGCTGCCGCTTTCAAGAAGCGGTACTCTAACAGAAGCTTATAAGAAATCCCGCTATGCCTACAGACAAACCATCAAACAGGCAAAGAGTCAATACAGGACTAAGATTGAATCATACTACACCGGCTCTGACGCTTGTCGGATGTGGCAGGGCTTGAAAACTATTACAGACTACAAAGGGAAGCACAGCCGCGAGCTGCCCAGTGACACAAGACTTCCAGACGAGCTAAACCACTTCTATGCTTGCTTCGAGGCAAGCAACACTGAAGCATGCATGAGAGCACCAGCTGTTCCGGATGACTATGTGATCACGCTCTCCGTAGCCAATGTGAGTAAGACTTTTAAGCAGGTCAACATTCACAAGGCCGCAGGGCCAGACGGATTACCAGGACGTGTACTCCGAGCATGTGCTGACCAACTGGCAAGTGTCTTCACTGACATTTTCAACATGTCCCTGACTGAGTCGGTAATACCAACATGTTTCAAGCAGACCACCATAGTCCCCGTGCCCAAGGACACTAAGATAATCTGCCTAAATGACTACCGACCCGTAGCACTGACGTCTGTAGCCATGAAGTGCTTTGAAAGGCTGGTCATGGCTCACATCAACACTATTATCCCAGAAACCCTAGACCCACTCCAATTTGCATGCCGCCCCAACAGATCCACAGATGATGCAGTCTCTATTGCACTCCACACTGCCCTTTCCCACCTGGACAAGAGGAACACCTACGTGAGAATGCTATTCATTGACTACAGCTCAGCATTCAACACCATAGTGCCCTCCAAGCTCATCACTAAGCTAAGGATCCTGGGACTAAACACCTCCCTCTGCAACTGGATCCTGGACTTCCTGACGGGCCGCCCCCAGGTGGTAAGGGTAGGTAACAACACTTCTGCCACACTGATCCTCAACACGGGGCCCCTCAGGGGTGCGTGCTCAGTCCCCTCCTGTACTCCCTGTTCACCCATGACTGCATGGCCAGGCACGATTCCAACACCATCATTAAGTTTGCCGACGACACAACAGTGGTAGGCCTGATCACCGACAACGATGAGACAGCCTATAGGGAGGAGGTCAGAGACCTGGCCGTGTGGTGCCAGGATAACAACCTCTCCCTCAACGTGACCAAGACAAAGGAGATGATTGTGGACTACAGGAAAAAAAAGAGGACTGAGCACGCCCCCATTCTCATCGACGGGGCTGTAGTCGAACAGGTTAAGAGCTTCAAGTTCCTTGGTGTCCACATCACCAACAAACTATCATGGTCCAAACACACCAAGACAGTCATGAAGAGGGCACGACAAAGCCTATTCCCCCTCAGGAGACTGAAAAGATTTGGCATGGGTCCTCAGATCCTCAAAAAATTATACAGCAGCACCATTGAGAGCATCCTGACTGGTTGCATTACCGCCTGGTATGGCAACTGCTCGGCCTCCGACCGCAAGGCACTACAGAGGGTAGTGCGTACGGCCCAGTACATCACTGGGGCCAAGCTTCCTGCCATCCAGGTCCTCTATACCAGCCGGTGTCAGAGGAAGGCCCTCAAAATTGTCAAAGACTCCAGCCACCCTAGTCATAGACTGTTCTCTCTGCTACCGCACGGCAAGCGGTACCGGAGTGCCAAGTCTAGGTCCAAAAGACTTCTCAACAGCTTCTACCCCCAAGCCATAAGACTCCTGAACAGCTAATCATGGCTACCCGAACTAGTTGCACTGCCCCCCCACCCCCACCCCATATTTTTACGCTGCTGCTACTCTGTTAATTATTTGTGCATATTCACTTTAACTCTACCCACATGTACATATTACCTCAACTACCTCAACTAGCCGGTGCCCCCGCACATTGACTCTGCACCGGTACCCCCCTGTATATATAGCCTCCCTACTGTTATTTAATTTGACTTCTGCTCTTTTTTTCTCAACACTTTTTTGTTGTTGTTTTATTTGACTTTTTTTTATAAAAAAAATAAATGCATTGTTGGTTAAGGGCTGTAAGTAAGCATTTCACTGTAATGTCTACACCTGTTGTATTCGGCGCATGTGGCCAATAAAATTTGATTTGATTTGAGTTGATCCAACTGAATGGCAAAGGGAACATTCCTAAGCTTCTCGTGCAGCTGGTTTCGACAATGTCCAGCCATTTGATCAATTCTGCCATTTTATCAATTCTGTCTTTGACAGTGTTGTCAGAGAGTGGGACGGTTCTCACTTCATCCACCACCTGTGGGCCACACAGCCTCTCTACAATTTTCAGGCAGGCGGGTTTGATTAGCTGCTCTCCAATATTGTGCGGCTTTTTAGCCTTGGCAATTAATAGCTAATACTCAAATGATGCCTCCATGGCTCTGTGTAAATCACTGCCTGCTCTTTCAAATGCTTTTCTGATGTCTGTGCATCTTTTTGATTGTGCCAACTGCTTCTTCCTCTCAAGAAAATCCTGACCTTCACCAATAGTCTCCTGGTGTTTTGTTTCCTGGTGTCGTTGCATTTTGCTTGGCTTCATGCTGTCATTAGCTAGCTTCTCGCCACAAATGACACATTTTGGCCGAGTCCTGTCCTTCAATAAAACCGAAGTTAAGATAACTCTCGAGATATAGCTTTCTCACTTTCTTTTTTGATGATGAGTCATCAGCACTTTTATGTGTTTTAGACATGTTGTTTTACTCATAAAATAGTGATGCTCTGACTGCAGGAAAAACGAGCTGCTAGCTGAAACTGATTGAGCGCAGGTCATTGACATGCAAACTTTTTTCAAGGGAATTACCGCTTTTACATTTCTCTGACATTATTATTATTTTTTAGATTGGCCTTGGCATTGCAAACATATGATTTTTAATAACATTTTAAAATGTATTGACTTTACAATTAAATTATAGTGGAACATTTTATGCATGTTCGACTTCAAAGCAAATGAGATCATGCGCCTAAGGGGGGCGTGGACCCCAGGTTGGGAACCACTGCCCTAGAGCACACCAGAAACTATACCTACCTCGGCCTACCACAGGTAACTTCCACAAGGCTGTGAACGATCTGAGAGACAAGGCAAGAAGGGAATTCTATGCCATCAAAAGGAACATAAAATTCGACATTCCAATTAGGATCTGGCTAAAAATACTTGAATCAGTTCTAGAACCCATTGCCCTTTGTGTTTGTGATGTCTGGGGTCCGCTCACCTGATGACTGTGACTGACCCAAAATTAAGGAAAGCTTTGACTATGTACAGACTCAGTGAGCATATCCTTACTATTGAGAGAGGCCGCCGCAGGCAGACCTGGCTCTCAAGAGAAGACAGGCTATGTGCACACTGCCCACAAAATGATGTGGAAACTGAGCTGCACTTCCTAACCTCCTGCCAAATGTATGACCATATTATAGACACAGATTACACAGACCCACAAATAATTAAAAAACAAATCAAATGTTGATGCCATCACAGCAGCAAGATTTGTGACCTGTTGCCACAAGAAAAGGGCAACCAGCTCAGCACGAACACCATTGTAAATACAACCCATATTGTGACGAGTACTGAGGATACGAAGAGGCAGGACGCAGACGCAGGAATCAACAATGTAAAGGTTTCCTTAACACTGAGCAAGAGAACAACAAAGAGCGAAGACACTAATAATCACACACAACACAACACTGAACAGTCCAGGGCTATATAGGGGTGGTGATGAGATGATGGTGCGCTGGAGGTGATTACGGTGTGTTGGGTTACCATTCCGGTGTTGCCAAGATGGTGCGCTCAGACCGGTGGCTCAGTAGACCGGCAAATCAGAGCGCCGGAGGGGAGCAACGGGAGGAGACATGACACATATTTATGTTTATTTATTTTCCCTTTTGTACTTCAACTATTTGCACATTCTTACAACACTGTATATAGCCATAATATAACATTTGAAATGTCTTTATTCTTTTGAAACTTTTGTAATGTTTACTTTTCATTTCTCATTCACTTTTGTTGATTATCCAGTTCACTTGCGTTGGCAATGTAAAGCCCTTTGAATTGAATTGAATTGAGAGAGAGAGAGAGAGAGAGAGTTCAGCATATGTTGGGCAGGCTAACAGTACACTGGAGAGTGGGGGAGGGGCTTGTTCAGCAGGCTGCCAGTCCACTGGAGAGTGGGGGAGGGGCTTGTTCAGCAGGCATACAGTCCACTGGAGAGTGGGGGAGGGGCTTGTTCAGCAGGCTAACAGTCCACTGGAGAGTGGGGGAGGGGCTTGTTCAGCAGGCATACAGTCCACTGGAGAGTGGGGGAGGGGCTTGTTCAGCAGGCTGACAGTACACTGGAGAGTGGGGGAGGGGCTTGTTCAGCAGGTTGGTAGTACACTGGAGAGTGGGTGACGGGCCTGGATTTTCACTGGAAAACTGTTAGCTACAGTGCCTTGCAAAAGTATTTATCTCCCTTGTCGTTTTTCCTATTTTGTTGCATTACAATCTGTAATTTATATGGATTTCTATTTGGATTTCATGTAATGGACATACACAAAATAGTCCAAATTGGTGAAGTGAAATGAAAAAAATTACTTGTTTCAATAAATTCTAAAAAATTAATAATGGAAAAGTGGTGTGTGCATATGTATTCACCCCCTTTGCTATGAAGCCCCTAAAGAAGATCTGGTGCAACCAATTACCTTCAGAAGTCACATAATTAGTTAAATAAAGTCCACCTGTGTTCAATCTAAGTGTCACATGATCTCAGTATATATACACCTGTTCTGAAAGGCCCCAGCGTCTGCAACACCACTAAGCAAGGGGCACCACCAAGCAAGCGGCACCATGAAGACCAAGGAGCTCTCCAAACAGGTCAGGGACAAAGTTGTGGAGAAGTACAGATCAGGGTTGGGTTATAAAAAAATATCAGAAACTTTTAACATCCCACAGAGCACCATTAAATCCATTATAAAAAAATTGAAAGAATATGACACCACAACAAACCTGCCAAGAGAGGTCCGCCCACCAAAACTCACGGACCAGGCAAGGAGGGCATTAATCAGGGAGGCAACAAAGAGACCAAAGATAACCCTGAAGGAGCTGCGAAGCTCGACAGCGGAGATTGGAGTAGCTGTCCAAAGGACCACTTTAAGCCGTACACTCCACAGAGCTGGGCTTTATGGAGAGTGGCCAGAAAAAAGCCATTGCTTAAAGAAAGAAATAAGCAAACACATTTGGTTTTCGCCAAAAGGCATGTGGGAGACTCCCCAAACATATGGAAGAAGGTACTCTGGTCAGATGAGACTAAAATTGAGCTTTTTGGCCATCAAGGAAAATGCTATGTCTGGCGCAAACCCAACACCTCTCATCACCCCGAGAATACCATCCCCACAGTGAAGCATGGTGGTGGCAGCATCATGCTATGGGGATGTTTTTCATTGGCAGGGACTGGGAAACTGGTCAGAATTGAAGGAATGATGGATGGCGCTAAATACAGGGAAATTCTTGAGGGAAACCGGTTTCAGTCTTCCAGAGATTTGAGACTGGGACGGAGGTTCACCTTCCAGCAGGACAATGACCCTCACTAACTGTAAGTCGCTCTGGATAAGAGCGTCTGCTAAATGACTAAAATGTAAATGTAAATGTTTAAGGGGAAACATTTAAATGTCTTGGAATGGCCTAGTCAAAGCCCAGACCTCAATCCAATTGAAAATCTGTGGTATGATTGAAAGATTGCTGTACACCAGCGGAACCCATCCAACTTGAAGGAGCTGGAGCAGTTTTGCCTTGAAGAATGGGCAAAAATCCCAGTGGCTAGATGTGTCAAGCTTATAGAGACATACCCCAAGAGACTTGCAGCTGCGAAAGGTGGCTCTACAAAGTATTGACTTTGGGGGGGTTAATAGTTATGCACGCTCAAGTTTTCTGTTTTTTTGTCTTATTTCTTGTTTGTTTCACAAAAAAAATTATTTTGCATCTTCAAAGTGGTAGACATGTTGTGTAAATCAAATGATACAAACCCCCCAAAAATCCATTTTAATTCCAGGTTGTAAGGCAAGAAAATAGGAAAAATGCCAAGGGGGGTGAATACTTTCGCAAGCCACTGTATCAGACCAACACCACGAGAACCACTTTGAGTTAGGCACCACCCCTCCAACCCCCCAATTCATTCTAAATGAAAGTGCTGTACATTACTTCAGTCAAAACAAATGGACAAAACGGTTTATATTAGGGATTAGCCAACCCCCCAACTTCACCCCCCCCGCCCCAATTCATTCTAAATGAAAGTGCTGTACATTACTTCAGTCAAAACAAAGGAACAAAACGGTTTATATTAGGGATTAGCATTGTATAAAATGTATCTAATATTAAAGAGACAACTGGTTAATCCCTTAGGCTGGGTGGCTTGTGTGTGTGGTGCATGATATCCAGCTGAATGGATGGGGCAGCTGGAGTTAGTGTTATCCAAGCGGAGGGGCTTGGAGGGGGAAGCTAGCTGTCTGGCTCATATGTGTGTTTGCTGTCAGGATTTACTGTATATACTGTGGCTGCCAGGTGAAGAGGACCAGGCTGTGAGGATGGCCTGCCTGGACCAGCCAGGTTACAGGCTGTATAGCTAGCTGACAGGTGCTTTAATAAATAGGCTCTGAGGCAGGGCACAGAGCCCACTGTAAGCAACAGGAGCCAGGTGTCATACATGCACGCATGCAAACACACATACACACACATACACACACACACCTTCCCCACCGCCCACCCCCTGTATTCTCAGACGTGGCAGGCAAATTAATTGGCTGTGAATGTGTAACGTATATGCCTAGATAAAGGTGTGCTGTCTAGGCCGAGGCGTAGCGTAACGGCTGTAATGATGGCTCCATTGTGTTGATGTTGAGGGGGGTAGTTAGCGTTGCGTCGCGGTGCGGCTAGCTGGGGCCCTCGCTCGCTTGGAGGGCTGCATAGCTCCTGATTAATAGCGGGGAATGCTTTGAAGTGACACATGAGTGCAATGGGCTCACCAGGCTAATAGTAATAGCATCAGCGTGTGTGGGTGTGTGTGTGTGTGTGTGTGTGTGTGTGGAAACGCTCTCACTTCCTCAACCTTCATCACTATTCTCTCACTCGCTTTCTCTCGCTAAGTCGCTATCTCCTACACCAGTGGATTACTATTATGGGATAGTCTTCATTCATACAGGTGAGATGTGGATTAATATTATGGGATAGTCTTCATTCATACAGGTGAGATGTGAATTAATATTATGGGATAGTCTTCATTCATACAGGTGAGATGTGGATTAATATTATGGGATAGTCTATTCATAAAGGTGAGATGTGGATTAATATTATGGGATAGTCTTCATTCATACAGGTGAGATGTGGATTAATTTTATGGGATAGTCTTCATTCATACAGGTGAGATGTAGATTAATATTATGGGATAGTCTTCATTCATACAGGTGAGATGTGGATTAATTTTATGGGATAGTCTTCATTCATACAGGTGAGATGTAGATTAATATTATGGGATAGTCTTCATTCATACAGGTGAGATGTGGATTAATATTATGGGATAGTCTTCATTCATACAGGTGAGATGTGGATTAATATTATAGGATAGTCTTCATTCACACAGGTGAGATGTAGATTAATAGGTTGGACACCAGTTAGACAGTACTGACATTCTATTTGATCTCTCATATCGACAGATGAGCCACAGCTGTGTCTTTGTGTGTGTGTGTGTGTGTGTGTGCTCATGAACATGTGTGTGTGTGTGTAAGTGTATGTTTTATTGGCGTACATGTTTGTGTATGTATGTGTACAGGGTTGAGTAGTTTACTTTGTAAGTGTAATCCGTTACAGTTACTAGTTACCTGTCCAAAATTGTCATCAGTAAAGTAATATTGGGATTACACAAACTCAGTAACGTAATCGGATTACTTTCAGTTACTTTTAGATTACATTCCCCGTTAGAGGCATTAGAAGACAAAAATGAATATTACCAATTGAACGACATCTATTGCAGGATAAATACATGTTAGAGTTTACATAGCTGGCCATAAATAGATGTTGCATTTTACTTTATGGGTTGGTTATGTAGGCTTCTTCTAATCTATTGCGTTCTACTACAGGTAATAATACGATTAGGCTACATCTTTACATTAAAAACAAAAGTCGGTCAGATGTCCAAGAATAGGACTTGGAAATATGGAAATATAGATTAGCCAAATTGATTAAAAACCCCAAAACTAAGGATTTATTAGCCTACACGGTTGTTTATTTTGTGTCATGGAGGACTTATTGTGTTTATTGCTTTGAGTTAAAAAAATATATGCTGCTCTCATGGAATGGCATGCTTTGAGCACTACAGAAAAGTGCTATTTGCATTTGAAAAATGTATGCCGTATGCTGCATTTGCTATAGGCCTATTGTTTAAATTTTTGTTGGTGACAGTTTGATATCTCGATAATTTTCAGGTGTTTAAGTCGATCAAATGTGCACGAGTTTGAGCATGTGTCCGTTAGGGCTATGGATTTGTCACTTTATCAGCACAAATTAGATTGAGCAATAAAAGCCCCACTGGTCTTCTTAAATTAAACTTGTTGTTGACAGTACGGAGCACAATACCACAGCAAATTTTAGAAGGGAGGAACTCCCTCAAACTTTTATTCCATAGGCTGGGATCCTCACTATGCAGATGTTGCAAGAGCACATTTTTCGCTGGCTGTCCACTGGTCACAAAAACAATGATTGATAGGCAGCTTCAACTTCATAAATTCAACCATTATTTGGTTAAAATACACATATACATTTGTGAAGGGGACTAAGCATGCACCCCTGAGGGGCAACCCCGTGTTGAGGGTCAGCGTGGCGGATGTGTTGATGGGCGTGGCCAGTCAGGAAGTCCAGCATCCAGTTGCAGAGGGAGGTGTTTAATCCTAGGATCCCTAGTTTAGTGATGATCTTGGAGGGCACTAGGATTTTGAACGCTGAGCTGTAGTCAATGAACAGCATTCTCACGTAGGTGTTCCTTTTGTCCAGGTGGGAAGGGCAGTGTGGAGCGCAATAGAGATTGTGTCATCTGTGGATCTGTTGGGGCGGTATACAAATTGGAGTGGGTCCTGGGTGTCTGGGATGGTGGGATGTGTATGCCTGTGTGTGTGTCTATCTTTGTGTGTAGGAGTCAAGAGCGGCAGGGCTGGGCCAGTCAGCTGGTGAGATAAAGTCAACTATTAGTGGTAGGAGAACACTTGTTTTCCTCCGATTTTTGGTGAAATGCTTCTAATTGCTGTGAGGCTGGCGTATGATTACATGATGGCTAATGCACTGACAGAGAATTCACTTGGCTGGGAGTGAGCCAGGAGGCTGCTTAAATGGCTGAATGCCTTTTGGTTAGTCTCCATACTCGAGGGGTGTGTGTGTGTGTTTGTTTGTACACACACACATGTGTTATCAGTATAACTCTACTTGGCTCAATCAGTTTCTTGTGGTGGGAAAACTTTCTTCACGTGTGTGATGGGAGTTTCCCAATGGAAAGAGCATCATGGACACTGTGTGGAGGAGATGTGATTGAGTAAAAAAAGAGAAGGCAACTGAGAAGGCAGTTGGTGGGGATGTATTGGGGTCCTGATTCAGGGGGCTAATCTCAGAACAGCCCTTGAGTTCCCACTAGATGGCCAAGCTGCAAAGTCAAAATAGGCTATATCGTAAAGTTAGCCTTAGACATAAGGTTAGCATGGAGGTTAAGGTTAGGGTTAGGCATAAGGTTAGCATGGTGGTTAAGGTTAACCTTAGGCATAAGGTTAGCATGGTGGTTAAGGTTAGGGTTAGGTTGTAAATCCGATGTTAATTGTAGAAATAGGTGGGGTTTAGGACTTTGCAGCTTGGCCAGATAGTGACGACCCTTATCTCAGCCCAGCCCTTGGCCTTCTTATCTTCCAACATGTATTTACCCAGTAGATCTCTCTCTTACCTGATAGATAGCCTCCTTCCAGAGCCATGCATTTAGAGAGTTGGGCCAATGAGGTTTCTGCATTATGATGCATGTACATGACACTACAACATTCTATGACAGCCATGTTAGCTCCCCATTAACAGTACATTAGGAATATTTTAACTA
This sequence comes from Coregonus lavaretus, assembly GCF_964263955.1. NCBI lineage: Eukaryota > Metazoa > Chordata > Actinopteri > Salmoniformes > Salmonidae > Coregonus > Coregonus lavaretus. Next base: position 29,523 of record NW_028159266.1, on the reverse strand, counting down.
TTCTATGCAACTGAATGTCTAGAATTAGAACCACATTTAAAATTCTAAAAGTTGGCCCAACTCTCTGCTCTCATCTTCGCAGGTTCCCTGCTAGATAACAACACAATGGGGAAGACTTGATGTTGTGAGGTAGTTGGTAGTTGGTAGCCAAAGACATTATTGTCAGAGTGTGTGTCTCTCAATGGGTTGAGAGGATTGAAACATTGATATAATATGATAAAAAATAAATTAATACATGTTTTATTGTCACATACACCAGATAGGTGCAGTTAAATGTGTTGTTTTACAGGGTCAGCCATAGTAGTACGGCGCCCCTGGAGCAAATTAAGGTTAAGTGCCTTGCTCAAGGGCACATCGACAGATCTTTCACCTTGTCGGCTCTGTGATTTAGTGATTTAGTGATTGTTGGGCTGAATGGGCTGAAGGTCTTCCATAGGATCCACTGTCTCATCAGCCCCAAGTGTCCACATTTTCTCTGCTCCGGGTGAAGTTACCCCTAGGTACAGATCTAGGATCAGCTTCACCTCCCCCAATCCTAATCTTAACCATTAGTGGGGAAAAATTCCAACGCAACATCTATGGCTAATGGAGACATTTGCCATAACTGCGTGCAACAGAGATTATGGAGTATGTTGCCCTTTTAATTTGGGCTGGGAAATTCACCCTAGACTGTTTTCTCTAGCTCTTCTTTTCAAATCAAATCAAATTTTATTCGTCACATGCGCCGAATACAACAGGTGTAGACCTTACCGTGAAATGCTTACTTACAAGCCCTTAACCAACAATGCAATTTTAAGAAAATAGAGTTAAGAAAATATTTACTTTTACAAGACAAGAAGCAACAGAGACGTCAATAGTGCTTATAGGGGAGGGGGAAGGGGTCAGTAAGAGCCGTCCACGTGGTAAAAGGAGTATCTCTGCACATGTGGTGCCTTGATTACTTCCTGGTTGCGGCCAGAGGTCATGGAGAGGTCAAATTGGGGAGAGGAACTTGTCAGAGCCTAATTTTATATTTTATTTTTATTTCACCTTTATTTAACCAGGTAAGCCAGTTGAGAACAAGTTCTCATTTACAACTGCGACCTGGCCAAGATAAAGCAAAGCGCGATAAAAACAACAACACAGAGTTACATATGGAATAAACAAAAACATACAGTCAATAACACAATAGAAAATAGAAAATCTATATACAGTGTGTGCAAATGTAGTAAGTTATGGAGGTAAGGCAATAAATAGGCCATAGTACAAAATAATTACAATTTAGTATTAACACTGGAGTGATAGATGTGCAGAAGATGATGTGCAAATAGAGATACTGGGGTGCAAATGAGCAAAAATAAATAACAATGTAAATAACAATATGGGGATGAGGTAGTTGGGTGGGCTAATTACAGATGGGCTGTGTACAGGTACAGTGACTACTCTTAGGAAAGAGGTCTTCAAGAATCCAGACCAGACAGTGGTTTAAGGTGACTAAATGATCCTGTCTGGTCTGGACTGGACTGGACCAGTCAGTGTGTTGTGGAAACAGGCAGTTGTTAGGGAGGAAAACACCACATCTGCTTGAGGCTGGGAACTGGAAGGCTCCTCCCTTCAGTAGTGTGACGGATCAGTGAAGAATGGGGAGAGAACTGGTCATCTTGGCTAATGGGGCAATGCGAGGCTCGTCTCTAGTCTAGTCTACCCCTGCATGTAGGCTGTTGGGTCTAGATGGATCACTTCAATGAAGGAGGACCGGAGGTGGAACGGCCCATTGTGATGTTAAAGGGGAGGGTAGACATTCTCTTTCACAGTGTAATGCTATGCACAAGTGACGGGATGGAACTGACCACTAAATGATCATGTTGAGAGCTGGTTGTTGTGTTATGCAGACCATTGGTCGTGTAATATGTGCTGCTGTGTTTATGTGTGTGTGGAATGGGAATGGGCTTTGAGGAGGCTTGTGGGAGGAGCTATAGGAGGACGGGCTCATTGTAATGGCTGGAATGGAATAAATGGAACGGAGTCAAACATGTGGTTTCCATGTGTTTGATATGTTTGATACCGTTCTATTGATTCCATTCCAGCCATTACAATGAGCCCGTCCTCCTATAGCTCCTCCCACCAGCCTCCTCTGAGACACACACGGAACATGCACGCATTCACGAATGCATGCACACACAAGTGCACACACACACCATCACCACACACACACACAGTCTCATCTGTCACTTTACAGTTTCCTTCAGCTCTGTCAGTCTGTCTTCTCTTGTCTCTCTTCTCTCTTCTCTCTCCTCTCTTTCCAGAGGAGAAGATGGGAAACATTGTAAATGAAAGTAGATCCTAAGTCCTTTTGTATAACCATTAATACTCCAGTAGCCTGTGATCTCTCTCTCTGGAGCAGTCTCTCTGTTTGGGCTCTGGTTAGTGAGGAGGATCTCTCTCTGGTCCTCAGACCATCCCACAGAGACCGCTTGTATCTGTGTGTGTCTGCTCCCCCCTCTCTCCACAGACAGACAGACACAGACAGACAGACAGACAGACAGACAGACACAGACAGCACACATATGTGCCGTTTCTTGGCCCTCATTCTTAATGGCATCTTACTGGCAGAGTACTGGCAGAAAGCTCGCCCATGGTGGAGCATATAGGGGTTTCAGGTGACTGATGTCTGATCACACTCTCCTCTCTCCTCTCTCCTCTCTCCTCTCTCCTCCAAGTATGTCCCCTCTGTAGACTCCCCAACCCCCGTGCCCCCTGTCACTCTCCCTTCTGCTCAGGGCTGCTCGTCTCTCTCTCTCTCTTTCTCTCTCTCTCTCGTTCTCTCTCTTTCTCTTTCTCTTTCTCTTTCTCTTTCTCTTTCTCTTTCTCTTTCTCTTTCTATCTCTCTCTCTCTTCTCCACCCCAGTGTGTGTTTTTATATGACAGCGTGCTCGGGGCTTTTAAAGAGGCTGGTTTGAAGGCAGTGTTGCTTTGAAGCCTGCACCGTTCCTGACTGGGAGTGATTTTATAAGCCTCCGTCTGTGTCAGGCAGCCAGGCCGCCCTTCCACAACCAGGAGGATGCCATTCCAACGCACACACCATCTGGGGAAGGGGTGTGTGGGGGTTGGTATGTGTGTGTGTGTGTGTTTTTGTGTATGCGTGTGTTTGAGTACAGATGCCATATCTTAATTTGAGCCAGTTTACTACAGCAGAAAAAAAATTCTGCAGCAACAGGAAATCGGAATTATTATGTGGATTATAATTAATGGACATTTTAGTAGGGGTTGATACATTAGTTAGGGCAAATCAAGTCTGAAATTTCAAAGTTGAAATTACAAACTTTAGAAGCCTTTTAAAACCTTGAATTCACTACACGTTCGCATCGCCTGCTGTGCAGGAAAATTCTCAGCAACAAAATAGTGATCAAATTAAGATCCTACATCTGTATGCATGTGTATCTGTGTGTGTATCTGTCTTTGTGTGCTTGTGTGTGTGTCTGTCTGTCGGCCCATGTGCATCTGTCTGTCCGTGTGTGTACGTGTTCGTGCGTGCGAGACCGAGTAGGGAGAAGGTGGTTAGAGTTGGCTGTGAGAGAGAAAAGTCTGGTGTCTCCAGAGGCCTCCTATTGCCTTGTCAGTGTCTTCTGATTTATGGGCTTGTGAAGGAAATCTCTAATTTGTCACTTTTCATCTCTTTTCTTCCCTTCTCTCGCTTTTCCCTCAATGGGATTCAGCTTTCCCAAATCTTTTAAGGGCTGCACTGATTCCAAGACAGAGACAGTGTGTGTCTTGTCAAAGGGGAAGGAGAAAACAGAGCTCTGCTATCTGCTGTCTGTATCTTGTTAAAGGGGAAGGATAAAACAGAGCTCTGCTATCTGCTGTCTGTGTCTTGTTAAAGGTGTGTTGAACAAAAAAGTTGTCTTGGAGGATGTGTTTTAGTAAATATTCATACGTGCTGACATGTTAGCGGAGTGTGTTGTGTTTGTGGTAAGGATGCGTGTCATTAAGCAGGGTGTACTTTCTGCCTGTAAATAATTGAAAAGCAGCGTTGTTATGTCACCCGTTTGTGTTCTCGTGTGGTTTTATTGTTTGAAGAAAAAACCTGAAAAACACACTCTCTCTATTGGTTCTGGATCATCCACCAGTTCTCACTTTGTTGGGAACACACACACACACATACACACACACACACACACAGCCCATCGACCGCTAGGTGGTCATATGTCCTGACTCCAGGTAGGCCTGTCACAGGAGGCTGCCGAGGGGAGGACGGCTCATAATAATGGCTGGAACGGGGAACCTGTGTGGGAATCTGTGCCTGTACTGTGTGTGTCTGTGTATGTATGTATGTGTGTGTGTGCGTGTGTGTGTGTCTGTCTGTGTGTGTCTGTGTGCACCTTACTCACCAAGATGCTAACTATAAATCCTGCTCACCCTTCCCTGCCCTGCTGTGTCCACACTGACACCTGGGGGTTCACACCCACTCACACAGAGAGAGAGAGAGAGAGAGAGAGAGAGAGAGGAGAAGGAGGATGGAGAGAGGGAGAGAGGGGAGAGAGTGTGGGGGGGGGGGACCTAGGTCTTGTCACCCACACAGACAGAGAAGGGGGAGAGGGCGAGAGTGAGGAGGGAGAGGGCGAGAGGTAGAGGGGAGAGAGAGAGGGAGGAAGCAAGAGAAGGTAGGAGAAAGAGGGGAGGGCCATTTAGAAAAATAGAGGGAATCTGAGGGGGGGAATAGAGATGGGAGAAGGGGAGAACGTGTGAGAGAGAGAGAGGGGGAGAGGTTGATAATGACTATGAATGATTATGTGGCTTGCTGATAGGAATCAGGGTCTACTTTGAAGAAGGCATTTCAATTCCTTTAATTATACATGAAACCCTCTCTCCCTGGCTGCCTTTTCTCTGGGCCAAAATGCAGAGCCACAAGCTGTGTTTCAATAACTACCATAGGCATTGATGCAGTGGTCAAAAAAATAGGTGGGTAAACGCTGTTCGGAGTTCACGGTGAGCAAAGTAACACTCCCTATACGTTCAATGAATTTTTCCACAAAAGGTGGTTAAACGCTGGCGCAAAATGAACAAAGTACGTCAGCAGCAATGTATTGGTCATGCATCATAAGTGGAATGTGAGTGTTGATATTGGAACAGATCCAGGTTGGCAGATGGGGCCATTTTTCCAGCTAGCTTACTTTTGTCCCCCAAGCCAAGTATTATCACATGAAGTACCTGACTGGAACATTAGGGGGTGCCACCACTGAAAGCTGAGCCCATAGAAATAGGATCCCTAGAAGGGACACAGCCCTTCTATTTCATTGGCCGAGCCCCTCATTAGGCATAAGTGCAGCTGATAGGTAAACTATGTGGTCAGAGTAAACAAGCAGCGTTGTAAAATGTCAACAGGACAGTGAGGCTCCTTCAGAGCAGCCTGTGTTGACATAACTGCTCTCTTATCTAAGGAGTGAGAAATCCTAACGGGCCACAATAGAACACTGTGCTACAACAAATACAGTTAGGGGAGAGAAACCACACACACACACAAACATACACTCACACTCACACACACACACACACACACTGACCGACACACGTCGTCCTATGATGAAAAGGGTGAACACTGCTTTATACTGAACACCAAGACCTTATAGGGAAAAGTGGAGCAACAATAGGAACTATAGCAGTTTGCTGCTTGGTGAAACTTGTTGTTGTTTTTATTGTGACAAAGTTGTGTGGCAGACATAGGGTTGCAAAATGAGGGTGTGTGTTTGTCTAGTCTGTGAGAGAGAGAGTGAGAGAGAGAGAGTGAGAGAGAGTGAGAGAGAGAGAGTGAGAGAGTGTGAGAGAGAGAGGAGAGGGAGAGAGAGAGAGAGAGAGAGAGAGAGAGAGAGAGAGAGTGGGAGTGAGAGAGAGAGAGAGAGAGAGAGAGTGAGAGAGAGACAGGAGGGAGAAAGGACAGGGAGAATGAGAGGGTGAGTGAAAGGGGAGTCGTTTAAAGCCATCCTTGTTTAAGTGCCGCTGTCACGTTTGCTATCTTTTCATGTAAAAACACATCACAAGTCCTCTCCCCCTCACTGCCTCATTTCAACCTAATAACTCTATTTTATTTCTGTCGTCTGTCGTTCCCCTTTCCTCTCCTCCATCCTCCCTTCCTCCTCCAGTCATTTTTTGGCAGCCCCGTGCCAGATGTAGGCTGGAGTTGGCTCGTCCTGCGGAGTTGTGATGGGTTGTTGAAAGCTGCTGCTCCTACTGGGATGTGAGGAGGAGGGGGTTCTTCTGTGCTGGTCTCTCTCTCTCTCTCCCTCTCTCTCTCTCTCTCTCTCTCTCTCTCTCTCTCCTCTCTCTCTCTCTCTCTCTCTCTCTCTCTCTCTCTCTCTCTCTCTCTCTCTCTCTCTCTCTCTCTCTCTCTCTCTTCTCTCTCCTCTCTCTCTCTCTCCCTCTCTCCCTCTCCCTCTCCCTCTCCCTCTCCCTCTCCCTCTCCTCTCCCTCTCCCTCTCCCTCTCCCTCTCTCTCTGCCTCTCTCCTCTCCATCTCTCCCTCCTCCCCCTCTCCTCCTCTCCCTCTCCCTTTCCCTCTCCCTTTCCCTCTCTCCTCTCTCCTCTCCCTCTCTCCTCTCCTCTCTCTCTGCCTCTCTCCATCTCCCTCTCCATCTCTCCCCCTCTCCCTCTCTCCCTCTCTCCCTCTCTCCTCCTCTCCTCTCTCCCTCTCCCTCTCTCTCTCTCTCTCTCTCTCTCTCCCTCTCTCTCTGCTCTTCATCTCCCTCTCCATATCTCCCTCTCTATCCCTCTCCCTCTCTCTCTCTCCCTCTCTCCCTCTCTCCCTCTCCCTCCCTCTGTCTCTCCCATCTCTCTCTCTCTCCCCCTTTCTCTCCCTCTCTATCCATCTCTCTCTCTCTCCCTGCACACGCCCGCGCACAGACACACACACATACACACAGCAGGTCCCAGCTCAGAGGCGCTGACATGTTTTACGGCCAGCAGAGCTAAAGGTATATAAAAAGAAAGAAAAGCCACATGTGAACGTACTGTAGCCCTGCTGTTGCAAGTCCGTTTAACAGCTACAGGGATTCAATGTTTTGATTTCAGACCAAAACAGTGCCGGTGTGCCATTGCCTCTAAATATATGATTTAATCATTTTCAATGCATAGACAGGCAGCTTGAAGTGTATAAAGTGTTTCCTGTAGCAGGTAACACTCAGACCCAGGCATGTAAAGGCACCGCTGATCAACAGGTCCCTTTCTACTGGGTCACATGATTATCTTCCCAGTAAGTCACATGATTATCTTCCCAGTAAGTCACATGATTATCTTCCCAGTAAGTCACATTATTATCTTCCCAGTAGGTCACATGATTATCTTCCCAGTAAGTCACATTATTATCTTCCCAGTAGGTCACATGATTATCTTCCCAGTAGGTCACATGATTATTTTCCCAGTAGGTCACATGATTATCTTCCCAGTAGGTCACATTATTATTTCCCCAGTAGGTTACATTATTATCTTCCCAGTAGGTCACATGATTATTTTCCCAGTAGGTTACATGATTATCTTCCCAGTAGGTCACATTATTATTTTCCCAGTAGGTCACATGATTATCTTCCCAGTAGGTCACATGATGGTCTTCCCAGTAGATCACCACAGTAAGTGTTTATCGATCCTTCTCTGCCCAGACTTGACTCTCCACACCTCTGCCCTCTCCCTGTGCGTGTGTGAGTGTGTGTGTGTGTGTGAGTGTGTGTGTGAGTGTGTTTGTGTGTGTGTGTGTGTGTGTGTGTGTGTGTGTGAGTGTGTGTATATGTATTCTGCCATTGCAGAGGTATCATTTTATTGACAAACAGCACACGAGCAGCTGCAGGGCATCTGTGTATTTTTGATTGGACGCTGGCAGCCCCCTTCTCACCCTCCTCACTCCCCTTCTCACCCTCCTCACTCTCCTTCTCACCCTCCTCACTCCCCTTCTCACCATCCTCACTCCTTCTCACCCTCCTCACTCCCCTTCTCACCATCCTCACTCCTTCTCACCCTCCTCACTCCCCTTCTCACCCTCCTCACTCCCCTTCTCACCGTCCTCACTCCCATTCTCACCGTCCTCACTCCCCTTCTCACCCTCCTCACTCCCCTTCTCTCCCTCCTTACTCCCCTTCTCACTGTCCTCACTCCCCTTCTCACCCTCCTCACTCCTCTTCTCACCCTCCTTACTCCCCTTCTCACTGTCCTCACTCCCCTTCTCACCCTCCTCACTCCCCTTCCCACCCTCCTCACTCCCCTTCTCTCCCTCCTTACTCCCCTTCTCACTGTCCTCACTCCCCTTCTCACCCTCCTCACTCCCCTTCTCACCCTCCTCACTCCTCTTCTCACCCTCCTTACTCCCCTTCTCACCCTCCTCACTCCCCTTCCCACCCTCCTCACTCCCCTTCTCAAAGCCGCTGGCCCCCATTTCACTCTCTGGACATGACCTACACACACAGAGGCCCGGACATTAACTGGAGAAGTCAAGTCTTTGTTGGAGAACTGGAGAACTCTAGTCTTCCATTGACAGTACATGATTTGATTAAAGGCCCAGTGCAGTGAAAAATTAGATTTTCCTGTGTTTTATATAGATTTCCACACTATGAGGTTGGAATAATACTGTGAAATTGTGAAAACTATGATAATATAATTTTTGTGTAAGGAGCTGTTTGAAAAGAGTGCCTGAAATTTCAGCCTGTTTTGGTGGGATGGACTTTTGGCCTGCCTGGTTCAAGTATGTAGGGTATGCGCATGGTATACATTGTCCAACGAAATGCTTACTTGCAGGTTTCTTCTCGACAAAATAAGAAATAGTCAAAAATAAGAATACAGAGTTAAAGTAAATGGCAGTAGAATGGTGACATCACCAGGCCATAAATTAGTCAATAGACCAATAAGAAAGAGAGTTCATAACCTCTCTGCCAATAACAGCTAGTTTTCCATTTTCCCCTCCCCACTCAGACCACTCCCAGACAGTCCTAGCAAAATTCTTGCTTCAGAAATTCAGTGTAACATCATTCCAGGGATGACCAGTGTCAGACTCAGTGTAACATCATTCCAGGGATGACCAGTGTCAGACTCAGTGTAACATCATTCCAGGGATGACCGGTGTCAGACTCAGTGTAACATCATTCCAGGGATGACCGGTGTCAGACTCAGTGTAACATCATTCCAGGGATGACCAGTGTCAGACTCAGTGTAACATCATTCCAGGGATGACCGGTGTCAGACTCAGTGTAACATCATTCCAGGGATGACCAGTGTCAGACTCAGTGTAACATCATTCCAGGGATGACCGGTGTCAGACTCAGTGTAACATCATTCCAGGGATGACCGGTGTCAGACTCAGTGTAACATCATTCCAGGGATGACCAGTGTCAGACTCAGTGTAACATCATTCCAGGGATGACCGGTGTCAGACTCAGTGTAACATCATTCCAGGGATGACCGGTGTCAGACTCAGTGTAACATCATTCCAGGGATGACCAGTGTCAGACTCAGTGTAACATCATTCCAGGGATGACCGGTGTCAGACTCAGTGTAACATCATTCCAGGGATGACCAGTGTCAGACTCAGTGTAACATCATTCCAGGGATGACCGGTGTCAGACTCAGTGTAACATCATTCCAGGGATGACCGGTGTCAGACTCAGTGTAACATCATTCCAGGGATGACCAGTGTCAGACTCAGTGTAACATAATTCCAGGGATGACCGGTGTCAGACTCAGTGTAACATCATTCCAGGGATGACCGGTGTCAGACTCAGTGTAACATCATTCCAGGGATGACCAGTGTCAGACTCAGTGTAACATCATTCCAGGGATGACCGGTGTCAGACTCAGTGTAACATCATTCCAGGGATGACCAGTGTCAGACTCAGTGTAACATCATTCCAGGGATGACCGGTGTCAGACTCAGTGTAACATCATTCCAGGGATGACCGGTGTCAGACTCAGTGTAACATCATTCCAGGGATGACCAGTGTCAGACTCAGTGTAACATCATTCCAGGGATGACCGGTGTCAGACTCAGTGTAACATCATTCCAGGGATGACCGGTGTCAGACTCAGTGTAACATCATTCCAGGGATGACCAGTGTCAGACTCAGTGTAACATCATTCCAGGGATGACCTGTGTCAGACTCAGTGTAACATCATTCCAGGGATGACCGGTGTCAGACTCAGTGTAACATCATTCCAGGGATGACCGGTGTCAGACTCAGTGTAACATCATTCCAGGGATGACCGGTGTCAGACTCAGTGTAACATCATTCCAGGGATGACCGGTGTCAGACTCAGTGTAACATCATTCCAGGGATGACCGGTGTCAGACTCAGTGTAACATCATTCCAGGGATGACCAGTGTCAGACTCAGTGTAACATCATTCCAGGGATGACCGGTGTCAGACTCAGTGTAACATCATTCCAGGGATGAGGTATTACTCAAGTTTAGGGCCTAGTTTGACTGGCTGGTTATGTGCATGGGCAGGGCCTAGACAGTAGTGTCCTTATGGTGGAATGAGTTTATGGGCGGAGGAGTCAAGGAGAAATGGCCTTGAGGGCCCCATTTGTACACGTGCGCACACAAACACACACACACACACACACACACACACACACACACACACACACACACACACACACACACACACACACACACACACACACACACACACACACACACATACACATACACATACACATACACATACACATAGACATACACACACACACACACACAACCCCTCTCTCTCAGTTGCTTATTGTGCATTCTCTTGAAGTACAAAGTAACACCCGCCATCCGGCTGACCTTGACCACCCAGGTGCCTTTTTTCAGTCCATCTCTAGGTCTCTCTGACAAGCTGTCATCAAGGCAAAGGGTGGCTATTTGAAGATTTGTTTAACACTTTTTTGGTTACTACATGATTCCATATGTGTTATTTCATAGTTTTGATGTCTTCACTATTATTCTACAATGTAGAAAATAGTACAAATAAGATTATCTCCCAAACGCTCACATTTGTCTCAACCAACGTTACAAGAAATTAAACATGACTCCTGGTTGTTCTCCTGTTCATCCTCCTCTGAGAAAAACAGCCAATGATATTCAGGGACCTTGGGAGGCTAGCCACTAGGTTATCTGCTGTGTTCTGTCTCCGCTCCCCTCGACTGGTCTGACAGAAGACATCAGAGCAGAGAGAAGCCAGAGCAAGGGGGATGGCTGCCTTGTGTTCCTCTCACACAGATCCTCACAGGACTTTATCATGTTACACTCAGCCAGCGCTGAGAACACACAGGAGACCACCCCTCTGCTCTGCTCTCCACTCAACCCTCCACCCTGCCCTGGCCAGAGAGAGAGAGAGAGAGAGGGAGAGAGAGAGATAGGGAGAGAGAGAAAGAGAGAGATAGGGAGAGAGAGAGAGAGAGAGAGAGAGAGAGAGAAGAGACAACAGGACATTCCAGTGAGCATGCTGGGATACTGATATGGGTGTCTCTGATGGGTGTCTCTGACAGAGGGAGGGGTGAACAGAGGAAGGGGTGAACAGAGGGAGGGGTGAACAGAGGGAGGGGTGAACAGAGGAAGGGGTGAACAGAGGGAGGGGTGAACAGAGGAAGGAGTGAACAGAAGGAGGGGTGAACAGAGGAAGGAGTGAACAGAGGAAGGAGTGAACAGAGGGAGGGGTGAACCTGTGACTCCCAATAAAACAGGACGTTCATTACCTTCCCGGGCCCGCCGGGAGAACGATGAACGAGAGGAAGGAGAGAAAGAGAGAGAGAGATAGAGAGAGTGAGTCAGGGGGGATGGGGGTGGTGGGGGTCGTATCCAAAAGAAGAGAAGGGAGAATTGGGAGGAAGTCCATTTTTAAAGAGGGTAGATGGTGAGAAGAAGGAGAGTGGGAGGTGGTGAGGGAGGACAGGAATATGGAGCTAAAGCAACGGGGGGAAGGATGGAGCGACGAAGAGATAATGGAGAGGGTGTGAGGACGGAGGGAGAAAATGGAGGAGGGGGATGAGTGATGGAGCTGGAGGGATGAAACGAAGAGAAGGAGAGAAGGGAGGATGAAAGTGAAAGGGAGAGACAGAGGGCTAAATCTGCACTGATGAATCCAAGCTGCTCTCAGATTTATACAGTGTCATGGGGGGGCGGGGGAGTGGTCCGAGTGGTCCGTGTAAGTGCGTATGCGTGTGTCAGTGTGTCTGTGTGTCTGTGTGTCTGCGTGTACATACTGTACATCTACGTGTGTGTGTGTGTGTGTATGTGTGTGTGTGTGTGTATGTAGCATTATACTCATGTTCTCATGGTCTTAGCTCTTACTTATTGCCATCTCAGCCAAAGCAAACTAATCAAATATGTCTTCCGAGTTGGATTAGACAGAACATGGCCCCGGTAACCCCCCCCCGGTAACCCCCCCCCCCCCCCCCCCCCCCCCCCCCCCCCCCTAACCATAACCCAGTTGGTCTTAAGGCAGGGGGAGACCACCCAGCACTTGGTTATGAGGCGTCCTTTGATGTGGCTAGGGGTATATGTGTGGTGTGCTGGGTATAGTCCCCTCCTTAAACACACTTTTACTGCCTCCTGTGTGGCGGCACTGCACATAGCCCTGAACCAGTGGGTTATACAGGGAACACACGCACACACACACACACACACACACACGCTCACGCGCGCGCACACACACACATGCTCACGCGCGCGCACACACACACATGCTCACGCGCGCGCACACACACACACACAGAGCAAGCGAGAGAAAGTGCCACTATCCCCTCTGCCAGGCTTTGCCAGCTTGGTATAGAGCCTTCTGGTCACCCCGGGGGAAGGAAAACCTGCCCAAGGTTTAAACCATGTCTTCATTTGCCAATTAAGTTCAAAAGTTAAAGGGGAGTAATTACAGAGAATTGCTGAACATTTGTTTCAATCCTTATTTTCCAACTACATGGCATGCGTGTGTGTGAGTATGTGTCTGAGGACGGTTTTCCATTGTCGAAAAATGGCACGCAACAGTTAGTCACCAAGCCAATCCAAACCATGCTTACAGGACATAAAACCAATGGATTCCGTCAGATCAGTCATCAGTTGTAAAACTAACCCCATCCAGAATGTTCCATTTGATGTTTCCAGTGAAAATGGAGGAGTGTGAAAATCCTGTTTGGAAGGAGACCTGTGAGACGAAGTGGAGAACATTGGAACTTAGTCATATTTAAAGTGGAACTGACAGCGTTTTAGCAACATTAAATGTTGTTAAAATCTGTTCATATACACTACCGGTCAAAAGTTTTAGAACACTGTCACGATCGTCTAACAGAGATGAGGACCAAGGCGCAGCGTTGCAGGCAAACATACTCTTTATTAGAGACACGATCAAAAACAACAAAACGATAACGTGACAGTTCACGGTCTAACACAACAGACTAGAAACAAGATCCCACAAACTCTGTGGGGAAACAGGCTGCTAAAGTATGGTTCTCAATCAGAGACAACAAGCAACAGCTGAATCACGTTGCCTCTGATTGAGAACCACACTGGCCAACATAGACAAACAATACTAGAATGTGAAACCTAGAACAAAACACATATACTTTACACACCCTGGCTCAACATATTAGAGTCCCCAGAGCCAGGGCGTGACAGTACCCCCCCCTAAAGGCGCGGACTCCGACCGCGCCCACCAAATACCACAGGGGAGGGACCGGGTGGGCACTCCGCTTAGGCGGCGGATCCGGCTCCGGGCCTGATCCCCGCTCCCTCTCCAACCCCCCAAAGTACCCCTGGTCCGGTCTGGCCCCGCTGGCCGGAGCTGGACTGCACACTGGTGGAGCGGATTGCTCTAGCTCCGGCGTGAAGCATCTGACCGGTGCCGGACCAGCCACCAGTGGAACAGGCACGGGCCGTGCCGGACTGACGACGCACACCACTGGCTTGGTGTGGGGAGCAGGAGCGGGCCGAGCCGGCCTGACGAAACGCACCACTGACTTGGTGCGGGGAGCAGGAGCGGGCCGGACCGGGCTGACGAAGCGCACCACTGACTTGGTGCGGGGAGCAGGAACGGGCCGAGCCGGGCTGACGAAACGCACCACTGACTTGGTGCGGGGAGCAGGAGCGGGCCGAGCCGGGCTGACGAAACGCACCACTGACTTGGTGCGGGGAGCAGGAGCGGGCCGGACCGGGCCGACGAAACGCACCACTGACTTGGTGCGGGGAGCAGGAACGGGCCGAGCCGGGCTGACGAAACGCACCACTGACTTGGTGCGGGGAGCAGGAGCGGGCCGGACCGGGCTGACGAAGCGCACCACTGACTTGGTGCGGGGAGCAGGAGCGGGCCGGACCGGGCTGACGAAGCGCACCACAGGCTTGGTGCGGGGAGCAGGAACAGGCCGGGCCGAGCTGGCGACGCGCACCGTAGACTTGGTGCGAGTGGCAGGAACAGGCCGGACCGTACTGGGAACACACACCACTGGCCCTACGTGGGGATCAGGAACAGGCCGGACCGGACTGGCAACACACCCCAGTACCTCTCGCCGTGCCTCTACACCTTCCATCCCCTCTTCGACCAGTGGCCCCCGTAACCTGGCGGCCTCCTCTGCCAACCCGCTGGGCCGCTCTATCGCGGCCTCCTGCTGCCCCGACGTCGTGAGCCCCCCCCTAAAAATTTTCTGGGAGTCTCTCTTCCCCGTGGGCCAGGCCTCTATGGTTCTCGCCCAACTCTCGCTCTTCTGCTTCCAATTCCCGCCATTCAGCTCCTCATTCGGCTTGACCCAGTCGAAGCTCTTCCTCCACTGTTCCCAAGTCCACCCTCTCTGCTCCTCACTAGGCTGCTTGGTCCAGTTCTGGTGGGATCTTCTGTCACGATCGTCTAACAGAGATGAGGACCAAGGCGCAGCGTTGCAGGCAAACATACTCTTTATTAGAGACACGATCAAAAACAACAAAACGATAACGTGACAGTTCACGGTCTAACACAACAGACTAGAAACAAGATCCCACACACTCTGTGGGGAAACAGGCTGCTAAAGTATGGTTCTCAATCAGAGACAACAAGCAACAGCTGAATCACGTTGCCTCTGATTGAGAACCACACTGGCCAACATAGACAAACAATACTAGAATGTGAAACCTAGAACAAAACACATATACTTTACACACCCTGGCTCAACATATTAGAGTCCCCAGAGCCAGGGCGTGACAAACACCTACTCATTCAAGGGTTTTTCTTTATTTGTACTATTTTCTACATTGTAGAATAATAGTGAAGACATCAAAACTATGAAATAACACATATGGAATCATGTAGTAACCAAAAAAGTGTTAAACAAATCAAAATATATGTTATATTTGAGATTCTTCTCAAATTTTCCAAATTCTTCAAATTATTTTGCCTTGATGACAGCTTTGTACACTCTTGGCATTCTCTCAACCAGCTTCACCTGGAATGCTTTTCCAACAGTCTTGAAGGAGTTCCCACATATGCTGAGCACTTGTTGGCTGCTTTTCCTTCACTTTGCGGTCTGACTCATCCCAAACCATCTCAATTTGTTTGAGGTCGGGGGATTGTGGAGGCCAGGTCATCTGATGCAGCATTCCATCACTCTCCTTCTTGGTAAAATAGCCCTTACACAGCCTGGAGGTTCATTGTTCTGTTGAAAAACAAATGACAGTCCCACTAAGCCCAAACCAGATGGGATGGCGTATCGCTGCAGTATGCCTTGAATTCTAAATAAATCACAGACAGTGTCACCAGCAAAGCACCCCCACACCATAACACCTCCTCCTCCATGCTTTACGGTGGGAAATACACATGCAGAGATCATCCGTTCACACACACCGCGTCTCACAAAGACACAGTGGTTGGATCCAAAAATCTCCAATTTGGACTTTCCACCAGTCTAATGTCCATTGCTCGTGTTTCTTGGCCCAAGCAAGTCTCTTCTTCTTATTGGTGTCCTTTAGGAGTGGTTTCTTTGCAGCAATTCGACCATGAAGGCCTGATTCACACAGTCTCCTCTGAACAGTTGATGTTGAGATGTGTCTGTTACTTGAACTCTGTGAAGCATTTATTTGGGCTGCAATTTCTGAGGCTGGTAACTCTAATGAACTTATCCTATGCAGCAGAGGTAACTCTGGGTCTTCCATTCCTGTGGTAGTCCTCATGAGAGCCAGTTTCATCATAGCGCTTGATGGTTTTTGCGACTGCACTTGAAGAAACTTTTGAAGTTCTTGAAATGTTCCGTATTGACTGACCTTCATGTCTTAAAGAAATGATGGACTGTCGTTTCTCTTTGCTCATTTGAACTGTTCTTGCCATAATATGGACTAGGTCTTTTACCAAATAGGGCTATCTTCTGTATACCCCCCCCTACCTTGTCACAACACAACTGATTGGCTAAAACACATTAAGAAGAAAATAAATTCCACAAATTAACTTTGAGGAAGGTACACCTGTTAATTGAAATGCATTCCAGGTGACTACCTCATGAAGCTGGTTGAGAGAATGCCAAGAGTGTGCAAAGCTGTCATTTACATTTAAGTCATTTAGCAGACGCTCTTATCCAGAGCGACTTACAAATTGGCATCAAGGCAAAGGGTGGCTATTTGAAGAATCTCAAATATAAAATAGATTTTGATTTGTTTAACAATTTTTTGGTTACTACATGATTCCATATATGTTATTTCATAGTTTTGATCTCTTCACTACTATTCTACAATGTGGAAAATAGTAAAAATAAAGAAAAACCTTTGAATGAGTAGGTGTTCTAAAACTTTTGACCAGTAGTGTACACCCCCAGGAAGAATATGACACCTTTTTTTTACATTCTCTAACAAGCAAGCAGTTAGATATGGTCATTTTCACGTTTTCATCAATTCATAGAATGTTTGGGAATTACGTATCGTAAGGCATTTGTGAAAATT
The DNA here is from genome assembly GCF_964263955.1 of Coregonus lavaretus. Lineage (NCBI taxonomy): Eukaryota > Metazoa > Chordata > Actinopteri > Salmoniformes > Salmonidae > Coregonus > Coregonus lavaretus. The sequence goes on along the minus strand of NW_028159266.1, from coordinate 12,651 downwards.
CTATAGCAATATAGAGTGGGAACGCGACCGTGCGTTTGGACAATTAATAGACACTGCAGTAAATAAAACCTAATAAAAACATCTGTCTTGAAAAGGTAGGCTATTTCTCCCTCAGTTGCCTATTCACAACAACAACAACAACTACAGCAACAACAACAACAACAACAACAACAACTAATGCTAGCCAGAGCGAGATAAGTTTAAATCTAATGAGGGAAATTTAGATAAACCCTCTCAAACTTTATAAGCTAGTTGGCTGTTAAAATTGCACTGAAACGATGGGGAATAGTAGCCTGCTCGTCCATCTGCAGCTTGCCTGACAATGCATGCTTGTCCCAACCCACGTTTTGATAACTTAATGGGAATTTGCCTGCCCGCCCATTTGATCGAGGCCAAATACATTTGACAGCTAAGAGATATGCTAACTATGGATAACAGTCATTCAAGTTCAGCATAGCTAGCTAGCTAGCAAAGTGATTCAAATTTCTTGCTAGCCAACCAAATGACACCTGCATCTTTAGCTGTAGCCACCAAAAAACGATATGAGGGTTAAAAGTCTGTCACTCACCCACTCCTCCAATGACATTACTTCCTCCCAGCAGCTAGCTAGCTAACGTTAGGCTCTGTGTTTTTAGCTTTCTAAATAAATAGCTAGCTACATAAATAGATACGCTAACCCAGGGGTGTTAAACTCAATCAGCGCAAGGACCATATTGAAAAAACACAACGAATACGCTGGACAGACATAGCCTATTTGTTTTTACAAAAAAACTTGCAAATGCGACCCGAACTGGCCATTGGCCATTGTTTTATTAGAAAAAATATGGCTTTTATAATGTCCACTTATGTACATAGGATGCTGTATATAGCATTTTAACATATTCAAACTAAAGAAGAGATAAATAATATTTGTCAAGCCTTTGCTGCATTGCTCGCAGATGTGCACAATATGCTGAGACCCTAATCAAAAACTCCAAATAACAAAAACGTAGCTATAGGTTTGTTGTAACATTTAAACTTAAAACATGTCTTTCATTTTTTTGCACTGCATGGATCACCGGTGCGGTTGAATGCAGCATTGCTGTATGGTGCACTCAAAACACTGCATATTGTAGTTGAGTAGCCAGCCTAGGCTACTGCTCAAATGTTGCTGTAATAGGCCTATATGTTTCTCCTTTGCATTATGTTTTGTTGCAGACTTAGTTTTTTGGTTATTGTCAAGTCCTATTCGGCCCGCGGGTCGTGTGTTTGACGTGTGCGTGCGCTAGCCTATTACCCACGTCATGACTGATTTGATTGACATTCCCAGCTTTAGTTACGTTTTTGTTCAAAATATTGAATCATTGAAACTGAAACAGTGCATCCCGAATGGGTGGAGGCAGTAAACACTGAACCAGGCCAGCTGTGATTTACTACATGATAGCAATACTTTTTGGACTACCAAGAAATGTATTGGTGAATTATATTAATCATGAATTGAACTGCATCTATCTATTCTGCCAACAATGCCTTACTGTATTATGGAATTTTGAGTCAAATAGAACTTATTTTAAAAACCTTTTATAACGTTATAACCGTTATTACTGTTGGAACCTAATAATATTTAATGTTGTATTAACATTATTACTGTTAGAACCTAGTCATATTTAATGTTGTATTAATGTTATTACCGTTAGAACCTGGTCATAGTTAATTTTGTATTAACGTTATTACCGTTGGAACCTAGTCATAGTTAATGTTGTATTAACATTATTACCGTTGGAACCTAGTCATATTTAATGTTGTATTAACATTATTACTGTTGGAACCTAGTCATAGTTAATGTTGTATTAACATTATTACCGTTGGAACCTAGTCATAGTTAATGTTGTATTAACGTTATTACCGTTGGAACCTAGTCATAGTTAATGTTGTATTAACATTATTACTGTTGGAACCTAGTCATATTTAATGTTGTATTAACATTATTACCGTTAGAACCTGGTCATAGTTAATGTTGTATTAACGTTATTACCGTTGGAACCTAGTCATAGTTAATGTTGTATTAACATTATTACTGTTGGAACCTAGTCATATTTAATGTTGTATTAACGTTATTACCGTTGGAACCTAGTCATAGTTAATGTTGTATTAACATTATTACCGTTGGAACCTAGTCATAGTTAATGTTGTATTAACATTATTACTGTTGGAACCTAGTCATATTTAATGTTGTATTAACGTTATTACCGTTGGAACCTAGTCATAGTTAATGTTGTATTAACATTATTACCGTTGGAACCTAGTCATAGTTAATGTTGTATTAACGTTATTACCGTTGGAACCTAGTCATAGTTAATGTTGTATTAACATTATTACTGTTGGAACCTAGTCATATTTAATGTTGTATTAACATTATTACCGTTGGAACCTAGTCATAGTTAATGTTGTATTAACATTATTACCGTTGGAACCTAGTCATAGTTAATGTTGTATTAACGTTATTACCGTTGGAACCTAGTCATAGTTAATGTTGTATTAACATTATTACTGTTGGAACCTAGTCATATTTAATGTTGTATTAACGTTATTACCGTTGGAACCTAGTCATAGTTAATGTTGTATTAACATTATTACTGTTGGAACCTAGTCATATTTAATGTTGTATTAACATTATTACCGTTAGAACCTGGTCATAGTTAATGTTGTATTAACGTTATTACCGTTGGAACCTAGTCATATTTAATGTTGTATTAACATTATTACTGTTGGAACCTAGTCATATTTAATGTTGTATGAACATTATTACCTTTAGAACCTGGTCATAGTTAATGTTGTATTAACGTTATTACCGTTGGAACCTAGTCATAGTTAATGTTGTATTAACATTATTACTGTTGGAACCTAGTCATATTTAATGTTGTATTAACATTATTACCGTTAGAACCTGTTCATAGTTAATGTTGTATTAACGTTATTACCGTTGGAACCTAGTCATATTTAATGTTGTATTAACATTATTACTGTTGGAACCTAGTCATATTTAATGTTGTATTAACATTATTACCGTTGGAACCTAGTCATATTTAATGTTGTATTAACGTTATTACCGTTGGAACCTAGTCATAGTTAATGTTTATTAACGTTATTACTGTTGGAACCTAGTCATATTTAATGTTTATTAACGTTATTACCGTTGGAACCTAGTCATAGTTAATGTTTATTAACGTTATTACTGTTGGAACCTAGTCATATTTAATGTTTATTAACGTTATTACCGTTGGAACCTAGTCATAGTTAATGTTGTATTAACATTATTACTGTTGGAACCTAGTCATATTTAATGTTTATTAACGTTATTACCGTTGGAACCTAGTCATAGTTAATGTTGTATTAACATTATTACTGTTGGAACCTAGTCATATTTAATGTTATATTAACATTATTATTTGACGCTACCTTGCTTTCCTTTGGTCATACAGATGGGCTTTCAATGGCGCCAAACCAAGGTTTTTGTGTTTTGCTGTTCGCTCATGAACAGATTCTATTCTTTGCACCGTCAGATCCAATGATTAGAGTTCTGGGGCTGCAACCAAACACTATGACCTTGCTGTTTGTAGTCGGTGTTGGCCTCAGGTCAACAGTGTGAGTAAGTTCTGCTGGTCTACACCTACTGTATGGTTCCCTACCTTCCCTACTGTATGGTCCTCTACCCTCCCTACTGTATGGTCCTCTACCCTCCCTACTGTATGTTCTTCTACCCTCCCTACTGTATGGTCCTCTACCCTCCCTACTGTATGGTCCTCTACCCTCCCTACTGTATGGTCCTCTACCCTCCCTACTGTATGGTCCTCTACCCTCCCTACTGTATGGTCCTCTACCCTCCCTACTGTATGTTCTTCTACCCTCCCTACTGTATGGCCCTCTACCCTCCCTACTGTATGGTCCTCTACCCTCCCTATTGTATGTTCCTCTACCCTCCCTACTGTATGGTCCTCTACCCTCCCTACTGTATGGTCCTCTACCCTCCCTACTGTATGGCCCTCTACCCTCCCTACTGTATGGTCCTCTACCCTCCCTACTGTATGGTCCTCTACCCTCCCTACTGTATGGTCCTCTACCCTCCCTACTGTATGGTCCTCTACCCTCCCTACTGTATGGTCCTCTACCCTCCCTACTGTATGGTCCTCTACCCTCCCTACTGTATGGTCCTCTACCCTCCCTACTGTATGGTCCTCTACCCTCCCTACTGTATGGTCCTCTACCCTCCCTACTGTATGGCCCTCTACCCTCCCTACTGTATGGGCCTCTACCCTCCCTACTGTATGGACCTCTACCCTCCCTACTGTATGGTCCTCTACCCTCCCTACTGTATGGTCCTCTACCCTCCCTACTGTATGGACCTCTACCCTCCCTACTGTATGGTCCTCTACCACCTGGGTTTCAATCCCCATTCCTTGTGTATCTGTCTCTGACGTACCTTTCTAACAACAAACTAAACAACTATTGAAATAAGTGTTCAGTAAGCCAAAGTACAGGCCTGTTTTCTGAAAGGGATTGGTGTTTTGGTTGCTATCATTAATAGAATATGTTTTGGGGGCTGTATTAAATGATAGAGATTATACAACTGTATTAAATGATAGAGATTATACAAGCTCCTGAGCTGAATGCAGTGGAACCAGGCGACGAAATCCCTCTTTGCGTTTGCCCTCTTTCTCGCGGGATATTTTTATGCTCCGATTTTGGGAGGCTTTATTTGAAAGCTGTGATAATTTAAGTTCCTGCGCTTGATTGGATTTTGTGTGTGTGTGTGTGTGTGTATGTATGTATGTGTGTGTGTGTGTGTGTGTGTGTGTGTGTCATGAGGAGTGTGAGAGAGCTCTTGGATGTCAGGATACAGTGTGAGGGGTGAAGGACTCCTCGTTGTAAGACTCTCCCCTAGGAGAATCCCCCTCACTTCCTCTCCTCCTCTTCTTCCTCCCCTCCCCCTCCCTTCCTCTCCTCCTCTTCTTCCTCCTCCCCTCCCCCTCCCTTTCTCTCCTCCTCTTCTTCCTCCTCCCCTCCCCCTCCCTTCCCTCGTCCTCTTCTTCCTCCTCCCCTCCCCTCCCTTCCTTTCCTCCTCTTCCTCCTCCTCCCCTCCCCTCCCTTCCTCTCCTCTTCCTCCCCTCCCCCTCCCTTCCTCTCCTCCTCTTCTTCCTCCTCCCCTCCCTTCCTCTCCTCCTCTTCCTCCCCTCCCCTCCCCTCCCCTCCCTTCCTCTCCTCCTCCTCTTCCTCCCCTCCCCCTCCCTTCCTCTCCTCTTCTTCTTCCTCCTCCCCTCCCCGTCCCTTCCTCTCCTCCTCTTCTTCCTCCTCCCCTCCCCCTCCCTTCCTCTCCTCCTCTTCTTCCCCCTCCCCCTCCCTTTCTCTCCTCCTCTTCCTCCCCTCCCCCTCCCTTCCTCTCCTCCTCCTCCTCCTCCTCTTCCTCCCCTCCCCTCTATTCCTCTCCTCCTCTTCTTCCTCCCCTCCCTTCCTCTCCTCCTCCTCTTCCTCCTCCCCTCCCCTCCCTTCCTCTCCTCCTCTTCTTCCTCCTCCCCTCATTTCCTCTCCTCCTCATCTTCTTCCCCCCTCTCTTCCTCTCCTCCTCTTCTTCCTCCCCTCCCCCTCCCTTCCTATCCTCTTCTTCCTCCTCCCCTCCCCTCCCTTCCTCCTCCTCCTCTTCCTCCCCTCCCTTCCTCTCCTCCTCTTCTTCCTCCTCCCCTCCCTCCCTTCCTCTACTCCTCTTCTTCCTCCTCCCCTCCCCTCCCTTCCTCTCCTCCTCCTCTTCTTCCTCCTCCCCTCCTTTCCTCTCCTCCTCTTCTTCCTCCCCCTCCCTTCCTCTCCTCCTCCTCTTCCTCCCCTCCCTTCCTCTCCTCCTCCCCTTCCTCCCCTCCCTTCCTCTCCTCCTCTTCTTCCTCCTCCCCTCCCTTCCTCTCCTCCTCTTCTTCCTCCCCTCCCCTCCCCCTCCCTCCCTTCCTCTCCTCCTCTTCTTCCTCCCCTCCCCCTCCCTTCCTCTCCTCCTCTTCTTCCTCCCCTCCCCCTCCCTCCCCCTCCCTTCCTCTCCTCCTCTGCCTCCCCTCCCCTCCCTTCCTCTCCTCCTCTTCCTCCTCCTCCCCTCCTTTCCCCTCCTCCGCTTCTTCCTCCCCCCTCCCTTCCTCTCCTCCTCTTCTTCCACCTCCTCTCCCCTCCTCTCCTCTCCTCCTCTTCTTCCTCCTCCCCTCCCCTCCCTTCCTCTCCTCCTCTTCTTCCTCATCCCCTCCCCTCCCTTCCTCTCCTCCTCTTCTTCCTCCTCCCCTCCCTCCCCTCCCCTCCTCCTCCCCTCCCCCTCCCTTCCTCTCCTCCTCTGCCTCCCCTCCCTTCCTCTCCTCCTCTTCTTCCGCCTCCCTCCCTTCCTCTCCTCCTCTTCTTCCACCTCCTCTCCCCTCCCCTCCTCTCCTCCTCTTCTTCCTCCTCCCCTCCCCTCCCTTCCTCTCCTCCTCTTCTTCCTCCTCCCCTCCCCTTCCTTCCTCTCCTCCTCCTCCTCCCCTCCCTTCCTATCCTCCTCTTCTTCCTCCTCCCCTCCCCTCCCTTCCTCTCCTCCTCTTCTTCCTCCTCCCCTCCCCTTCCTTCCTCTCCTCCTCCTCCTCCCCTCCCTTCCTATCCTCCTCTTCTTCCTCCTCCCCCCCCTCCCTTCCTCTCCTCCTCCTCTTCCTCCCCTCCCTTCCTCTCCTCCTCTTCTTCTTCCTCCCCTCCCCTCCCTTCCTCTCCTCCTCTTCTTCCTCCTCCCCTCCCCTTCCTTCCTCTCCTCCTCCTCCCCTCCCTTCCTCTCCTCCTCTTCTTCCACCTCCTCTCCCCTCCCCTCCTCTCCTCCTCTTCTTCCTCCTCCCCTCCCTTCCTCTCCTCCTCTTCTTCCTCCTCCCCTCCCCTCCCTTCCTCTCCTCCTCCTCTTCCTCCCCTCCCTTCCTCTCCTCCTCTTCTTCCTCCTTCCCTCCCCTCCCTTCCTCTCCTCCTCTTCTTCCTCCTCCCCTCCTTTCCTCTCCTCCTCTTCTTCCTCCCCCCTCACTTCCTCTCCTCCTCTTCTTCCACCTCCCCTCCCCCTCCCTTCCTCTCCTCCTCTGCCTCCCCTCCCCTCCCCTCCTCTCCTCCTCTTCTTCCTCCTCCCTCCCTTCCTCTCCTCCTCTTCTTCCACCTCCTCTCCCCTCCCCTCCTCTCCTCCTCTTCTTCCTCCTCCCCTCCCCTCCCTTCCTCTCCTCCTCTTCTTCCTCCTCCCCTCCCCTTCCTTCCTCTCCTCCTCCTCCTCCCCTCCCTTCCTCTCCTCCTCTTCTTCCTCCTCCCCTCCCCTCCCTTCCTCTCCTCCTCCTCTTCCTCCCCTCCTTCCTCTCCTCCTCTTCTTCCTCCTCCCCTCCCCTCCCTTCCTCTCCTCCTCTTCTTCCTCCTCTCCTCCCCTTCCTTCCTCTCCTCCTCCCCTCCCCTCCCTTCCTCTCCTCCTCTTCTTCCTCCTCCCCTCCCCTCCCTTCCTCTCCTCCTCCTCTTCCTCCCCTCCCTTCCTCTCCTCCTCTTCTTCTTCCTCCCCTCCCCTCCCTTCCTCTCCTCCTCTTCTTCCTCCTCCCCTCCTTTCCTCTCCTCCTCTTCTTCCTCCCCCTCACTTCCTCTCCTCCTCTTCTTCCACCTCCTCTCC